>NC_069145.1:32246261-32546261 GCF_943734635.1 Anopheles cruzii
TCCATCTCTCACTCACGCTCACGCTCAACGCTCTCGGTCATCGATCGGTCTTGATCCTTCGCGATCCACTTCGTGGTCCAAATGTTTGGCCGGATTATCTTCCCACGCCGCTACTCGTGTGGGTGTGTGTTGGTGTGTGTGTGTGTGTGTGTGGGAGTGTAATTCAAAGTGTAGTTGGGACAGCGCTTGTTTGTGTGTGTGTCAGACGGGTCATCTCTTGGCGGCGCCAGTCACGTGTCATTGGGGAAAGAAGAGCATAAACGAATGAAGAATCCAAACATAACGACGACTAGAAACCAAGAAGTTTAGGAGAAGAAAAGAGAGATGTGCACTATGGAGTGGAGCTAGTTGCAGCCAAACTCAAAACGAAAGAAAAAACGCGCAAGATGCAAAGTGATGGATGGCGAAAGGTATCATACCAGGTCTAAACGTCGAAAACCGGATGGTGTGTCGAACAGATGGCTCTAGCTGTCAATTTGGTCCTTTTCAGTATGCGGTTTTGGCAACACTGCCTTTTGCTGTAACTTCCGGCAAAGGATTTCAACTCAACTCAAAACGAAACATCTTTTAGTCGGCAACCTATGTTTGAGGACCTTTTGTGTCTAAAAAGTACGAAACGCAAGCATTATTGGTTTTCTGCCACCTGGTTAAGAAAACTGCTAAAGAATCTCATCACATGCTTTTCGAAGCTTACTGTGATCATGATACAAAAACTTTTGGACAAAACTGACACGCAAACGCAACAACAATCCGCGGATCAGCCAAATGTGTAGCAATACGCCATATCCCATACGCCACGTTTGAACTCCTTGGAAGATTCAGAAGATTGGAAAAATGGGTGCCACATGAACTGTACGAAAAAAAGGCACGACAACCGAAAAACGTAATGTGAAATTCTGCTTGCCAGGTACAAAAGGAAGTCATTTCTCCATCAGATCGGAGAGGGAAAGTGGATTCATTTTGAGAATCGTACATTGAAAAAAATCATGGGTCAGTCCGAGGAAACCATCAACTTCAACTGCAAAACCAGATCGATTTGGCAAAAATACAATGCTGTGTGTCTGGGATGGGCCCAGAAAGGTGTAGTGTATCACAGGCTCCTGAAACCTGGTGAAACTTTTAATACGGATCGCTTCTGACAACAAATGATCAATTTTAACCATGCATTGATGGAACAATGAACATAATAAGCCAGAAACACTTGGCTCTTCTTGGCTCTTGGCTCTTCTTGGCTCTTGGCTTGGCTGGCTTCGATTCCGATAAGGAAATCGAAATTTGATGTCTAATTCATTTGCTTCAAAAGACGAAGAATTCTTTCGGCGCGACATCCACAAATTAGCACAGAGATGGGAGAAATTTATTTAACGATGGCACATACTTTGAATAAACCAGAGTTATCCATTTCAATGTAAGAAACATTTAGGGTTTTAGACCTGGTATATACGCACACGCGCGTGTCAAGAGATCGTTCAACGGGACTGACACGGCAAAACTTGGCCAAAGCAAAACCCTGTGCCGGTAAAAATTTTATTACATGTTTTTCCAAACCAGCAACTAGAAACTATTTATCTAACCCGTTGGAAGCTAATTCTCGAGTTTTAATTCTTCCAAAAATTTTTGCACAATCCGAACACATGTTTGGAACTGGCGTCGAGCGTACTGAAGGTGGCTAAGCTTTGCTGTGTCCATTCCTTGACGGATGGGATGTTCCGTCCCCTTGGATAGGTGGCCGTATTGGCCGTCGGTGTACCTTCAACCCCTAAAGGGCCCGAACGAAGGACTCTGCCGGATCACTAGCTAGATGCGCATAGATGTGTGTGTTGTGTGTGTATGTGTGTGGCTGTGAAAGGGAAGAGTGTGTGTTGGTGGTAGTCGATGAGTGCGAGCGTGAGTGAGGTGAGGTGAGTGAGGGCGAAACGGGCGATGATTCCACGCGCTCTCTCTCTCTCTCTCTCGCTGTTACTGCCGGCTCTTGGCTCGCGGCCTTACACACTTGATGGGGATGATCGGGATCGGGGCAGTCCAGGTGAGCCCGGTGTCCCCGCCGTTCGTTCGTGAGGCCCAAACGGCCTAAACAGAAAAGGCGATTTCGAGGCGAGAACTAAAAGCGAATAATCGGAGGATCGAGAAGCGATTGCCCGCCGCTTGGGATGATTGGAACAGAAAATAGCATGTGGCAAACGAACACAGCAAGCAAGCAGCCAGCAGCGGAAAGCAGTGCGACTACCGGAACCACCCGAAGGAACTCTCGGAGCCGGCCGAGGAGATTGGCGGTGACCGGCGACCACGAGTATGGCGCGGCCGAGAGGTGCGTGCGTTGCCGAGCGACTGTACAAAACGCGGATCACTCTACCGTACGGGAATTCCAAGAAGTTCCAAGAACTGCGTTTGGTCTCACCAACATAACAGTTACCGGAATGGGTTAATGTAGAGTAGAGTGATCCTATACAAAACTAAAACAAGCACACAGAAGGAGGACAACACAAGATACTAAACACGAGCACAGGCAGTGTACAGAACGGGGGGTCACAGTGCTACTAGAGGTACAAGGGAGGGTAGCCAGCTAGCTAATGCGGAACCGGAGCGATGGAAGAAGGCTGGACAAACAACGAGAACACCTGGACCTGGAGCATGCCTGATGGACTGAGGTCCCTGGCCGACTGTGGCCTCGACAGGTGACAGGTGGATACATCCGGTACACACCGACAGATCAGTACAACGGCTAACAGCAATAGCGTTCAGCGCACGGTTCAGCGCGCTGGTGTGTGAGGGTGAGTGCGTGTACGAAGGAAGGTAGCGGTCGTTGGCGAGCGGTTGAAGTACAAGAATTACGTTACCTGAAGTAGCGGGACCGCCGGGAACGAGCGGGCCGCCGCCCGGCCCGGTGCCGCCCGGGGGCTGGGGCCAGATCTGCAGCAAGTACTTGAGCACCGCGATCGGTTGTGCGTGGTCAATTTCTTCGTTCGCCCCGACGCTGGCCGAGTGCAGCATCAGCGGTGGCCCGAGCGCCGTGGCCAGTGCCTGGGCCGACATTTTGTTGCGCTCGGCCGCCGATACTACCAGCGACAGGTGGTCAAGCAGGAAAACGAGAGTGGCCTAGACGGCAAGTAAAGTGTGGTAAGTGTCAGTCCACGCCAAACGCCCCGTTCCCGGTCCAGACTTACCCTGTTTGCGCGCGGCAAGCAGTCCAAAATACTGAGCATAAGTTTGGCATTGCCCTCGGGATCGTCCGGCAGACACACACCTGTGGGTGGGGAGTGAGAGAGAGACCGTATTAATGGGAAAGTCTTGCGCTGACCGACAGCACTACCTAGGGCGTCCACCGTCATCTGGAAGAGACACTTGGTGAACAGTGGCTCCGGCAGCTCCCTGAGGTAGTCCTTCAGCACGCCGGTGATGACGTTGATGTCCGGGACGTGCTCGGGCGTCAGCTCGACCGCGCGGCTGTTCCGCTCGAAGGCTTCCCTGTTGGTGAGTGAGTGAGCAGGTGATAGTTAGTGAGTGAGAGCGTGGAGATAGTGAGATTGATGGAACGCACCGCAGGAGCCGCTTCTTGGTGGCCGAGCCACAGAGCCGGTACAGGCCGATGATGTCCAGACCGCGGCGCTCGACTTCCTCGACGCAGCGGCGCAGAATGATAGGAACTGGGGCGCACCCGGGCGCGCCCTTCGATTCGCGCGTCACCACCGTCTCGAGGTCCGCGCCGAACAGGGCCGGCACGTTGCCGCGCAGGCTCGGCAGCCCCCGGCGGCGGAACAGCTGGAACGGGTCCGTGTGCCGCAGCCGCAGATAGATGGTTCCCCTCGGTTCAACCTGTTCAGTTTAAAATCACAAAAGATTTTACGAAATACAAGGATGAAAAATTTACTCTAGTCTAAAAAACATCAATCAAAAACATTCTGTAAGACGAGTAAATGATAGTTTTGCGGCATTTGTGGGATCATTGAAACAAAAGAAAAACTTCACCAAACATATTTAGAACAAGCGAAATTCTGACGGCGCGAAAACAAGTTTAGTAATCGCAATGTATACCAGATAATATTGCTAAATGTCGTGGTTTTGTCATATGGTCTTTTCTACAGTCCTCAGCAACTGTTTTGTTCCAGATTGTTGTGATTAATTTAGCTAATTCTGTTAAATTGAGTGAGCTCTTTTCAGATACTCCAAGGTTCATGAATGGCACTCAATGGTTGACTGGTCTCCCAATGGTTGATAGGTCTACCCCAAAAACCTTGATCATCCGCGAAGTACTGCATGACTACTTTTGGCTTGTGGATTGCTGGTGAAATCTTCTCAAATAGACTTGTTCCTTTTCGATTTATTTTTTTTCTTTTTCGTCTAATTTTGGCTTATTATCGAGTCACCTTGACCAGGAAACGTCACCAACTTGGAAAGTTCAAGAAACCAATAAATCATTGGTACATAACGCTGTTATAATGTGTTTCATAATGTTGCTTTTGACCTCATATAGCAAATTTGAACTCCTCATAACGATAGTTGAGTCATACCAAAAGTTTATCACCCCAAAGGAGCTTTTCTCACAACAAGGAATGTTTCAAAACATGTCGATAGTAAAGAACCGTTTTTTTTCAATAAGCCTTGGTTAGATGCGGAATTGAAAACAAGGACAGATGTCTGTATTCTATAGACTAGATCCAATGACATTCACAGAAGGGAGTTCTTTACCTTCTGATTTTATTTTTTGTCGAATATTTTAGATGGATTGAAAAGAATTTTTGGAGGAGATATTCATTATACATTTACCAACGCGTTTTGGTAGATTTCTTGCGCCCACGAGCTTTAATATGATGAATAAGACCTTCGTTTTCATAACCCTTGATTATTTATGTTAAGTTTTCACTAACTTTCGATTTTATTCTAACACGACACGCATCCTACGTTTGCTGCGATTTGCCATATGACGACTGCATCAGTTGTCAAACGTCAGTGGCCGTGTCGCTGTTTACTCACCACGCCATGTGGTGGATACATGACAATTTGACCACTAATACTCAAACTAATGACGTTCTTCATCGGTTAGTTTACAATATAACGAGATTTTTGCCATCTTACAAGCTCATAAATATACTGTGATTTTTTGCGAACTCTTCACAATTTGCATTTTGAATAAGAAAACATGGATAAAATATCGCGTATCGTTATGAGCAATAGCATAATTAACAAAATCTACTCTGTTTGCATTATTACCGAGCAAAGCGAAGGAAATTGGTGTGAAAACTTGTTTTCGCGGTGCTTAAATTCTCCTATGGCTGTTCCAGTCTCCGAGATTTAATCAAACTATCATTTATCGTCATATTTTTTGCATTTTGCATGTGAAGCCTTTTTCCAATTCTTTGCCAACGTCTCCATATCGTAAATGTTTAAACTTTTACTAAATGTTTACACATTCCAGAATGAAGTTTAACGTTTCGAAAGTTAAGCAATCGGCAGTTAAAAAATCCACATCCACTAGATGGACCGGCTTACCTTGAGCGCCAGCTGGTGGATCGGTGATTGTCGGAGCAGCGTCGTGAGCGACAGGGCACCCCGGTAGCATAGCTTGTGGCGGTGCTGCGGGTCCCAGGAGTAGACCAGCACGTCCAGCTGCTTGTTGCAGACAAGGTCCAGCTCGAAAGACTCGTCCCAGTCGAACTGCAGGTCGCCGGACCGGACGACAGTGCGCGCCTTGTGGATCCGGTCGCACTCCAGCACGCAGTAGAGGTCACGGATCAGCGGCTGCTGCTGCTGCTGTTGCTGCAGCGGGGCAGTGTCGGCCATGGCACGCAGGCCACGTCCGGCCAGCAGGTGGATCCACAGCATACCGGACACGCCGACCGCGTCCACGACCGGCTTGTCCAGCTTGTACTTGGTGTACTCGGCCGGGTTGATGTCGATCTGTCGGTGCGGCCGCGGCAACGTCGTGCTTGGCGTCGGCGCCGGACTCTGGTGGCCGGTGAGTGCCGCCGACACCGACATCGCTCCGGGCAACCCACCTCCACCCGCCTGCGTCAACTCCAGGAGCTGGCGCATCCTCCGGACGCTCGGCGATCGGATCGACGACGGGCCACCGATATGCTGCGACGACAGGGAGCGTACCGGAAGCGATGACATCCGCGGACCACCGGCCGCCATCGAGTGACGGTCGAGCGTTCCGCCCTGGCCCGGTGCCCCCGCCACCATCGTCAGGCCGGTGCGGCTGCTGTAGATGTGCTCGGTGTTCCGAAGGACGTCGTGGATGTTCTCGGCGCTGCACGAGAACCGGTGGGCCCGCTGCTGGTTGAGGAGGTCGCGGGACGCCCGCATCTGCTCGCAGATGGCCGAGCTGCTCGGGGCGCGCCGCAACCACGCCCGGTACTCGTCCGACGTGAAGATCGACGGACTGGCGGTGATGCGGTGCCGCAGGTCGCGTAGGTCCCGCCGGATCGGCAGCGAGTACTCGGGCGCCGACACGTTCCCGTCCGCCTCGTCCGCCAGCCGATCAACGATGCGCCCCCGCAGCCCCATCCGTCCGGCCCCGGGCCGCTCGCGCGGCAGTGAGTTAAACTTGGCGAACTCTGGCCCTCCGCCGAGCGCCTGCGTACTGCCGCCACCGCCGCCGCGCGCCATCGGATGCGACGGATGCTGCGACGGATGCTGCGATGGATGCTGCGACGGAGGATGCCCCATCGCGCCCGGGTGGGCGTAGTAGTAGTAGCTGGGCCGCGGCCCAATCGTGGCCTCCGTGTCGCTCGAGTAGTCGAGCGCCGGCCGGGAACGGCGCTGGAGAGAGCCGGTCGCGCCGAGCGGACTCGGTCCGTACTTGGGTGCGCGCGACGAGGGCGGTCCGCCATCGTAGCGTCCGTAGCGCCCGAGGGTACCACCGGCGATCGGTGCGGCCCCGACCAGATCGGACTTTAGGCTGGAACGGGCCAGCAGCGGGTGGCGACCGAGTGACGCATAATCCGCGTACTCGACGCGCGGCAGGTGCTGGTCGGAACCACTCCGCGGGAACCGCTGGTGCGACTGACTCATCGCGACGCCCGTCCCACCCGCCGACATCCGGCGACTGCCGCCACCGCCACCGCCGCCGTGCCCCATCGTGGCCGACGGGTAGAACGCGTGCACCTTCTCCGCCAGGCTCTCGAGCGTTCCGGCGTTCTGGTAGTACGAGTGGGACGTCTGGAAGCCGTGCATCCCCTTCGGCTGCTCCGTGATGACCGAACCCGACGGTGGCGGTGGTGGTGGCTTGTAGCCCCAGCTGGGCGTCTCCACCGGACCGCCGGGTGGACCGCGGCCTCCGCCGCCGTAGTACAGGTCAAGCTGCTCGCTCTGCGGACTGTAATTGTTTAGGCCCAGCCCGAGCCGCGAGCGTGACTCCGTCATCTCGCGCCCATCGCCGGTGCGGCGCTCGCGGAATGACCGCGACGAACGGGGCGCCCGGTCCGAGTCGTCCAGGTCTTCGTCGCGCAGGTCACGCTTGATCACGACCACCGGCGGTGGCTTCTGCTCCGGCCGCGACATCTGCGGGGGTCCCGGTGAGTTCGCGCCGCGGTTACCGCGCCGCTGCCGGATCGCCAGGACGAGGCGGCGCGGGATCGACATGATGATCACCACATCGTCCAGCGACATCCGCGTCACGTCCACCAGGTTAACGGCCAGAATCTCGTCTCCCACCTGCAGGGGGAATGCGACAAACGCCACGTTAGAAAAGTCCACGGTGAAGAAAGTCCACGGCGGAGAAAATAAAACACAATGGCCAAGGCCCACGCGCGGCCTGGACGAAGCAGACGAAGATAAGAAACTCGCGGCATCCTTTACTCAAGGGTCTCGAGGGGCGAAAGGCGGACTGTCAGACGAAGCCGAGCGGGCCACCCTTTGTGGAAGATTGCGAAGAACGGAGACTCCCTGTGCTGTGGTCTTCGGTAACAGGTTTCCACAAAAGGACTTCAGACCAGACAAGGGCCAGCATGTCAGCAGCAGCATCAGCAGATCCTGGTAGACTGGGAAAGCACACACACACACAAACGCACCTAGTGAGGACGTTCTGTATCGAACATCCTTTCCGGCGCCTTTCTTTGTTGCGTCAACGGCCACGAAGCTGTCTCGGGTTTCAACGAAAGGCTTGCGGTGCGCTGTGCCCTGGTGAACGTGGGTAGGTGGCCACATCGTCAGAACATTACCAACTTCAGGGCTGGGCGTTTGCCGTAAAACTCATCGGAAGTGTTGCCTGTTTCCCCATTTGCAGAACAGTCCTGGTGAACCGCATCGCATTTACAGCCGTACGATCCATTAAGTGTTGGTGAAAATCGTCTGGACACACTAATGACCTAAGTTACCGGTATCCTAACAAAGTAAATTCTCTGCTCTCACAGCTCGAAGCTGAGTTGGTGCCAACTCTATGTCAACTCGGATGCCGTTATATGTAGTTCGCATTAATTTCGCATAGTCAACAGATGAAACAAGTGTTTTTTTTATGCCTTTCAAAGCTGTACAATCGGCGACAATTGCGCTGCAAGCAAAACATTGTAGATCCGCGGTACTGAATGGAACGCAAAGGAACTAACTCCAAAACAAAGCACAGGAAGAAGCCACAAAGAACAATTACGAAAAAAAAATGCTCCACCTGTCGATATCAATCAGATGGGGATGTGGCACACTCTCCGGGAACACACAAAGTTTGTGGCCCGTGTGTCTCGAGATTCGTCGGATTATTACATTTCGCTGGTTTATTTTATTAGTCATCCCACTTTCGGTTCCGAACCCCTTTCTCGAGCCGAGAATGGTGGATGTTGGACCCGAAAAAAAAAACGGATATCGCCAGGCACGCCACCAGGTACGTTACATAACGGAGCGACGACCACGGAGACGGCCGGCCGGGAAGCAATACTTTTAAAAGATGCGATGGAGACGCCTGGTGGTCGATGGAGGCGCCTGGTGGACGATGGAAGCGCCTGGTGGTCGATGGAGGCGCCCGGTGGCGTTCGTTCGCCCCGATCGAACGAACGCGAATCGAAAGTGGCACACAGAGCCGCCGGCCAACGGTGAGAATGGGGTTTAATAATAACCTACCGTAGCGAGTTTTCGGGCCCCGCGATAAAAGCATTCTGTTGGCAGAGCGGGGGACAGAGTCTACACGGGACCGGGGGACACTCTCGGCCGACCTCGGCCCAGTGCTTTCGGCTCCATCGATATCGGCAACGTTCCCGACAAAAAAATCCCGGTCAGGAGACGACGCTTTTCGTAACATTTTCCCATCCACATGATGGTGTTCGCGACATTTTAATTCCTTCCGTTAGCGGAAGGGCCGCACGGAACAACGGCTTTTTCGAGGGGATGTCCTCTGCTGGGCTCGGGGTATGCTAAACGACGCGGTTGTTTGTCACAACCGCAGCCTGATTCCTTGTTAAGCTTGGCTTCGTGGAAACTTTTAATTAGACCACTCCGTACACCGATGCCCCCCGATGGTCCATGGTTAATGATTATGGTCTTTGTATGGCGCAACATACATTAACAGATGAGAATAGAGTGAAACGAGAGCATCGGCTACTTAGGTCAGTCCCGATCAGTCATCAGACAGCTCAGTCAGTAGCAAAGCAAAGTAGCCTCTGTAGAGTGATTGAGTGACTTCCTATACTTTTTTATGTTTTTAAGTCCTATAAAACATGATTTAGCGTTAAGCGCTGCGACTTCAAAAAATAGAAAATATAGACTAATCTTAATGCTACAGAAAATGTTATACTAAAGCGAGCCAACGGCGTACAGATTATGACCGACCGCATGGTCCGTTCCTCTCCATAGCTTGGCGCAAGTTTCTTTTGCAATAATGTAAAGAAAATTCTCCGAAGTTCGTCCGCCGGGCGCGCGTGCGTGTGTTGGTGTCGACCGACAGTTCCCAAGTGAACATTTCAAGCGACATCTCCGAGCGAAAGTTGTTCCGTCCCGTGCGGACATCCCACCCACGGGTGGCCCCTTGTTTTCTTACAAAGTTTTGACCGTCCACGGATGTCGATGCGCCGTCACCCGTCACAATGCCTCCTCACAATAAAAACCAATTTGACGCCTCGCAACATTCGCACACACTCACTTGATTGGAGTTTAATTGAAATTTCCCTTCCCACCGGCCCGTTACTTACCCTCAGACAGCCACTGTTGTAAACGGCCGACTCTAAAGCTATCCTAGATATGAACACACCGTCCGAGCGGTCGGCACCGTTGCCCTCGCGGATGTACAGCCCCAGCGTCTGGCCCGGCCGCTTCACGATCTCGACCAGCTGTCGAAATGGGACCAACGCAGAAGGGACATTACATTACACGCCTCTCCCGGGGATGCTGCCGGCTACTGGCCGCCCTACGTACCTGGACCGTGTGTCTGGCGTCGCTCTTGTTGAGAAACTTCTGGCCCGCTTCGATCGCCTGCCGGCTGCCCATACATCGCGGCTCCAGGACGCGAACTATCATTTCACCGCGCCTCTCCACCACCTGCCGAGTAAAAGGGGAAGGACCAACAAACAAGGGGAAAGAAACAGAGAAAAAGGCAAGATAAACAAACACGCGCGCGCACGCTGCTGCTCCTGCTGCTCGTCGTCCGTCCCAAACATCGAAACTCAATTAGTGTCGTCTTAAACTTTCTCTTCTCGGTCCCCAGAAGACCACCATCAGTGACCTTGGCAGGACTCAGGACCTGTTTATCGTCAATCGAAGGTGTGCTGCTGCCCAAGCACACCCCTGCCCGCTTGCCACGCGTCCCGTTCCGTCCGACCGGTCGGGATGGTTCTGTTTTCGGTCGGTCGGGCGGCTTGGAACCCTTGCCCGGGAACTGGAGCATGCATTTTGGCTTTGATCTTCAAACGGCCAACGGAAACCGCAGGCCATCGCCACAGGCCAGAAGCCGCCGGTGGCTGTTGCGGTCGCACTGCTGCGGCTGCTGCTTAGTTTCGACCGAGAACCATTTTGCGCAACCGGGCAAGAACCGGGCAGAAGAACAACGCCCGCTGGATGCCATCCGCATGACTGGATCGTGAGTGAGCGAATGAAAACTCCGGAAAAAAACCCTGGCCGCTTCAACGGCTACTCGAAAAGCACTTGTCCGCAGGCCGCCTACTGACACCCCGGCGAGTCTTGAAATGTAGCGATGTTGTTGAAATTACATCTAAACCATTAAATGGTTCTTCGCAGCCAGTTAGATTCGGCAAAAGAGCCTCCCAACCCAAGCTGGCTTGTCAGCACCAGCGTTATCAAATTTATATGTTTGGCATTCGTGGAATTTACTTTATGTTACGTGCAATACTTTTTGCCATAGCTTTCACCTTCACCGATGAACAATCGCTTCACCGTCACTTGGGGAAATGAAGCAGTTGTTATCAAACAGAACCAAGGATCAGTGTAGTAATTACTCACCTCCGTGAATAATACATTTCTTCGTCGGAGCATACAGAAGATTGGTACTTTAAGGATTAAAACTATTTAAGATAATAACAATCTCACATTCTGTGCGCACACGCTGGTTTGGCATTAAGCTATCTAAGGCCGCTTCAAAGGTCTGGCTAGAGAAATGCTTTGTTAATGAACGGAGATAATGATGTTCCTATTTCCAGCAGATCAAAACAAGCGTTTTGCTTGTTTTACCTTTTCCGACATCCGAATGTCTTTTTGCTTAAAATATAACAATGTGCGTCCTAATCGTGACAACATCTCCTGCCGCAATTTCGTATGCGGAGAATGCCGCAAGCGGAGGGTACGAAAAAGTACGAGGACACCTTATTTTTGGTCTGTAAAAAAGACAACCTTATTTGGGGTCTTAAATTTCCTCCATCAAAGCCTTAAAAAAGACACAAAAGATTCGAAATGTAATTGTACTATCTGTGAACGTCTGGCATTTCAATTTCACGACTGAGTTTGTGCCTGTGCTGAGAAATTTAATATTAAAACAGTCTCCATAGACAGGATCGATGTGGATCGAACAGAGCAAAATAGTCTAACTTTTTTTTAAACTACTGATGGTTTAGCGAAGATAGCGATGTATTTTTTCAGACATCTGTGGTATGGAACGAATGAAGTGACCAACGGTACCATAAAGTGACATTTACGCTTACGAGAGAGCTCTCTAACTCTCTAACCAAGCCGAGTCCTCAGAATATGCCAAGTTAAAGCCAACTATTAGGACTTCAAATTGGTGTTCAATTGGTGTTTATTCGGCAATAAACTATTCGGCAATTGCGGTGAACCTTGTTCACTAAGCAATAACTAGACCTTTTTGCGTTTAGTATTCTCATAATAAATTTACTTTTCATCACCAGTGACGATTCTGTACAAGAAGCCCTTTCTTTTCTGCCATGCAAGCAATAATTCGCAAATGGCTTTCCATCTTTCAGTGTCTTTTTCATTCAATTTATTTGGAATCCAATAAAACGTTTTTTCTAATCATTTCCACGGCACTCAGGCGATGGGAAACTGTCGTGTGGTCAACTGCTAACATTTCTGGAAGCACTGTTTGCGTCTATCCTGCATCCTGTTCGAGCAATGCTGCCAATTCCTCATCATCAAACATTTTTTTGGCTGTCCAACTCGCTCATGGTCTTCACCACTCATCACTTTTCACTACTTTCAAACCGCGTAACGTTCACCATAAACATTCATTTAAGTACGATGAGTTTCAAGAGCTATTTCCATTATATTGGTGCAATGAAGAAGTACTCTCCGCAAAAACACCTTTACCAAGAACAAAACTCGACTGCGTTAGATGCGTAATGAGAGTAGCTGTCAAACGCATATTTAATTTTTAATTTACGCATATTTGTTTTTTTAAATTTGATGTTTAGTGAGTAAAACCGCATGAATAAGTCTAACAGTATAATGAGTCTAGCAGTCTAACAGTGAATGAGATATAATTTCCGTTTGCCGCATTCAAAAGCTATACTCTAGCACTAAAGTGTGGTTCGAAAACATTTCAATAATCTGTTCCAAAACCGAAGAAAGTGTGTCTCGTTTGTTAATCGCTTACGTGTGCGCCTTGATGAACCAAGCCGCCTGGCAAAGCTTGTCTTACACAGATCTTAGGGCCTTAGGGGGATTACGCGAAGTAATGGTGTCCCGTTTCCCGACCCCGGAAGGCAGCAGCCCCCTACCTACCTCCAGTGCAGCGGCCGTGCTGGGATCGTGGTCGTTTTCCACCGCCTCAATCTGCCGAAAGATCTCCGAGCTGATGCCGGACACCTTCCGGAAGTCGCCCTGCAGCAGTACCGGCTCCTTAACGCCCTGCCGCTGCTGGTGCTGCTGCTGGTGGTGGCCCCCCTGCATGTTCTGCTGCTGATGTTGCTGTTGTTGCTGAAGAGCCTGCGCCTGGTGAGGAGGCATCGGACCCGGCGGTGCCCGCCCGGGGCTAGCGGTGAGGTCAGGCACAGATCTTCCATTTTCCTGCGAATGAAGGTGGCGTGGCGAAAGAGAAAAAAGCGAACCAAACATTTAGCCAGCACGTCCGGAAATCAGATTATCATTTCGGTGAAACATATACGCGCGACCGTCCGGACGGAACGTCGTTGCCGAATGGTTCGCTGAGTGGCACGGGCGGACCGAAGCCTAGCGTCGGCCCGTAAGTACCACAAAGCCGGCGCTCGAAAAAAAAAATGGGGTTCGAACATCTCAGACACTGACTCCCACGGCAAGAGCGAGAATATGAAACGGCATATTGGAAATTCGCGCCCAGCGGGCGGACGTGGTGAAGCTTCCGAGGCGCTTCCACGACGACGAACAATCGATGATTAATAATTCAGCAGCCGTCACGCAGACAGGGCCCTCACTTTAACCTCCACAATCGGCTCCTCAATTGCCTCGGACTCGGCGCTCGGAAAGGCTTTCGATCCTTTCCGAGCTCCGGTCCATTTCGCGTTCCGGTTTCTCGGCAAGAAACCGTTCAAAGTGAACCACCCTCACGCGGTGCGCTGGCTTTCAATACATTGCATACATTTTCTGGCTGAACCCCTCTCCATCCTGCTGTCTTCCGTACCCACTCACTCCCGATCCCATCGCGGCCGATGAGGTGATACCCACGACCCTCGCGCCATTCGTTCGACGTTGAATAGCAAATCGGCGCTGCTCGGTGGCATCGATTTCCGTTCCTTTTTCGCTTTCGCTGTTTGGTTAGGAAAATCAACACTAATTTCCTTTCCCCCCCGGGCACCCACTCGAGCCCTGTTTGATAAGCCATCGCGCGGTTTTTCGAAAAGTTGAAAACAAATAAATGAGTAGACCAGTTGTGCGACACAAGGTCGCCCGGTCGCACCGGTCCACCGGGAGGATTGGCCCAACAATTAAAAATAATTTGCCATCGGCTACCGGTGTCCTCGATCCTTATCGTGCTAGCCCGCCATCCTGCAATCTCCGCTGTCCGCGCCAGAACCGTTTGCTCTCGAGTGGGTCCACTCCGTGCGCCGAGTACAATCTGAACGACCCTTCGGGAGCCAACAAACCGGTCTCGGAGGAGCTGCCGGTGGCAGCCTGCAGCCGTCCCGAAAGCCGCCCCCACCCGACGACCCCGATCTTGTGCAACATGGCGCGGCAGCATCTGCTAACGATCCTAAACAAACAGCCATTTCGGACCGAACGCTCCCGGCGGGGGGCTCAAATGGCAGCGATTTGGTGTCCGACAGCCGCGCAAAGTGTTCCCACCGCAAACACACGCGCGTCCAGCACGCGAGTCCTGTGGTCAGTCGGAAAAGCCCCTTCCGAGGCCCGGCCGCGAATCCTGCGGCGGGCGCGGACTATCGTCCGGATTTGAATTGCTAATTCGCCTAAACGCCCTCTAATTGGGATACTTTTCCGGATTCAATTACTATCTAATCTACCGGCGCTACGCCAACCGTGGAAAGCGCGTTCCGGTTCCGGGCGAGTGAGCGAGCGAGACAGCAGCGATGGCGGCCTCGCAGTGGGTCGGGTCGGAACCGTCGGAGCTGACGATGAGGTGTTGGAGCGTAATTTTCACCAACATTTCGGACCGCGGACACAATGCCCGCCCGCATCAGGACGTCGTGCATGCCCGTGTGCAGCGAAAGGACGAATTCCCGGCGAACCGGAGGTGTGGTGTCTAGCGCCTCGCTCGGAATGGTGCGAAAGAACTGTGGCACAATTTGTTGAATTCAATCCGACCCAACGCCACCGCGACCCATCACTGCATTGCCCCCATTATCCTCATCAGCATCATCATCATCGTCATCATCGTCGTCTTTGTGAACCAAAATGTCCCGCCGAACGCCTTATTGACCGATTTGACCACAAAATGACGGCCGAGTGAGTGAACATGTATGAATATTTTAACAACGTGTGCCGTCGATGATGGTACGATTGGCCATTGTCAACGGAATTTGCTTTCTTGTTCCATTCTTTCGGTGTATTTTCCGCGTTTGACCGTGTGTTGGTCATTTGCTTAACAGTTCTCTTTTTTCAATTAACAAAAAGGACACGGGAGCCCGCTCTAAAGAGCCGTTTTTGAATGCTTTTCTGAACAGTCACACTTTAAAGCCAAAGGAATTGATTTGATTCCAACTCACCATCGTAAAAGTAAAAAGAGATAACTCAACACTATAATAAAAGCGAAATGGTGCCCGCAAAAGGTCTATTTAGTTGAAGTTGTAATGAAACAACTCATAAGACGAAGAACGGGAGGCACTCAACAAACATGTTGAATATGATGGTATCCCACGCCATCGATGTCCTTTGCCTTTGATAACGCCAGATAACAGTAATAATGTTTCAACATTACTAAAACTAGCCATATTCTGCCTCGAAGACCCACTAAAGCTGTCGGAGGCGCAAAAAGCCGAAGCCGCTTCGGTGACATCCTCGGTCGGACACTCGCGAACGGCCGTTCACCAATAAATGTGGCAAAAATAGGACTAAAAACCCTCCATGGCTTAAGTGCAGCTACGTTACGTTGGCCTGCAGCAACAGTAGTGCTTACAAAATGCTTACACTTTACGTTCGAGTTGTGGAAAATGTTGTCATTTCATCGATCATCATCATCCGGTGGAGCCGGGAGCCGGGAGAGCTATTGGATTAAAATGGACCCCCGGCTAGCGAACGCAATCGAACGTTCTTCGAACGTAGGCGGGACAGGCGTCTGACGGCCGGGCTGACGATAAAATAGCGTGGCACAGCTCGTCAAGTATCCACCGCCAAGGATACCCCGCGCCACGGACCGTCGCAAGAGTGCACACTGACGGTGAAACGAAATCGGCGACATCGGACACAATCTGCATACGGAATGCACGATGACGCGCACTCCAGGACTTTCCGGCACCATCGTGTACGGTTCGGGAGAACCAATAAAAACCCGATTCTGTCGGCAACACTGTCATGCTTTTGTTCCTGCAAACGGTTCGGGTTTTTGTTTCCATTTGATTGGCCTCTTTTGTAACGAAAGTTGTGTGAAGTACATTGTATTTAATTGCTGTTTATTTCGAATTTAATAACGTAACTGGCGAGGCCATTCTCGTGAGCATGAGCTCTCGTGTTGCAATTTTGGGAAAATCCATACCGAATACTTGAATGGTAATGTTAATACATTTAACGTTACGTACTAGGTTCACTTCAACGTACTTTGCGGAGGAGCTTGAGTCTACCATAACAGGGGAACTTTCCTGTAATTTCCAACAAGACTTTTCCTGAAGCGCTGCGCTGCCAGAAGGCAATGCACATGTCACCTTCAACCGTTTGTCCTCCATCTGTTCCAACAGGGCATCTCGATGCAACAGTTCCGTGCCCCGAAAATCTCCACCAAAACCCTATTCGAAAGAGCTCATTAAACGCCACTTTCGAGCCGAGAAACCCACTTGAAGCGTTCCAATTTCTTCTTCGCTTTTTTTTTGTTTTAATTTCTGTTAGACTACTGGGACTCCTTACGGGTCCCCGCCCCCTCCCGGAGAACAACGTCAATTTGTTTTATTGGATTTCCGAGCAACACTAACGGGCGGCTGCCATTATTGAAATTTCTCAACTCATTAAAAATGTACTTTCTGGTCCCGTTTACGGTCCGGCGGGTTCGGTTCGGGCTCTTTTCTCTTTTGCTCTTTCTGGTCAAGGCTGGACCCGGCTGGCTGGGTGGTGTGGGTGTGTGTCCTACATCCATGACCATCGTAATAACGGAGTGGGGCCAAAAAGGAGACCCAAACGGGGCTTGAGACCTGGGCTGCACCGAGGGTTGCAATGAAAATTTCACGTTAGTCATTGGCCCGCTGAAGACCCCTCGACGCGGTGTGTGACCTGCCGTCCGTCAGTACGGCAGGTAGGGACGGGGGCTCCCGAAACGTAGTAGTCTGTGACGTGTGCCGTGACGTGACGTGGCGACGGACGGTACCGCGGCGCGGCCATTGTAGTGGTGTGAATGAAAGTTTCCACTGTTGAATTGGACAACTCTCCACGGTTCCGACCGAGGCGCTCTCGCAGTACACACACACACACGCACAGCACAATCCTCTCGCCACCACACGAACACACACGCAAGCGCGTAAACCACCTACGACCCCGAACTAGACGGTGAAGCTTCGGCGAAATTGCGCGCATTGGCCACTCCGCGAGTGAAAAAGGATAACGCACAACGTTCGTTCGCCACTCATTTCGGTCACTCACTCGCCCCAGTCGCGGCCACTCGCAGCTGCGTTCCGCGAAGCTGTGGCGCTGTGGAAGGACCTTTTCTTCTCTCGCAAACGCGAGAACTCGGAACACTTACGGAACACCCGCACTTACACAGCCACACACCGGGCCACCGGGCGGGTGGTGCGTGTGCAGCAAGAGAGTGAGAGTGCGTGCCGTGTATTACACACTGGCACAGTTTTTCTACCCCGCTACCACCCGTCCACCGTGCGCCCGTCACGCCACGGGCAGGAAAATAAATTAATAATGCAGGACTCCACTCCGTAGCAGTAACCTTACCACTGGCACTACTACTGGGGGAAGGGTTGCGAATCGGCCACTGCACGGAGCTGCACCCCACGGTTGGCTCACCTTGCTGCTCCGCGTGAAGAAGCACCCGGTCGTGGCACTATCACACATTTGAGTAACGCTACGGTTCTACGGGGCTCGCTACGAGGACGTCGCGTCGAGGCCTACTGCTTCGATGGCCTCACTACACTGCACATCTGATATGTTGTCGCTGGTTTCGAATTGGACCCATTGGGAGGTTGCTGGATTGTACGACGGCTTCGGTCACGGTTTGGTCCGCATTGCTCCTTGCAGGTAGCCCTGACCAGGTGCAATATCCTCGCGGTGGCCAACGCGGCTTTGACCGCGGGTCACCTTCAGGCCCTTGGACGCCTTCTCCGACGCCTAAAGCTTATCACCACCGGACTCCGGACTACTCCTGGTGCTAGGCTCCTGGCTGCTGGTTGCCACTCTGCGGACACGGACCCAGGGAGCCAGGGCGCCAGAGTGTTCGCTCCGTTCCGGAGCAGACCTAGGACTAGAACCCGCACCGACGGGCCTGGCACGTCAAATATGGCGCTCACGTTCTAGGCTGCCCACACCGAGGCTGCTTTACTTTTGACCGACCGAAAGGAAAAATAAGAAAAACGGGAGGCTCTCGGCGCCGCGAGAACCCGCGACGAGAGCGGCCATCGCCGCAGCTATCCTGTCGCGTGGCCGAGAGTGTCGTCGTCGGCCCTGGGACCCCCCCGCACCGCGTGTGTGCACCAGCCGAATACATTCGCTTACAGATTGGTCCACTACTACGCCAACATCCACCGGAGGCCAGAGTGCGCTCTCCCACTCGATGATTCGCTCTCACCGCGGCCATTCATTCGCACAGCCACCCACCAACCCATCCAAGGACATCCGTCCAACCCGCGCACGGGCGATCTCTCCACCGCGCGTTTCGTCGATAAGAGCAACTCACGTCGACACACACTAGACGGAGCTTTACAATCGCCACCAACACACCGCACCGTGGCATAGTACGCGGGAGTAAACTTTCACCCACCAACGCTCCGCACGTGTGTGGGTGTGTGTGTGGGACACAGTAACCAACACAGCAGTACCCCACGCAGTAACGAAGTAACCACCGATTGGGAGAGTGCTCCTATGGATACTACACGCAACTTCCCCTGCACACCGTAGTACACTCTGTGTGTGCGTGTCCGCTCTCTCTCTCTCTCTCTCTCTCTCTCTCGGCCGAAGCAGGATCTGAGCAAAGGATCAACTGTGACATTCGCATGCAAAACGAAAGGAAAGGAAGTGGCCCTGCCATTCAAGGGGCAGTAAATTGTTCAGTCCAGTCCAGAGTCGCCTCTCGGAGTCGCGAACACGAAAGCTACAAAGTTCGTGATGCCAACCACTACAAAGTCGGCGCCCACTCAGCCCCGGAGACCAATAGGGCGAGCATTCAACTAAGCCGTTTAGTAGCAATGGCCGTGCATCCTCAGATCGATGTCGGCGTGGGAAAGAAGGTGGCCGAGGGGGTTTTCTGGCGTGCGTGTGGGAGCGCACCCAGCGTCTAATGTCATCATTTCGGCATCTCAACTTCGGGCACGGGCGACCGGAATCGGTAACCTTTCGAACCGCCAAGGATCATCGGCAAATCGGCCGTAAGTGGAAAGCGATGTTTACGACCGTTTATGCTTTAAATCGAACGGGTCGGGCTCGGGGGTCCACTTCGGCGGATCAGTGAGTGGGTGCCTGTGGCAGGAACACCACCCACCCACAGTGGTGTGTGGGAAAATTAAATTATTTTTAATGCACCTCATTTACCCGTCTCCATCTGGCGTGGGTTTGCTTGGTGGGGCAAAACCACTGCTTCGCCGGGTGAAAATAGCTTCACGACCTGTTGGGGCTAAATTTGGAGCTGCAGGTAGCCGGAAGGCAGCGATGCTTAATTACTAGGATCTATGGACGAGGACTAGGAATTTTTATTTATACTGTGGTATTTATATGAGGTATTTTTGAGCTCCATCCAAGTGATTTGATAGTATCCTGGAACCCTGGTTTTGCATTGGGGGTCATGGAGACGCCAGGTTTAGTGATCATTGTGCCCCACCTGGCGTCTCCATTTCGGACAAGAGAAACGGCATTTTGGTCGTTTTTCGATCAATGCATGGTTCAAATTGATCATTTGTTGTCAGTTAAATTGATTAAAGTTAAGTTGTAAAGTTTAATTAAATGTTTTACCAGGGTTTGGAAGCTTGTGTTACACCACTCCTTTCTGGTGCCATCAGAAAGTCCTTTTTTAGAGTCCTCCGACGCTCTTTGCTTGTTACGTCAAAATTGCCATTGTGAAAATGTTTAAACCACTTAAAGCACTGCGATATTCGACAAAACAGGCTCCGACAAACATTTGGTAGCAGAAAAATAATAATCATTGCAAAACGTCAAACGTCAGGCACAAGAGATAACATCTCAACTTTTAGACCGTAGCTTATAAAAATGTGGTACAAATATTGAAACATGACGCTACATTACACTCAACACTATTTAACTATTTTAACTATTTTAACGATTTGAAAGATTGGTTTCTGATTTATCCCACCCAAATAAACAATTCATGTGAACATTATTTTATACGATTCACTGACCAAATGGTGATCGATCGATTTGACGACGACTTCTTGGCAGCCACCGGGTTTTTATTTGTTATTTAGTAAACTCTTAGCCGCGTCAAACTACCAAAACATAGACAAACTCAGGAAACGTTTTAAGTATGCGAAGAATAATATCAAGAATCTGTACGAACTGAAACAGCATGTTTAATCGTCTCAAGATCAGTCAAAAATATCAAAGCTATAAACGACCAATCTATAAACGAGGATGATGTGAGTTGCTGAGCGTTCCAGGCGGTTCTTGATCGGATCTTGATACGTAACTCTAATAGAAGCTTCTATGTACAGGCGGCCTAGAGACTTTAAGCCCAAAACTTTAGTGTTCGTTTTTCGGAAGATATTTTGAGTATCAGCTATCTGATAAATAAGGCAAACAATTTTGTTCGCTAACAATCGCGTGGCCTCACTATCGAGTTTTCGAATAATGAACCCCCCTCAACAAGGCTAGGAATTTATGATCCGCGCCCGTATTTTCAGCGCCCAAAGTCAAAGTGTTTTGCAGGAAAGCATAAAGAATGTTTAAGGAGCACCGGAGTCGGTGTTCGAGTTCCTGGCAACCGTGTTTTATGGACAGTCAAGCATCCGTGGAAGATTCAGCCGATGGCTTCGTTTGCTAGCTAATAGATTGGCACTTCGTCTATAACGATCCTGCATTTGCTTCGAAAGCTGTGAACCGGACCCGAAGTCACGTGCCCCGTGCGCCCGTTTGTGTGCATTTCAAGTTTTCTTCCTTATCTTTTTCTTTCTGCCCATTGACTCTTTCCAGCTGAAGGCTGAAACTGATTCATCAGCCTCAGCCCCGTGCGCTGGCCTGTTGATGTCTTTCAATCTTTCCAGCGAAGCATAAAATACCGTCACTGCTGTTCATTACTTCTGCGCACTCGCATGACCTTCGCATAATAAATCTTCCCCGCCATGGCCATCGCCCCGTCCTGCCGCTCAGCCGGGTCCACTAATTGACCGCCATCAATCAAGGGGTTGGGGCACGGTACGGACTCGCTGCTGTTGCTGCTGCAGAGGAAATTATGTATTAACCATTAATGATCGTTATGCGTGTCTCGCTGCCACCGACACCAGGTCGCGTGTCCGGCGGTGGACTTCTTCTTTCATCCACCACGGTGTTTGTGACCCCGGGTGGCAACGGTGGAACGGTGTGAACGGATAAGAAGCCAACAACCGCGGCAGTGCGCTTCCCAGGAGTCTCCGACGGTTCACGTTAATTAGTCTCCGATTAGCGGCGATATAAATATTCGATACCCAAAGCCGAGCTCTAGTGAGCGAAGCTTTCCATTCATCAGACCCCCACATGCCCGGCCCCGTATGCAATGTGCACCCCACTCGTGACGAAAAGATGGGCGCTTGGCCCATCTGGTGTTGCGGATGCACCGGCCTTACATTGCTCTCCTGGTCCCGGTGCGAATAAGAATCGTAGGTGCTACGCTCCCTTGGCAAAAGTCCGAGTCCTAGAACTGCTATCTGCTCTCACACACACGCAATCGCTCTCGACCTCTTTCGCTATCAATTTCCCCGCGCAAGACACCAGCACCAGCACCCTTTGCCTTGCAGACTGGTCCGAGTCGGTTCTGCCTACGATGCCGAAAAATTGGTCACCATCGACAGTGCCACCAGCGTAATGATTATTGACCGGAACGGGTCGGTAGTACCTCGCCCTCCGGGGCCCACGCCGCACCACCGGACCAGACAGGACTTCCGGTACGTTGTGGTGGTTTGTACGCCGGGAGGTTCTGTGTTTGCGTACGCTCCGACACCGGGTGGGAGAGAGTGAGCACGAGAGAGACACGAACTAGTGGTTAAAATATCGATTAACATCCCCACATCCCCGAACCATGTCCACGGTGGTCCACACATCGGTGGCTACCCCTTTTCTACGGCCATACAGCAAGATAAAGCGTTTCCAAAGACAGCAACTCAATCAACAAAAAAAGCTGTATAAATGATGAAAACCATGCAGCATTGTGCAGGCTGGCTGGTCAACGAACTGGTCACCCTGTTTCGCCTATCGCAGGCGGACCAAATGACCACGGAAGAGCTGGAAAAGACTCCTCCAGGAGCTGAGGCCATTGGGGCCACAATGCACACGTCCGAGAGAGAGCTTTGGAGAGAGCAAATGAGGGCAGAGTCTCGTGGGAGAATGGAGTGTGTACGAGCGAGCACCACGTGTGAGGCGGGTGTGCGGAGGTCCTGGAGGAGAAGTGTGTCCTGGTTGTACTACGCGCAAACGGAATACTATGAAAGTACGCTGCATCCTACAACTGCAACAAATCCCGGAATCTGGCTGGGTGGGTGGATGGGTGGTGCATCCTCCTCGGCGTGCATCGGCTGATTGTGCGCGGGAGCAGCATTGCAAAAGCGGAGAGAGAGAGAGAGAGAGTGCCACGAACGATGAGCAGCGCGTTTTGGGGCCGTTGGCCAGTGAAGGGCTGCACTCACAACACCCACACCGGCCCACCACCACGGAGGGAAAAGCCGAGGCGGGCGTGACGTTTTCCCGAGAGAGCTGTACGTATGCGAATATCTGTAAAAAATTGGTCCAGAAATCCCAGAAGCGAACACGGAGCACCTCGCCTCGCTTCGTGTCCGAGTCCCTTTTTCTTATTTATAAAGCCGTTTTTCGCACACACACACACACCCGTCGTGCGCTGGTCATTCCGGATTGCCGGATCAGGCAGCGGGAAGCGGGTCTTGCTGGTGGGAGCGGCGATAATGGGTGTGATTACGCCCTAAGTGACCCTAATAAGCACGACATGTACCGGATTCCGGTACGTTCCCCACGTAGACAGCGCCACAGCTCGGGGATCGGGGATTTCCTCGGTTGGCCAACGTTGACGGCGGAATGCAATGGTTCCCGCTGTCGAACTGGGCTGCCATTGTGTTTCGCCAGGCACCCCATTGTCCTGGCACGACGTTCGGTTCTTCTCGAACTCGAACGCTGAATTGGGACATCCGTGGGGCAGCACGTTTACCGGTCTTACCCGCCCAAAGCCGCTCTGGTGTTGGTATTGTGGGGATGAAGAAATAGAAAGTGTTTGATTGTCCGGAGGATGTCATTCACTGTGGCATGTTATATAAATTATGTGAGACCCGTTTTTGTAAGAGAGCGCACTTCCATTCGATGCACTCGATGCCAAACAATAAACCACTGAGGGTTGCATAGCAAATTTCGAAAGACGGTAGGAAACTCAGATAGTAAATTGTTCATAGGGTTTGTTCATAATGGTCGGGAGATATTATCCTGTCAATACTAGAAGACTCTGTTAATGTTACTATTATAATAACAATTACATTATGTTTCAATTGTCTGTACTTTTTGGAACCAAATCTCATATCTTACTTCACACGAATTTTACACAATCATTTACAAATGCTTTAAATAAAGCAGATTAACATTCTAAACACCATTCATAACATTAGCCCCTTGGCGTTAAATTACAGACATTCACGAAAGTGCAAAACTCTTCTATTCAAGTTCCTCCATCAGTCCCCAAAATACAAAATAAGGCTGAATAAACCACATTTTTGCATCGTTTTTTCATCCGCAGTTAGTGAAAACACGTAAACGTTCGCTACAATGTAGATACTTCATTCTCTGCAATATGCACAAAAATAAGCAGAACCCATACACAAATTATTGTTGAGCTACTGCGTAGATTAGGTTGTGAAAAAATAAAATACGACTACTAAAAGTAGACAAATAAAGGAAAGAACCAATCGTCTGCTGGCCGACTGTACAAAAACTCTCATTTCCTAGAGCACAACCCACACGTCGGGTCGGAAATAGGTTTTCCCCGAAAACGTTCAGCAAACGCCTAAGGCTACCCAGATACGTTATTGGATAACCTCTTCAAACTAGCGCTATGCGCTCCGTGGAACTGATGGACCTGAGTGGGCAGTCATTGAATGTCCGAATTTGGAATTGGTTGTCCGATTTTTTGGGGACTTTTACGCCGAAGTTTGGAAACCGACGACGAACCGGTGAACCTCGGGGCGGTTTTCGTTGAAGCAAACTCAATTAAAGTCCCTGTCTGCCGTGCAAGTGTGCCCTCACGGAACCCTGCCAAATTCAACGTACTTCGCTGGGTTCGAATACTTTCTGATTGTAGGAGGACGCCATGAAAGTTGTAAAACCTACCGAAGAAAACTGTACAACATATTTTAAACGTCCCTTGGAACCCCTTTCCAACTACTAGTGCGTTAATTTCTTTTTAATCAAGGCACGCCGACAGTACGTGTCGTTTGTGGTCGACGAACACGTTCCAAAGATTGGCCCACCAATGGACGGCGGAATCGAACAGGACCGAGGACAACCGGTGGCAGGGTGGCTCGCGGAACCCTCAGTAACCTGCTTCCCCTGTTTATAGCGGTTCCGCGGACGGCGCCATTATTGAGCCCGCCAGAAGGTGGTGAGAACAGTTTTCTCCCTCGGTCTCGCCGAAAGCCTCGGACATGACTGGAATTTGTTCGGAGAGGTATTTTCCATCAGGTCAGGGCGCCACAAAAAAGCGAAGCGAATCCGTGCCGGGACAACCAGCGTGACCATTAAATCGAACCCACGTCCGTGGCGAGGTGTCGAGGAATGTCCTGTTTCCGCGCACTACGTCCAGCAAGACGTTGGACGATGGACAAGCGCAGCGAAGACCAATGCGTCCAGTAGCTTTGTCCATGGCTTCGTGGGAGTATGAACGTCTTTAAAATAATGGCCAATTTATGGTAATAAAATGCGGAGATGTTGCTCAACACCTTTTGGCACACTCGCTTTCGCTTGTGTTGTCCCAACTCGTTATGTTGTGGTTATGTTATTAGCAGTTCAATTTGTACTTCTGCTATTGAGAATCTTTTGACTATTAACATTTTCGTAGTTACGTGCGAAACGTGTAAGTAACAAGTGACTCAACCATCAAAGAATGCTTTGATTTCTCCAATCAAGTCATTTAACTTCTGAGCATTTTATGAACAGAGGCGAAACTCGCACAGTGGGTCACTGAAACAAAGAGAGCGAAAGACAACGGTGGAGGGATGAAGACACCAACGTTCCCTGTACGCCTGACCAGGCGCCTCCACCGGCCATCCGCCATCTTGCCCAACGCTCTTGCTTCGAGAGTCGGCCAAAGAGCTGAAGAGGTCGACAGTGCTCGAGCGCTCGAGTAAGAGGTTGGGCCCAACAATAAAACTCCAACGACAACACCGACGGCCGCCGAACCAACGCCTGTATGGGGCAGGGAAAATCGATAGCCCATAATGTTTCCCAAACATAATTCACACACCAACAGCAGCGCCCGTTGGTAGCGTGCCATGTGGCTGCCGACGACTGCTGCTGCCCTACTGCTGCTGCTGCCGGCCGGACACTTTTTGCAGACGATCCGACCCCTGGCTCCTCGGCAAGGCACTGGCTAACGGAGGGAGAAATATGGACGTCGTTCAGTCCGTTGTTTATCCCCATAAATTATGTTCTTCCCCAGAGTGGCGCGCTCGAGAATGTGGCCCACTGCTTCAAGCGCCGCTGGAGCCGCTCCCGAAGTGTCTCTTGCGAAATGCTCTCAACTTTCTTGGCAGAAGGCCCCAGTGGCCCCCGTGTCTCAACCAAGCAGTGTTCAATCTCATAAAGCCTCTCCGTACATCACTTTACCGGTGGACATCTCCAGGGCGGACGTCGCCAGGTTGTTGTTGGCAGGCACTGTTTATGGGGAATCCGCGCATTAACAGCCCGAAGCTTATTTAGCATGTTGCACCTGCTAGGCCTAGTTGGCTCCAGTCTCAACAAATTTCATCACCAGGCGTCACTAGTCATTCAAAGTTCTATAACTTCGACTACAGCTAATACTTCTCCATCACCGGTAAGTGTTCAACAAAAGTCCTACGTATTGAATGTATGAATGTTTCCACGATAGCCAACTCACCTTTCTTCGGCCACAGCAAAGCATTCTTCGCGTACGCGAATGTCCGGTAGCAGTCGTTTTCAGTCGTGCAAACTTCCTCCACTGCATTAGTCTACGTCGGGCGCGAGTAACGACGACTAGCTTCGGGCTGGTGCAGTTGGCAGCACTGTTCCGGCCGTGCTATGATGCGCAGCCGGCTCGGACCCGGGTCCGTCGCAGCGCAAGGAATCCCTGCCCGACGACACCGCCAACCGTTGCCACGAAGCCCCGTGTTCCACCTCCGCCCACCTGGACACCGGCCGACCGTCTGCGCACTCCTGTGCCGTTTCCCGAGCCTCGCTGCTGGCTTAGCTGGGCCTGGTGCAGCCGTACCACCTCTTCGATCGAGTCCTCGTCGTCCTGTTGTTGCTGCTGCTGCACCTGATGGCGATGCTGCTGGTACTGCTGCGCCTGATGCGCCTGGTGCCGCTGCTGCTCACTACCTCGACCGGCACCTCGGTGCCACTCCGCGTACTCGTACGGCACCTGCTGCCACTCCTGCGGCTCGAACGGCTCCTGAAGTCTCTGGTTAGAACGAACGTGACTCATTGACGGCGGCTTCGAGGGCGCAAGCACAAATGGTCGTAGGATCCCGCAGGACCTCGGCGTGATCGTCGCCGGCCGTCACTACAAGCGCACCGAACACTTCGAGACGCCGACACTGACAGTTCTGCTGCTCCGATTGGTCGTGGTCCTGCGTCGGATGCTGGAGACTTAGTGGAGGCGTTGGCAGCTGCTGGTCCTTCTTCATTCTGAGCGCCGGCTTCGCGTACATTGCGTGCCACCGATGGTCGGTCGGTCGGTCACATCTCACTCCGCTTCGCACACTTCGACTTCGGCATCAACCAACGGCCACGGCCACAAACCCTTGCCCCAGATCACTCAGTCACGTGGTAGCGGCGTTGGCGGGAACTGTCGGCGGGAAGCACCCAATGGCTGATTATCTAATTTAATTTCCATATTTTCGAGAGGACTTAACCTGCAATCAGAGCCCTACGAACCCACCCACCACGTCCGGACGTGACCTACGCCGTGGGAAGCGACCGAGTGAGAGGAAGGGGCCAGAGAAAACGGAACCGGTGAGCGGTGACCGGTGTGTTTGCGGCAAGGTGGAAATATTATAATTTTGCCATCAAAGCTGGATGAGCCCCGATGCGGTGGTTCAGGCAGGCGACATGAGAAGCGTTCTAGTCGTCCCCCGGTCGGCCCGGTTAAGGACACTCTTCAAGAAGGTTGAAGACAGGACAAAGACGTTTCGCTCCCACACAGACATTGTCTCAAGTCACTCCAAAGAAAAAAAGGACAAGAGACTTGAACAGTAGGAAACTTTTCAACAAGTCACTTGACAGTAATCGGAGTAACCTACGGCAGACATTCCGGAGCATCCGGAGTATCGTGTGGCAACGCAAAGTGTAGCAAGGGCTCCTTTCGCGTACTCTCTTTCTATACTAGGAATGTATTATCAAAAGAGAACTCAAGAAATTCCCTGTATTCAAGTGATAAGTTTCAGAGAAAACCTACTACAGCGGAACTAGTGCCGATGGAGGCCACTGGACCAAAATGAAAGGAATGAAAGAATTCCACAGCAAAATGAAAAAGGGGATGTTGCGCAAGTAGTCATTGCGAAGCCGTTTGAGCCACAAATGGTGTGTGCTGTTGCTGCCGGCCCTATCAAAAGAAAGCACACTCCGGCGGCAGGTCTGGCTGGCAGGCGCCAGCGCTTGTTGCCGATGCGACTGGATTTTTGCTCCATCCATCGCCAAAAAGGCTGCAGGGTGGCCTACATCCCGGGTTCGTGCGCGCATCGAAGGACAGCATCGGCTTTAAGGATGCAGTTCCGTTAGTCGCCTGTCGGGTAATGTCGGGAGACAGAGGCGCGTTCTTATGCACCCTGTTCCAAGCTGCTGGCACCCAGCTCACTAACACACGCTCACGGCTCAACTCGAGGACACGTGACTCGACCGAGAAAAGGGCTTCCAAAGCTCCTACAACTCGGACGCCTCGGGCTCCAAGAAGCACTCACGGCTGCGATGCTCTCTGGTTCTCTCTCTCTCTCACTGTCTCATCGGTCAGGTGGATATGCTTTCTTATCAGCTTGGTACGAGTAGTTCGCCTTCGTGCATGCGCGCCACTCCGAGCAGAAGTGCTGAACTGAGAGAGTGTTCCAGTGAGCGAATGTTGGACTTTGAAGGGAATGGTACGGCGGTTTCGACGCACGAAGCTTTACTCTCCTGCACACGACGATCTAGTGTTTCGCCACAATCACCCAAAGAGCAACACACACGCACGCACCACCAAACTCGCTACTAACACCCCCGAGCGCGGCCACTTTTGCTGAGATAAGGCCTCAGACGCGTCGTATCCGCGGTGATATCCAACACACACCGTTAACCGTTACCGTCAACGACCTCAGTCGGCCGTGCTTTTGCTTTTCTCTCTTGCTCTCTCTCTCTCTCTCTCTCTTTCTCTCGTGTTTTCCTGTCCTTAGCTCTCGTTCTCTCTCTCTCGCAGACGCCCGCACAGCCGCGCGGGCGATTGTGTCCTGTGTGTGGCGGCGCGGTGAATGATAGTAGCGCACGCTGTCCGTGTGAGTGGGAGGCGTACGCACGTATGCTGGTGGTTGTGAGTGCGTGCGCCACGATTGCTTCGGTTTTTCACTGCGAAGAGACGGAAACACACACGCGGAAAAAGGGCGATCGATATTTCGCTGCTACTGCTACTACTGCTGCTGCTGTTGCTGCTCCTTGGTCCACGGGCCGTCGGAGTTTCTGCCGTTCGGCTGCATCGTTTTGCTTCGCTTCGAGGTCCACTTTGACACTACACACGCACCGAAGCGGAAACGCACGGGCTAATAATTTGTCATCCATTTGTTGGCCGAAGGGAAAACAATAAATCACAACACTCGAATTCAAACCGACATCCCGTGCACTGTAGCGTAAAAGCGATACCCAGGACCAATTCTTCCACTCTGACTATGGCACTGGAACTTGGTCACAATTTCTTACGGGAGAAAGCCACCCGCACACACACACACACACACACGACACGATCAAGGCACACTGTACATAAGCTATTCGTGAACCACAATCCTTCCGGGAAGCTGGGAGAGCTTCCTGTTTGCTGACTGTACATCACATATATTGGGGCAGCGGCCTGCCGTACCCGTTCTGCAAGGATCTGCCCTCGGTCTTCGAGCCCAGATTCCGATCACACACTTTTCCGTCCATCTTAGCACCACAGTGGCAAACCGTGCGCGGGCGGCCGAACTCTCTTACCCGGAAGCGAAACCCGCAGATGTCCCGGAAGCGCTGGGTCCGCGTGCCCCAATTCTTCTGGAATGACCCGCTGCGCGGGTTGAGGTTTGCACTGTGGGGGCGGGGGCACTAGGCAGGGCAGTTCAGTCAGTCAGGAGCAGTGCCAAGCAGTGCCTGCCAAGAAACTGTGGTTATAAAAATGTATAACCCGGAGCGTGAAGGCGCTCCCGATGGCGGTGACCAAATGCGAGTCGTGCGGATCACTGAAAACTGGCTCAGTGTCCCCGTCGTGTCGATGAGTGCGGCTCGCTCCAGGCCAATACTCTCTCTCTCTCTCACTCTCTCTCTGCAATGGGGAACCACACCACCCTCGCAACACCCACCCGGGGCGATTCGCCTACTTGCCACGCTAATCCGCTTCCATCAAACGGCCCGGCCCAAAGCATGGCCATCCCTTTTTAACGATTCATTTGGGGACACTTCCTAACGACGCTTCCACTCTCTCTCGTTCTCTGGTGTCGGTTACTCTCTGGAGTTTTCCCTGGAGTACGGAAGGAATACACAATTTCGTTTTGCTCCATTGATTTTCCTAACATTTTTAGGCTCGACTCTCTTGCTGTTTGCCACTTTTCCATTGCCATTTGTTTTCTCTTTTTCCCTTACGCCCTTTCTTTGCCGTACTGTCTCTCTCTCTCTCTCCCATTCTCTTGGCCTCTTCGACGCTTTCGAGTGGTATTTTGACGATCGGGTATTCCTGCCGGAATGCGTGGAATGTGCGGCACTGTTCCCGACAGAAGCCACAAGCGACGGCAGAATTGGAGGTCCACATTTAATTTCTCTTCTTTTTCCTTCGGACACCTTTGTTTGAGCTTTTGTCGGTTCGCCTGGCCGGTGGAAATATAAAATATTCGCTTTCCATGCGCCGAATTGCCTAAGTTTAAGTACAAGAATGAAAATTCGTTCTTTGATGTTACCACCAATTTAAGCAGGTCTTTTGGAAGAAATGGTTCACGGAAATTTCGCCAACGAACTGCAAAGCGCGTGTTCGAACGATACATTCGGTGGTCAGTGTCGCAACAATATTCGATAGTGATTGAAAGGCAATGAACATATTTTCATAAAATATACGCGCCAGACTTCATTGGACGACCATTTATGTCGCTGGAGGGATTTGTGGGGGGGATGGTTTGAAGCAGAAAAAAAACATCTTGACAGATAATAAAAGTGGGCCCCCATCACGCAGAAAGCGCCTCCATCAAATCAAACAGCGTGCTGGTGGCCGAAAAATCTAATAAATCCCGCCGGGACGCAAACACCACAGGGAGAGGCTCTTGAACGCCAAATCTTTGCAGGATGCGTCTTATCGCACGTCCTCGGCCCGCGCCCGACGGATTAACCTACCTCACCGAACACCCGGTGGGGAATGGCGAGAGTTTTTTTTCGCCTGGTTCGACTGTTGGTTTAAGAAGGAGAGCCAGCCGGGCATTATTCGAAATATGAAAGAGGCCTACGAGCCAAGGAGGATTCCAGATGAAAGGGAGGTGGTACTACGACACAATCAAAAAGATTCTGGAAAGATTCTGGAAAGTTTTCGGTATTTCAGCCCCAGCGAACATTTTTCCTTACTCACGGCGAAATCTTTTACTTTTCCTGTTATTAACCGTTTTGTCTCTAGTTTGGATGCGGCTTTGCTCGACGCTAATCACTGTTGCTGTTAAAAATGAAGTATTTAACGAGCATGTATTGTGGCAAGGCATGTGCCATTCTTACAATGATGATAATTTCGTATAAAACATTTTGTTTCTGTCGGTTGTAAGATGTAAGATCTGATTTATGTTCCGATTCCTTACTTATGAGAATATTCTTAGAAATCCAATGAATGGTCTTTAAGTGTTAACGTTACCACACGGCCGTAACTTCTCACGAGCCACATTTTCTCAACAATACCATCTCCTTTTAGAAACAATCATACTACCAGTTAAACTCTAACCAATACTTGCTATCAAACATATTTCCGCAATTTGCCTGTACGACGATAAAAATATGGTAAAATATTTATACATGTCGGAAACATTTATGTGGAGCCTGCTTATTTTAAATACAATTGATTTATTTACTTATGCTCACAAAATGGTGTTAAACAGACAGACTGATTCAACATTTAACATTCAACGTACGTTCGAAAGCGGTGCGTAATGAGCTACAAAGAGCAACACAATGTTTGAAATATTTAGCAACAGTGAAATATTTCACATATGGGGCAAAACACTCAAAGAATAAACTTTTAATATCGTCATATAATGAAACTTTGTTAGCAAGCAACTAAGCAACTAATATTTCGACATTTTTCCTATCGGCGCGAAGTTAAACGATGACTTTAAAAGGTTAGCTCAGCGCTTTACTCGACTCGTCGAGTCGATGAACGGAGTCGCGCAACAGCAAATCGACGAACGACGGGTGACGCAAACTGTCAAAATTTTGCCCAGCAGTCTCCTTGGCAACGAGTAGAAAAACGAATAACAAAATAAAAGAGATTTCATCAAAGTAGTTGCTACGAAACAGTGTGGGGAAGATTTTTCCACTGCTCGTTTCCACGGACCGCGAAATGACACATCCGTTGCGCAAACTGTAAACCCAATGAACTTGTGAAACCAAAATAAACGTTCACATTTCGTGCACAGTGAGGTGTAAAATCGCTGTATCTCCGCCGTGCTGCAATTTGCCTTCGCCAACATTACGATCCAGCCGGCCGTAAGAATCTGGCCACGGAACTAGTGAAGCAGTATTACTGGTAGCAACCGGACGAGGTGCACTGAAAACGAATATTGGTGATATTTGCACTAACTGGAAGATTCGGCGCAATAGCAGGGACGGTGGGTGTTGAAAAATCAACCCAAAAGTGGACTGGTCCTAAAATATTGCAATGCTCTTCGTGCATACCAAATCGGGATACGCTTAGAAAGCACCATAAAACGATGAAAATGTGGCTTTTGAAGCCAAGCTGGTCACACACCTATTACGGCGCGCTCAAAACACTGGAGATGTAAATCCCGAAACCTGCTTGTCACCTGTTCCCAAGGAACCCACTTTATGTGCGAAACATGCACTCGAACGTACGCAGCGAAAATGAATGTTCCTCGGAATTGCAGTTCATCCTTAAGAAAGGATAGAAAGGTAAGCTAGTGGGGACTCCCTCAGATCAGCTAGTGCCGAAAAACAAACCGCCTCTATTTTTCTTTTGACAACCTGGGAAAGCGCCGTGCATTGTTTACAAGGGGCCGTAGGACGAATACCGATTCCGATATGCGCGGCCAGAGTGCATGGCAGCACACAGCGGTTACCAAGTACGAGGCACGCGTTGCCACGGGTTGCTAGTTTTGCCACGCTCCATTGGATTGCCTATTTTGGAGTTGTTTGTTTGGAGTTTTCGGCATTGATCAAAGAATTTCCACAAAAGAATGTGATTAAAAATAATTACTTTCTTCATTTTGATATATTTTGAAAAATTAAAAAACGAACACATTTTACAGGATATTGATGCTTGTTTAAAAAATTATATTGTATATTTAAAATTTATATTCCAATAAATACGGTCCTATATCCGTTCCTTTAAATTCAAAAGAATAACATCTTTTGAAAATGTTTCCGGTCCATAAATAAAAACACATTCGCATAAGGCGTATGATCCAAGTAAGTCACATTCTCCAAATGCGAAGCCCTCTATTTTTTCCCTACTTAAACCCATCTCCACGAGATCAAAACCCACTCTGCGGTTCCACTTGAGAAGTTGCGATGTGTCCTTTCTCCATCATCGCGTAACCTGGGGAAACGGTTGTATAATGAAACATTAGTGTATGTGTGTGTTTGTGTGTCGATGCGTGTGGCCCATATGGTGTCCGGACAATCCTTCCAGCAACCACAAGTCCGGTGATCCTGAAGGACCCTAACAACAAACGCGGCGATGCTCAGCGAGCCGTGTCCTGTGCCCAGGCCTTGTCTGCAACGGTGCCAGCAACATCGGAGGATATCCTTTGCAGCTGGCGGTTGGCGTGCCTTACCGTATCCGAACAGTGTTTCGCCCCCGAACAGCGTTTTCCAAGGGGGGCTACCGGTTCAGGCGGAACGACAGTAGGGCAGCATGTTTGATCAATACGCCAGGCGAGCCTTTTTTGCTTCTAACTAAACCCGCGATGTTGCCAGCGCCATGCAGCGGTGTCCTAGCAGCACTGCAGAGTCCTTAGTAGCAGCGTTCGATCGCTAGGCGTCAGTATCCGTTGTGTGCTTGTGCTTGATGCATAAGTTGCTGTTTGTTATATACCGGTGTTTACTGTCCTTTCTCTCCATTAATTGTGATAGCAAACAACAAAGATAGATTGCGTCAAACTGTTGCAGGTGAAGTGATTTGAAGTTGGCAACAACATAACTGCATAGCCTCTCGAATTTTTAAATACAAAACGTGAAAATCATCATGAAACTCCATGAAAAGCCATGAAAACGTTGGTTATAACAATGTGCGTAATAGGTTTTGCGCCGAAGAAATATGCCAAATGTATGAAGAGTTAATGTCAGCCCCGTTCCTATAACGTTTTGGGGCTTACGAACACCTTTCAAAGGAGCGATCAAATCCCGTCTTGGTTGGCCACGATTTCTACATTGTGCCCAAAGCTCTCACCAGATGGCGTCTGACCAGCTAATCGTTGTCGAAGTGCATTGTGGTGCTCTATTGTTTACCGTTTCGTGTCGAATGAAGCTAAAACATGTGGATAAATAATTCAACTGTTGTTTTCTTTATTGCAGGTTTTCCACCATAAAAGGCCGGCATCCTTTGGTTGAAACCAACTTCCGAATTATGCCAGGAAATGCAGAGTGAAAGAAACACGTTTTAGAGACGTTCGACGTTCGAAACCGTTTGCAGTACCTCAAAGCCTTACACTGTCACCGGCCGCTGGTGGACTTCTATTCTTCCTTTCGTCCTTCTGTTACGTACTATTTTAAATCCAGTGATAATCGTTCCGCCCAATTGTTAAAAACAATTCATATCAAGAACTTAGTCTACGCGCAACCGAACACAAGCTTTATCTTGTTCCGATAAGGAAAGATAATACATAAATACAGAAAAGCGTGAAACAGCAAGCTGGGTGAACCTGCACCACAATACGCTGCAAAATATTTTTATGCTGAGAAACAACTGACAACTGATGCTAAAACAGAATGGCTACACGATTAGCGACACAACGAAACTTTATTACCGTAATCCCAGCAACTGGCATTAAAGGGGACGACGCGAACGCAGCCCAAGCATCTGCCGAACCACTGGATGCTACGATCACACCCAATGGCTCCGCCAATTCCGACACACCAGAAGCATCGGTCAACGTTACAAGTGCAACACCAGTGATGGCTTCGTGTACCACCGGTACGTCGCAGATACCGACGATTGCCGTCGCAGGAAGTCTTAAAAATGGCACCATAAAACCCGCCCTTTTGCCCACCGCCTTACTGAACAACTCGAACATCATGAGCCTACTGGGCAACACAACCAACGGCCTCTCTTTGCAACAGATGATACAACAGCAGGTAAGCGGGAGCATACCGAAACATGTTGCGTTTGCAAAGCACGCTTAAATCGTTTGTCTATATTACTTGTTTTGTAGAAAAAAATAGTGATTCATCCCAACGGAACCGTCATTAATATTCTGCATTCTGTCAGTGACGAGAGTGAAAGCGTAGATTTAAAGGCAGACAATGAAAAGCTCTTGGACAACCCTGCAAACGATAGTACCGAAAGTGGCAGTACTTCGGAAGCTACAGCCGACGACACAGCACAAGTTACGACCCAAGTGGCCGTAGTGCAGGCACAAAACTCAGCCGATGGCACACCGCAGTATATCACTGTTACTGGTATGTAATTTGCATTCTCCTTTTCCATTTTAAATTGTACTCTTCACATGCCCATGCAACCCAAAATCCAAAATCAAACCTCCAAGCCTACCAAGTATCAAAGTAAGCAAGTAATGGACGGTCTAAAAAAATCCGAATTTTTTGTATCCAATTCAAAGCAGGTTATGCTGAAAAAAAAAATTGATTTAAATATAAGTACTGTGCCATTCGAAGAATTGCCAAATGAAGCTGATCTACGTCAATCTTATCAAACTTCTCTAACCACATGTGGCGAAGAGCATCTTTACATCCTGTAGACTCCTCTGTCTGGTGGAAAATCTCGCCATTGCGACATAATAATATTAAGTGGTATAATGCACGGAAGTTTGGCTTTCTGAATTCAAAATGATGGAAAGGTCATGCCGACCGAAAGACGAATTCGCTTACAAAATTTAAGGTTTTCTCCCTTACGCCTTGATCCTAATTGGAGATACTTGTAAGGTTCAGTGATTGCGATTTTTTTTATAATACAGTTTTGCCGTAAATTTTAGAATTAAAAAAGGCAAACGAACCTTACACTTTGCTCACAGTTCGTTAATCGCCAGCGTTTTCGCCAGATCCGATTCGAGCAGACCATTTTCACACATGTGGAGGGCACACATGTGTAGCCTTCTATGGTCGCCAAAAGTCGTCGATATGGAAAATCATTTTTTCGCCAATTGGCACTCTGCGTGACGACACGTCCAGAATTTTCGACCTCGCACACCCGTAGCGAAGGGAAAACAATGAATTTCTGAAAAGCAATAAAAAGTCATCATTTTCATTCGCTCCATTCGACCGCACATCCTATCATCTGCATCTTCAGTCCGTTCGTCTCTCGTTGATTGTGTGACTTTTGAAGTTAAATCCTGCCATTCAGCGGTGACTGCGCCGTGGCCCTTGAAACACGCTCCCGAGGTCCCCCGAGAGGCCGTGCCGTGGGACAGGCTCACAGGCTCACGATGGCGGCCATCATGGCTGAAGTCGATGCGTTTTTCCTTTTATTGTGCTCTTTTTTTTTGTCCTTTTTCACCAGCCATTCGAAATGGCTTTTCCCAAATCTTGGAATGGCATCCATCTTCTCGCATCCCGCGGTTCGTGGTGACCCCGGAACGACGAGAGCCAACAAAGCATGGCTTAGCCCACGGCGAAGCAGGGTATCCCCGCCACGTATTTCCTATTCATAAATCAAATGAGAATAAAAATACTTTCAAGAAATGAAAAACCACCCTCCAGCGGGGTGTGCAGTCTCTCGCTCTTCCGGGGACGTCCCTTCCGCACTGGAATCCTGGACTACGGTTTCAAGTTCTGTGGCAAATCCAAAAATATACACCCACCCGAAAAGCAAATTCGCTGTGACGGTGCTCACCGAATCCTCAAAGACCGGAGCTGACTGGTGGCGGCGGCGGCGGTGGATTCACGACTCGCTTTCGTTTTGACAGTCCCGTAAACGGGACCAGGCACATTTCCGGTGCCAGATGCCCCCGGGGGAGGCAATCCGTCGGCAGACCAACCGACCGACCGTCGATGGAGAATTTTGTAGAATTTTTACGGCTTCATTGAGCTCACCAGACGCACACTCTCACCCACAGCGTTCGGGAACTCGACGGTCGCCTCTCGAACGCTTTTGTCCCCTATACATCCTGCACGCGTTTTTGCTTAGGGCGGAAAAAGGAACGGAAAAAGTGCGACAAAGAGAGAGAGCGAGGGGACGCGGAACCGGCGACGAGAAATGTTTGAAATGAAAAACAAGATGGCCGTTGGCCGTGGACTCCATTTTCGCGATTCAGCGGCCCCCGGGCAGATGTGTCTCGGTGGACGATGATTTTTCTTTGAGAGGTCACCATTTTTCCGAACCGAACAGCACATTGCCATGTCCACGGGCCACGTAAGCCCACGTTAACGTTGACACCGCGCCCGACTGGACCGGAGGTTCGAGAAAACAGCCGACCAGAGGACCGGACCAGGACCGAAACACAAAAAAATTGGCAAATAAATTCTGTAATCCGATTTATGACTTCCCTTCGCTCGATTCGCTGATGATAAAGAAAATGAGTGGCCAATTTTCGCCCAAAATGGGTCGCCCAAACGTAGATTGAAAATAATCGTCCTTAACGCTTTGTCCTCCTGTTTTTTTTCTTGCAGTCTCATCGCCCGACAATGGCCCCAACCACCACACGTACGTGCAGTATGTCGACTCGGATATGTACAATGCCTCCAACCAGGGCCAGACACAAATGTAAGTCGCACCGTCTTGTTCCTGTCAGAGTTCCTCTAATCTGCTATTTGTGTACTCGCCAGCGCCAGCCTTCAGCTTTGTCTCATTGAATCGTGTTCGACTTGTTACCGTTTTTGGTACTATTGGTCCTTGCTACAGCTTATTGCAACACTACGTTCGAATTTGTCTTATTTTACTAGAACTACACTGATACTTGGTGCTAAAGAAACAGTCTTATCATGAGAGTCCAAACATTGGTCGTTGCAGGTCGTACCCCGTGTATACCGTCGGCGATTACGGTTCGAGCGGCCAGCAGCAACAGCAACAGCAGCAATATTATGCTACCGGAGGAAATTATAGTACGACCGGAACCGGTACCAACACCACACACTCGGACGCCGGTGGAACCGGAAACGGTTCGACCAACGGTGGTGCCAACGCGGCTCCGAATGGAACCGTTAATGGAACCGTTTCCACCGGTAACGGGAGTGCACCGAATGCTGGAACCGCTAATCAGCAGCAACAGCAGCAGTACATTGTACCGGTCGACGAATCGGTACTGCTCGGTTCGGCCACCGGTGTCAACGGGAGCAATGGGAGCGCACCCGGAACGCAACAGCAGCAGTCGGATTCGTCGCCCCAAAACATGACGGTAAGTACAGGCCTGTCCATCCACGGCGGAAGGATAATCGCGGGAGGGACGGCGGGCGGGTCCCTCGGAGGTGCAACCGCAACGGCAACCGACACCACAATCAGCCAACCGAAGCCGGACAATTTCTGCGCGCCGGCTCGCCTCGCGCTCCACCCGAGCGGACATTGGAAGAATCCACAGAAGTGACTGCGGTCGACCGCGGGATGACGAGGCTGCGCTCAGGTGCATGATTGTTATCGAACTCCTCTTCGTTTGCGTAATTGATGCCGAGTTTTCCATTTTAAACAATGTCCTGTTTTTATGGGGCATGGGTAGTAAAAAAAAGAAACACACACGCCATTGGTTCACCACCGTCAAGGCTCGTTGCGATCCTGAATGCATGTGCAGAATTGATATTATCCGTTGTGTCCTTTTTTGCGGTGGGTGTACGTTCCGTTGTGCGCAGCTTTTAGTGCCCTGGTGCTCGGGAGTTGTTATTTAATTAACTCCCGCACCTTCGGATAACTGTTTAATGGTTTTTTGCACCGGCTGCCTGAAAATCTGTCGGTGGTTTTCCAACCATTTCAATCACGCAACGTTCAATTGAGTTGTTTATGACAACTGTGATAACTGTTACTGGGAACTGTTACGTTCCTTCATTCCGCGGAGTGCGCTGGCAAATAGCACGCAATGAAGGGCCAGTGTGTGTAACTGATGTTTGGAAAATACTCGCCATCTAAACAAAGGACACTAGTTGAGCTTTTGATATTTATTCTTGAAACTGTGCTGATGGAATGTATGGCGAATGTATTTTAGCCAACTGCTGCTGGCAATAATTTTACATGGCAACAGCAGTACACATTTTAAACACATGTCATTTGAAGGCATCTAGTAACCTACGAACGCAACTCGAGTTGGTTCTTTTGACAACGGAGGCCCATCAATCAAAGTAACACTTGGTCGCCATTTCTAGATTTCTGCTGAAATTTTGACGTGCTTTTTGAATTTGCAAAGATTTGTCTTGGTCGACTTTACTTGTGGGCTAAGAATTAAGAGTGTCTGTCGTTACGGGGGTTGTTCGGTTGCCGTTGCCCAGTTTGTCCCGTTGGCTTAGCACACATCGCGCACAGTTTTCCCGATCATATCCACCCGATCAATAGAGTGCCCTGCTTCACAAACGGAATCACAATCGCTGTTGCTTTTCGTCAATAGTAATTGCAGCTTTTTTGCCAATTCCTTTCATAAAACACACCGCAAAAGGATACTAACACTCTGTTCTGTCTTCCTGCTTCCTTCTATCGGTTCTGGTTTTCGGTTCTGTTTTTCTTTCTATCTCTCTCTCTCTCTCTCTCTCTCTTTCCCTCTAACTCTGTCCAAATTCGCCTGACACTCTCATCAACATCCAGGACGTAGTCTCGTATTTGCACGCACAGCAAGCGTCTGCAGCATCGGGCCAGGATCTCGATCACAGCCCCAATCTGGCCCATGCTGCTCGCGTTCTGCCCGCTACGGTAAGCAATTGGTTTATTGGTTGTTAGCGGCGTGTTTCATCGTTTCGTTTCGTTTCGGTTGCTTTCTGTGTTTGGTTATTGCTTACCGCTCTTTTGTTCTTTGTTTCGGTTGTGCCAATCAAATGTTCGCGTACCGACGGCACTCGTCCCCCAATCTTGCTAACTCGCTGCGAACCTGTGCGTCGATGTTTGCCTTACTTGCAGGTCAATTGGTTGATGGAAAACTACGAGACGGCGGACGGTGTGAGCTTGCCACGGTCGACGCTCTACAATCACTACATGTGGCACTGCAACGAGAACAAGCTGGACGCGGTCAATGCGGCCAGCTTCGGCAAGCTGATCCGTTCGGTGTTCAGCGGGTTGAGGACGCGCCGGTTGGGGACGCGCGGTAACAGCAAGTACCACTACTACGGCATTCGCATCAAGCCAACGTCCCCGCTGGTCAACGCCATCGACTGCAAGCCGCAACACTCGGGTCAGCTGATGGGTGGCCACCATCAACAGCTGGGCAACGGGAACGGGTGCCTCGGTGGTGGCAACGGAAATGGTATGCACGTCCACGGCAACACCGGAGCAACGGGTGGCAACGGTGGGACCGGTATCCAAGCTAACGGGTCGATGGGAGCCGGCGGTGGCCACGGTGGTGTAACGCATCACCAAGGAGCGGGCGGAATGTCGCTGGGCCATGGGCGGGGTCCGAAGAAGAACAGTTTTAAGGCGGAAATGCCCGATTCGTGCGCACAGGTGAGTGAACGGGGCGGAACATTCGCTTCGGTCGCGGTTCTAATACGGTTCGGGGGTTCTCTTCCGTAGTATCTGGGTGATCCGAGTGGTGCCATACCGCAGTTTCCGATCATCGACATGATCCACCCGCTGCCGGACGAGATAACGCTGGAGGACGTGGACACGCTCCGCTCGATCTACCGCGAGCACTGCGAAGCGTTTCTGGATGCCATCCTGAACCTGGACTTCAACATGATCGAGTCGCTGTGGCGCGAGTTTTGGCGCGCGGAAAACAACAACAACAACGGGGACGAGTGCGAGGAAGAGAAGTATCTCAGCAAACAGAAGCTGTACCTGCTGACGCAGTTCGAACCGGTGCAGGAGTTTGTGAAGCACGTCGATTTAAAGTTCTACCAGAACATGGTCGACGTGCTGATCCCGGACGTGCTGCGCCCGATACCGACCGGCCTGACGCAGGCCATTCGCAATTTCGCGAAAAACCTCGAAAGTTGGCTCACGTCGGCGATGAGCGGGTGCCCGGAACCGATCACGGCCATCAAGCTGTCGGCGGTGTCGGCCTTTGGCCAGACACTCCGCCGCTACACGTCGCTCAATCACCTGGCCCAGGCGGCCCGGGCCGTGCTGCAGAACGGCACGCAGATCGCGCAAATGCTGAGCGACCTGAATCGGGTCGACTTCCGCAACGTGCAGGAGCAGGCATCGTGGATCTGCCAGTGCGATACGTCGATCGTGCAGCGGCTAGAGAACGACTTCAAGGCGGCCCTCCAGCAACAGAACACGCTGGAGCAGTGGGCCTGCTGGTTGCAGAACGTGGTGGACGACGCGCTGCAGGATTTCCGCGGCAAACCGAGCTTCGTCAATGCGGCGCGCCAGTTTCTGCTCAAGTGGAGCTTCTACAGCTCGATGGTGATCCGCGACCTGACACTCCGGTCGGCCGGCAGCTTCGGGAGCTTCCACCTGATCCGGCTGCTGTACGACGAGTACATGTTCTTCATCATCGAGCACAAGGTCGCGAAAGCGACCAACACCACCCCGATCGCGGTCATGGGAGAGGTAAGTGGGGCGAACATTAGGGATCGGTTTGGCGGTTGACTGTGGCGTTCTACCAACTGCGTTTCGCTATCCACACACAGAAAGTAGCTCCACGGCCGACCCACGACGATCTGGACAGTATGCTGTACAGCACCGAGTACGGTATGGTGAACGTGAAGCTCGAACCGAACGCCAAGCGGATGCGGAGTTAGTCGCCCCAACCACTACTGTACGGCTGTGCGGACCTGCGCGATTCTTGATCATTCCTTGTGTTGGCGGCGCGGGAGGTTGTTGGGTTGTTCTTACTTACGAAACGAATCAATATCTGGGCGCGCACAGCATTTAATAGTCTCACCCCCGGGCGGGTCAGCAAACAAGGTTTCCCACTCACGGCCATCCTCTGAGCCCATCTGATTTTTGTGTTTTCACCCTCATCAGCAGTCTGGCTCCAGAACCATATGTGCGTTTGTTTTTGCTTTCCTTTCCCACTGTGGCTGGAGCCGGCCAGATATTTGTGTTTTAGTTCTTCATTACTGTGTGCGCCACTATGGCGCACACGAATAAAACCTAGCGATTGTCCGATACACACACAATGTACATACACAATGCCATGCGAACAACAGATTTAACCTTTTGACGATGCGGGTTTCAGAAAATTCCGATTTAATATTTATTACCATTATCATTATTATTATTATTGGCACCAGACCAGTAGGGACCGTAGACCGGGCGAAGATCTTATGTAAGGCAGACCACACACTAAGCTTAGTCGTAAATGCACGTTGAACGTTCCTCACTTCTTTCGTTTGTTGTTTTCACTATTCTTTCGTTGAGTGTGTTGAGCACACAGTTCGTCGGCAAGTAGTGCCGCTGTAGGAGTAATGCTATAACCGAAGTGTGCAGACGACTTGCACAAAACGGCGATCAGATGGAAATGAAGAAAGGAAAGGTGTACCCGTACGAGGTGGACATAATTTATTTATTGCATATAAGCTAGTTGTTCGATGCCATGGTCGTCCTTGAGTCCAAGATGACTAGAACTATTTCTTCACTGAGTCTATTGCAGAGCCACAAATCTAACGACGTGCGGAAAGATAGAGTAAAAGCAAAATATATATTTATCAACTAGTAGCAGCTCTTTCGTGCTGTCGACCCGGAGGATGATGATAATTAAACTACCATTTGTCATTGATTGAAACGATAAAGAACCGGGCGAACAGTAGTGTGCCACGGTAACGCCAAGGCGCGTGTGATTGGGCTAGTGTACCGATCAATGGATATGTATGTGCCTGTCTCGTGATCATCTCCGCAGTACCATTAGAGCATAGCGTAATTACACATTTCGAAAGAGACACAAAACATTCGCACAGTCTTCATATACCCATCCCCAGAGAGGTGTTACTACGGGGGCTTCGTGAAACGATCCGTCGGGCAAGCAACGGGACATAAGCGGCCCTTGCGCGTGGTTCCAACAATTGTAATGTGTTTGAGAGAAGGAAACAAGTTAATTGCAGAAGCCGCGAAGGGGAGGGTGACTCGAAGCCGACGTTTAGAGCGCTTATGTTTGTACATTCATTTGATTGTGCTCATTCGAGATACAACCATCTAGTCGCAAAACCCAAATAACAAAAAAACTATTTGCCTGATAAGTCGCAAGTATAGGTTTAAGGATAAATTACCAAAAATGTATATCCCGCAATGCAAAATCAAACCATTTTATACGTTCAGCGATTGATGCACTTTCAATTTTAATATGAATCCAGTTGAGAATTTATTTACATTCTTCTGTTCGGTCTGGAACTGTGCAATTGATTGAAAGAAGGAGGTTAGTGGGCATAACTGGTTCCATTACCAAGAGTCACAAAGATTGTAAAGAAGTGCATGTGTGTAAATGCGGTGGTAACGTAAGGTAACGGATTGTCGAGGAGGTCGAGAGGAAGCATATTTTTAATCATTAACGTTCACGGGAAGGAGTGATAGAATGGCTGGCGCAAACTGAACCGAAACGATCGGGTTTCATAGCGATGTTTTAGCTACTTACGGGCTTACTTTCTTTCGAGCGGTTCACGATCCGATTCGATTGGTTTTACGGAAACGAACATCGATGTAACTCATCGAATAACATGCAAAACACACACTATATACATGAGAACGAATCGCCGAAACTGGAGTTGATACTTTCGATAATATATGAGTGAAATTAATAAAACGAATATGTGAAAAAATATTGACCAAAGTCGTACGGTGTTTTTATGAAGTTTTGTATGAAACCTATCGGAACTGACGAAGCCAACAATAAAATAGTCTTTTGTTTCCTCATCCGGCCATCCAGCCAAGAGGTTCGGATTAAGAAGGGAAACGTATTCATTACTAAGTTTTCATTACTATTCTTATTGGACATTTGTTTTAAAATTCTATTTCCATAAAAGGTTCGACTGTGTTTTACTTTATATCGCTTCTTCGCTCAGTTTTAACCGTTAACTCTTTCCTAAATAAAAATTTCCTAATTTAAATTTAAAATTTCTTTCTAAAATACTTTCTTAATAAGTTAACCACGCAATCGAAGGCAAGGGTTTTTGGTTCAAAGGTACTAGCAGTGGCACCGGTCAGGATTTAACCAGCAGATGAACGGTGTTGGCATGACGGCGCAAAGTGGCTTTGTGCTTAAACTGTGACCAACAGTCGGGACATTGGTGCGGAAAGTCCTTCGCGTGCACCTGTATATGGTCGGCCCAGCCGAGCCGATCGGTAAAGCTTTCGCTGCACACCCGGCACCGATACCGGTTAAACCCGTAACAGCTTCGATTCCGCACGTGTCGTGCCAACGAGGGCGCATGCTGAAACTGCGCCATACAGTTGGGGCAGTGATGGGGCCGACCAGAAACATGGGCCCGCTTGCAGTGCTCCGTAAGGGCGTCCTGTCCGCGAAAGGACTTTGGACAGTATCGGCAACGGTGAAGGATCTTGGTGTTTACCTTCGACGTCTTCTCGTCGGGCCGCACACAGAGTGCAGCCGCCTGTGATTGGCGCTTTGGCGTGCCATCGTTGCTAGTGGTTACCTCGGCTGTTACTTTGATGAGATCATGTACCTGCTTGCTGCGGGTTCGGAAATGGTAAAACTCTTCCACCGCCTGCAAGCAGCGGCGACAGATGGCACAGGGACAGTCCGCGGAGGGACAGAGCTAAAAATAAGCCAGAATTAAAAAGGCAACGAAAACAAAACGGCACGACTGCACGTCGCCCCAAGGTGAACTGCGTTGTCACCAATCAGTTTGCCAGTTGTACTTGAATTGTTGTTTTTTTCGCCGTACCTTGATGTTAGTGCATTCGTAGATCTTTTCCACCAGTGCGTCCACGTCGACGGCGGATCTACCATTGGCCGTTTTGTCGCCCGCAAAAAGGCTCCGCAGATCGTCTTTGCCCAAGCAGAAACGACAGTAGGATGTGGGTCCTTCGGTAGGGCTGTGATTACGGGTGATTAGCAGTAATAATATCGAATGTCACGCCTTTGGCACGATAAATTACTCACAGTTCCATCTAAGCGTCGCCAAGCTACGATAAAACGCTCACTGCGTAGCGTCGTGTCGTGAGTTAACAAACCAACTGTTGTGTACGTTGGTTACAGTTGGCCTCTCGCGGGGCCGCCCATGTATCAGATGTTTTGCTTTCCGCACACAGTTGAACAACAAGCCGCCCCTCGCGCTAACCCACCCATGCTGGCCGTCGTAATCAGCTGAGCGGCGGCGGATTCGCGTAGTGGCCATTTGACAGCAGTGAATCAGTCTTTGGACGGAGAGAAAGTGCTCGGTTTGTTTACGTTTTGTGTCCGCGGTTTGCGCAAATCTCTCTTCCCACCCGATGGCGGACCATCGGAGACGTGTTTTGGATCTTTACAAACGGGTAACGGCTCGAAATGTGTGGGCTCTTTTCCGTGGTCGGTTGAATGTGTTAATTCCTCTCAAAGTTGCAGTACATGGGGCGCGAGTATCCTGGGGGACCAGAGAAGTTTCGGCAGCGCTGCTACAACGCCTTCAAACGGCAGAGCACCGAAAACGATCCGGCAAAAATACAGAAGGCCATCGACTTGGGAGAGTATGTCGTGAAGGAAATTGAAGCGCTTTACAGTTTGCGGAAGTATCGAGCCATGAAGCGAAGATACTACGACGAACCGTGAACGGGGCCGGCTGAACGATTTGTGGAAACCCAAATGCCTAACCGACGGCCACCGATAAGAAGCAACCTTACAGGGCGATTTGGCGATGACCTATCCCGCCGATAAGCGTGTTGCGTGAGGCGACGTTCTGTTATGAGGGGGCATCATTTTAGCCACCCTGCGGGACGGGCTAAAACATTAAGTTTAATGTGAAATAAACAATTAATTCGATCGATTGGCATTTATTATTGCCGCAAGCCGGAAGCCAGAAGTGGACTTTGGCCAACCTTCGCGGATTTCTCAAGTCAGATGAAATATTTCGCGCTGTTGAAGCAGTGTGAAAGATTTCATTTGACTGTTGTGAATCACCCTGTTGCTAATTTTAAATTCAAAACGGATACAGAAAATCGGCTATCAAAACAAGATTTGCTTTTACCATAAGTTTTGTTTGCTGCATACTTGTTGCTGGATTTGGAGTTAAAAAAGACATTATTGAATATGCTAAGAAAGTTGGGAAGAATTTGAACCTGAAATTAAATTATAAAAGTTTGAGATATTCCTTCGATAATGAACATCGCAAGCCACTTCGCGATGGCACTTATTTTGTGTGATAATTGATAGATCTAAATATGGATATTCATGTGACATTCAAGAGAAATAACACCACAGTCTTTATTCCTTTTCATAGTATTTTTTATTCTTTTTTTGTTCTCTCAATGTTTTGTTCTTTTATGTTTTTTTTTTATATCTCAACTGCATTATTTTTGATACAAAAATTTAAAATTTGCCTCGAAAGCAAATCCATCCAGCTTCTCTCTCTACCTTACTTATAGTATGTATATTGTACATTATAGTTCATGTGTTTTCTAGTTTTACGCTTCACGCCTCGGCCGAGTGTGGTATCCAGAGTCTGTACATTCCCCCCATTAACATCACACATCGTTCTTACGGACACATTCGCGGCTATAGTTCGTACACGCGTAGTTTCATACCCGTCTGCTAGGGCAGCCGAATTCTTATCAATAAATACGTGCGTATCTCGATTGTTATTTGCAGAACATATGCCTTAAGATGTTTCATTCGAAAGCTACCGTTTTCGTATTCTCGTAGTTGGGATGGTTAGCGATCTGCTTTGATCGTTTATCTCCAGAGACTATCATCTTATCGGCGGTTTCCGGGGCATGTCGGTTGTTCGCTGTGTACACTGTACATTACACAACGAACTTAGCCTAAACGTATCGCAACAAAGTAATTGTTGTACTTTTCGAAAAGAAAACACTTTCAGATGGAAATAATATGCCAAACAAAACTTCACGTGGGTTCTGAAGGGTTGAATTAAAATAATATAAAGCTCAAAACGAGATAGAAAATAAAGTATAAAATATCCATTGTAAAGAACTTTTGGAAACACTCAACGAAACGAAACGTTTCATTGGGTGTTTTAAGAGTCCTTTGAAACAATTTAAGTGCTGTCGCTGGGTGTCGTTGTGTTAGCTGCTGCTCGCTCACACGACTTTGTACTGACGGATCATTATTTGCTTAAGTTAATAACAATTTACTTTTCTCCTCTCAAGAGATCCCCTGGGCTCTCTGTATCTGACTTACATCGAATATCAGGTTCACCGGGACTTTGCTGTGATACGATCATTCGCACTCCATTTCGTCTAAGTACGGTCGTCTCAGCTTGGTATATGAAATGGACGGGAAGGATCGTGATCCTAAAACAACAGCAATTTCCGGTGGCCCTTCCGACCAACAGTTCCTCTGTCTTCAAATTTCCTCTTGCCGCATCTCTATACAAACACGACGAATACTGCACTGGCATTGATTTGTTTTGTTTTTTTTTCGTTTGTGAGGAATATTATCTCGTGAAATGTAAAAAAGGTACTATATTCGCTTTCAGTTTAGCTTTCGTAAACAATAACAACAAATTGAAACGTGTTTGTGAAACACGATTGTACGCAAATTGTTATCAGGTAAGTGTGGTCTGTTCTGTGTTTTTTTCCTTTTTTGTTTCTGCTGTAGTGAGAGACGGAAAACTGTTTTCGTGCGCCCCGAGGAAGGGTGGTTTAGAAAAAAAATGGGTTGGCAAAGCGGTGGCGTTCCCTGACAGCGAACGCAACATCTTGTCCAACGCAAATGTAGCTTTCTCTCCGGTCGAAAATCCACCCCACTAAAGCATATCAAAGCTATTGTTGTTAGATAATTTAGTTTCTGTTAACTGTTATAGTGTGAATGTTTTTGTAAAATTAGGTTGATGTTTCACCTTGAGTCGCGTTCATTGTTTTTGTTCACATGCTTCTACGGTTATCTGCTCCGGTTAACCTTACCGAGCGCTTACTTTATAAAGATTACATATTTACAGTATGAGTGTGTCTCGGAGGTATACAATTCTTCGCTGACTTTGAAGAATTGCTCCCAACAAGATCGCTTTGCGCAAGCAGGAACGTCTGCTCGAGCCGAATCGAAAGTTGTATAATTTTGTGGCCATCCAACTGGTTCTTCCGCTGCGCTTCGCACAACGAAATCGGTGGCAGTGTAACACACGGTTGGAGTACCATGTTGGCATGTCTCCATACTACGATTGTCTCGAGAAACTCCACAAAACAAAACATCCGTTCGAGCACTACAAATGTCCCGCAAGAGAAGCGATCTTAAAGTAATCAGGTAGGGATGAATTTGGTATAACCCCTCCGAACGGTGTGGTTCGTTGGAACCAATTTCACGAATTGACATGAGTTCTATCGCCGTTGCCCATGGCTCCAATTTCCCAACAGTTTATAAAAATCTGCGCGCCAAATGGAATGGAATTTTAACATAAGAAAACGATAGACATAACATGGAGAAGATAGAAAATGCGTACCACACAGCGAATATGTAATGGAAAATTCCAAAAGTAAGTGTCTAAAAATTGCATCAAACACAGCTCTGAAACGTTTTTCCGCCAGCTATCTCGCACTCAACTGGCCATTGTGTCGAGAGAGGTCGGCGGCACAGCTGAAAAAAGCTACTGAACCAACCGCGAGACCACGGGCATCTTCCTGCGGCTGCCGTTTATTTGCTGTTGCCGTAGTAACTGCTGCTGTTGCTGTGTTGTGAGTTGCATTTGCTGAAAGTGTTGCTGGAAGTTGAGCGCTCCAACGTTGGCTCCATTCGCGATCGTTATGGTTTTACTGGTGGCACTGTGCAACGTAGCCGTTGTGGCCATCGTCGGTTGACGGGTCGCCAAAATGTTCACCAATCCCCCGGTGCCGCCGTTTCCACCACTGCTGACCAGGGTAGTTTTGTGAGCGGGAGAAGCATGCGAGTAGCTGACGTCGAGCCGTGCTCGCTTGGCAGGCGGTTGCTGTCGATGTTGCGTGACGATTTGCGCCTGACGCACGATTTGCTGTTGCTGCGGCAACCTGTGCACCAGCTGTGGTTGCTGTGTTTGCTGCTGCTGTAGGTGCGATTGGTTAATGTACAACGATTCGTCCTCATCTGCCAACGTCAGCAGGTCCTGTTGGGTCAGCTCCATCGCCAGTGAGCCGTCCTTCGAGTCGACGTTGATGTTTTCGTAGAAATCGGGCACCTGAAAGTGTGAACGGATCAGTCAGCTTGGCACTTGGTCTTGGCCACCAAAACCCGCGCAATCTTACCTCGATATCGAAATCTAGCGGTTCACCCGTCTCATCATCGCCATCGATCAGCGATTCCGGCGTGTTAATGATGAAGCTTTCCGCATCGACGTCGATGATGTCGTGGTCCGGCTGCTCGAGCTCCACCACTTCATCTTCCTCCTCCTCTTCCTCGTCCTCGGCGTCCTCCGGGTCACCGCCGACGTCCTCGTCCACCTCCTCAGCGTCGACATCGGACATCGGTCCACCGTCACTCTCCAGGTCCTCCTCCGGATCGAGATCGTCGTCGCTGTTCGAACCGTGCTTCATCTCGCCCCGCTCGAGCGCCTCCAGATGCTCCGGATGCACCATCGCCTTGCGGATGGCGAGCGGGTCTTTGCGGGACCACTTCTGCACCTCCTCGTCCATCTTGGAGATTTTGATCGGGTTCATTGCCCACAGGCAGCCCTTCCGGACGCCCCCATTCTTGGCGGGTTTCTCGATTTTCTCGAAACACTTGTTCAGCGACAGATTGTGGCGCACCGAGTTCTTCCAGCCGTTCGGTGCCGTCTTGAAGTACGGAAAGTGCTGGCACATGAAGCTGTAGATCTCGGACACGGGTAGCGAGCCGGACCGGGAGTTCTTGAGGGCCATCGCGATTAGGCAGGAGTACGAGTAGGCCGGTTTCGGAAATTCGCTTTCCCCCTTGCCGATGAACGAGGCCAGCTTCTGCTTGTGGCTTTGCCGCGCCGTCGTCGTCGGTGAGCGGGGTGATAGCATTCCGCTGCTGGCAACCGAACCGGGCGACGGTTTACCGCCCTGGTGGAGGATTAGGCTTTGGTTGTACAGCTTCGGGCTCGCGGAACCCGGCTGGGGGCTGCCGGAGCGCTTCAGCGAGCTGATGCTGGTGATCTTTTGGACGCTCTTCAGATTCTTGAACTGCACTGCACTGTTGCCGAACGTGAGTCCCCCGATACCGGCCGCCAGCTTGATGGTATTGCCTTTCCCGAGCCCCAGGCCGGTGCCGGTGGAACCGGTGGACACCTTCTTCGCTTCCCCGTGGACCTTCGGCTCCTGGTGGTGCTCCGTCTTGATCGCCAACCCGGTGCGAACGATAATCCGCTCCTCCTTGAGCGTCATCTGTGTGCTCAGATCCTTACGGACGCTGTCGGCCGGAGTCGCGGGCGCCGTGTACGGTACCTTTGTCGTGGCGGTGCCGCCGGTTACTCGTGTGATTTGCGGCAGATTCGATAGCTTCCGGGCGTCGTGCATCAGCGGCACCTTGATCGTGCTGGGCGAGAACGTTAGGTGGCTTTTGCGCTCCTTCGGGCTGGGCAGTGTCGGATCGCGCTCCGTGCCATGGGCGAGCATGTTGAGGTTCAGCGAGTGCGTTTGCTTCGGGGACTTTAGCAGCGACTGGGCCGCCACCAGCGCACTCATCGAGGACGACGTGGACAGGGTGTTGCTGCTGGTGGTCGACAGCGAAACGGAGGACGACGCCAGCGGCATGACGCAGTTCGGGTTGGCGCAGTTCCCAACGTCCGCGTACAGATCGCTGGCCGTCGCCGTTAGCGCGCTGCTGAGGAAGTTGTCCCCACCGTCGACGGAGTTGGAATCCAGGTCCAGCTGCGGCATCAGGTCGTGGTTGAGCAGCAGCGAGAACTCGTTCACTCCGCCAACCACCGTCGCCACCTCCGACTTGATGTCGATGTCGAGCATGTCCTGCATCGAATCGGTAATGTACAGGTCCGAAATCGGCGCCGTTCCCATCTGCCAAAAGGAAAAATGGGACAGAATGTTCCGTCGTTAGTCGAAACTGCATACGTTAAAGCTTTATGGAATCGCTAATTAGTTCAATGATATGAGGTCCTTTTGCGTGATTCTGATTGTTACGGAATTTTGAAAAACAAAATCCAGGGCATCAAGGAGCATGCAAATGGTTCTTTTCAAAACCACATCCGGACCACATGGATCCTTTCTCGCTCGTCATACGCAACAAAATTGCATGGCACACACAGCAGCCGGAGGTTCGCCAGCGGCAAGGCTTCGATGCAACCCTGCGCAGCATAAAAGTTGGTTCTCACAACTTGCACCCCTCGCGCCGCATGATGTTGCTTAAAAAGAAGAGTGTTCTCGTCGGAAAAGTACAGTTCTGTTCAAAAGAGAGGAGCAGCAGGCACAACACACATCATCAGGCGCACAAACCCCCGGCCGGCAAATGTTCTTACGCACAGAGCGTGACAGAGAGAGAGCGAGCGCCAGACAGAGATGGTCGAAAATCGAAACCCTCGCCGCCGCGTTGTGTGCATTGTTGTGTTCGTGTGGATCATTTTTCACCCTCTTGCGAGCGCGCACCCCTCCGGCAACCGTAGAGCGAAAGCGAACGACGAAGGCGGCAGCTGCTGCGGGAACGGGACGGTTGCTCAGCGAAGGGTAGGAAAAGGAAACGGGCGCGGGCACTCGAAAAAAGACCGGCCGGCCGGCTGGCAACTCACGGTACCCCGCACCCCGGCACCCCACGGTGCCCACCCAAAAGGGGTTGTTCATCGTCGCTTATCCCATTCCCGGTTCCTTCGTTGTGTGTTCAACACACACACGCACGCACACACACCATCGGCGGCTCGGCAGCAGGAGAAGCGGCGTTCGAGAAAGTACAGTCTCGCCAAAAGCGGTCCTCGCTCGCACTGAACACTGGTGCGCTCTTTTTAGCGTTCTATGAGCCGCCCGGCCCCGACACCGGGGCGAGAGAGCATCATGTTGCGTTGCATCGCTGCCGCTGCTGAGAACGGAGCACCTTGGGCGCGATAAGGCCCCCCGGTCCCCCACCCGGCAAATGTACGTGTGTGCCTCACACTCTCTCGCATTGCCGGCTGCCGGTGACCCCACCGCGGGGAGGGCTCCACCACCAGCAGACAACATCAATAATAGAGGAACGGCGCGGTTTTTTTCTGCTTCCTCCAAAAACATCTATTTTCTTGCTCATCGGACGCGTTGCGCGCGAGAGTGTGACGCGTTCGTGTGTGTTGACATCGGGAAGCGCCCCCTCCCGACCCCACTCGGAACAGAATGCAACATAAACAAACGTGTGCAGCGCCCACAACAACGTGCACCAAAACAAAGCGATTCCAGATTGGGCGCGAAACTTTTGATCGGGTTTAGAATTGATGCTGCCCAGCTTCCTTGGATGAGAGGCTTAGGTCTCTGGACTAAAGTTGGGTGTTCTAAAAAGTACTGTTCGGTGTGGATTTTTGTATGGCGGACTTTGGACTATTATTTTTGGGTTAGCGCTGAAAGATAAATGTTATGCGTACAAACCAGTAACCTTTGGTCTTCCTATTGCCGAGATAGGTCCAGATACAATTGAAAATGTACCCAAAAATATGTCGACTGAATGAGCTTCTGCCAAGTCAGCCATCTGACTTGGGTGGACATTTGACCAAAATTGTTTTGCATAAATAGTTTTTTGAATGAACCTTTCAAATAAAAGTTCAGGCAATGAAAAATACTAAGCCGTTCTTATTTTGTAACCAAAAATGGAAAAAAGAGTGCGAATTGGGCCACCCTGTAGCTTAACCATAAACCACAGTCAACATTTTGATTGCGTCCGAGCTCCTTAATTTCTTTTCGTTTTACACAAAATTTGATACAGATTCTTTGTGATCCATTTTTCGGAATAGACAAAAAATAAGTCGTTGGGCCAAACCACGTCGAAGCAAAAACAAAATCTAGAATCGAACATACCGTAGCCCGCGGAAATTCAAATATTTTACTACTTTTCGAACAGCCCTCGTACTTCGAGCGATGTAAACAAATGCTCATCAACATTCGTCGCCATATGAAAAAATGAAGTCCTTGGGACCTAACTAGCGCCGCAATTCAGTGGACCGGACTTTGTATCTGGGGATTGTAGGTCCAACCAAAAACATAAACAAAACGGTCAATTTGGCGGGAAACTTGAAGCCATAACATTTGGAACGGGATGGTGTCTGGTTGATTCCCTTATCACCCGATGGTCATCTAATCGAATCGAGTTGAAATCAATCTGCTGCCATCCTGTTGACAATCACAAAGCCAGACGGGAGACTTGGTCCCGTAGAGGTTGTAGTGTGCGATCACAAGATCGAGCGCGCGAACGAACCTGTCTTTGGGCGCGAAATATTTTCGCGCCAAAAGTTTCGCGCCAATCTTACGTCATCCCCAGTCGAGAGAGAGAGAAAGAGAGAGCGAGACGGCCATCATTAAGTGGTACGACTGGCGATTGTCAACTGGACACTACTACGGCAGATTGGATGCTGAAAGTTGCTCAGGCGGTGCCAAAAAAAAACCATGGATCGCGTTAAAAATGGAAACATGAACCCAAAAATATGCTGCTCCGTGTTTACGCAACCAGTCCCGCGGTATCAATTTGGGGAGAAGGTGGGCCGGCCACACACCAACGACCTTCTTTTCCTTCCCTATCGGCGGGGGGCGGCTTTCACTCGCGCACAGCATCGGGGAATCGTGTGCTTTCTCGCGCAAACAGTTTCGCGCCAAAATTATTTATGCCCAACACACCACGAGGTAAGCTCTCCGGCATGTGATGATGGTGATGAAAGAGAGTCTCGTCGTCGTCGTCATCCGCAAGGTCCTGCGGCAACGTCAGTGTCAGGATGAAGTTTGGGACGCGCGCGGGGAGGTGTTCTGCTCTCTTCGGTTGATTATCGTCGTGGGCCAATCAAGAAACAAACTGGGCGGCGGCGGCGACTGCTGACTCAAATCTCTTCTTGTTGGGTTGGTTTGTTGTTTGCATATCTCATCGACGGCTTCAGTTCCACAACACAACAAACCGGCTCCGCTTCCGTCGTGTGTCTTGGTGTGGCGAGGCCAAATAGGGATGTTTTGAGGAGCCGAGAGCGCGATTTGCACGAAAAGCGCGCCAAACACTCTGAGCGGTCATTACACCCGCGGCGGCGGGAACACACGCACACACCCCCCGATTGGCGCGCTAACGGGACACGGGATCCCCTTCTCGCGGGAGTGTCACATCTCAAGAAGAACCCGCTCTTACGGTGGCCGCTCATCGCAGTATTTGTGTTACCAACAAAATCGCGGCGATCGATATTAATAATTCGATCTGCCACGTCCGGAACCCTCAAAACCGAAGGAGGAGATGCCGGGACTGAGAGTTCAAATTAGAATACACAACACCGCCCCGTGAGTACCACGAGAGAGCGAGGCCAATCCGAGGGAAATCTAATAATAATTTAGCTTCCCATTAAACTAACCTCCCCCCGGCGGGTGTTGGTTGTCTACACTCCGATGCCTTTTTCCGATGGCCACAAAAGGAAGCCTTTTGCTGAGTGTTTCTGTGCAACCGAAACTTCACTCCACGCGAAAGGCGAGTTCTTCGCGAGTTGGTCGCGCATATGGTTGGAAAACTAAAAAAACAAAACAACCGCCGCCCCGATCGATACATGCTGCTAAATATTGAATGTTGGTCTGGCCGGCAGATGTGTGCTTCTTCTTCCTCTTCCGTTGGGCGGCGATCCTTTTGCCGTGCACTTGCCTCGGGCCGGGCACGTGCGACGACGTAGTCGACGACGCATGAACACACCATCTGCCGGACTAAACAAATGCAGGCGCGTCGTGATCGCTTCGGCTCGTCGGTGTTATGCTTATGTTGGTTCGGGTTCGAATTGACGATTCCGAGGCGATCGAGTGAGGGATCGATACACTTTCTGGAGGGTGTAGGCGCGCCCTGTTTTTATGTGTGCCTCTGGGGTCTGTGTGTGTTCAAAAGGAAACTCGGGAAAGGGAGCGAACTCCCGTCGATCATCACACGCCTGGTTGGCCCCCCTCGCTTGCGGATCTCTCGTGCGTATCTCTTGTGGGAAAACTTGGGTTTACCAAGACAAAAGGGCGGGAAAGCCAACAGAGGGCAAACCGGAACGAACACCACCAGGACCGTTCCCGCCCGTGGAGAGCCGATTGTCTTTTTGGTGGGAAATTTTCCGGAAAACCATTAATCATGGTGAGCTCCGGGGGGGATTGTCGAGAAAAAGGAGTTTCGAGAACAGTTTTGAGAGTTCTTTCCCAGCACGAGAGGCCGGAACACACCTTAAAGGCCGAAATCTGTCTCCTGCTCGATTTCAGGAGCTCGTCTCCCCTGCTAATCGCATTACCCGGCGCACGGGGAATGCAATTTTCAAGTGTCCAATTACTTTAGGCCAAAACAATCTGCCTGCCCCCGTCAGCCCTCCGAGTCTTCTCCGTGACAAATGAATCCAACAAACCCCCGCTGGATGTCTAATCTGCCCCATCGAGCCACGCGCTCCGACACCATGCGCCTCCTCCACATGCACAAAAAACGCGCGAAATCGGCGCGGCTTCTTGGTGTGCCCTTGGCCGGGTGTCCTTCGTCCTTTCGGTGCTCCGTTGGTGGTTGTGGTGTCTCCCAAACCAAGAACTGCCAGATAAACGGATTTATCGGTGCGCTTGTTTGTGGGTATTGGACAGCGGGAAGAAGGGGGTCTCACCGCTTCCTTCTCCGAGTTCCACTACGTCCGCGGGCGTGTGTGTGAGATGGCAGTCAATTTTGCCCGGCAAAAGCCGACCACCGGCGAACGGATCTGCGCATGATCCGACCGCCCGGTCGCTTACCCTTCCCTTTCGCCATGCTTTGGCCCGGGGGAACCGGTAGGAAGATACATTAGTCATCGTCGATGTTGGCCCCCTGCCGGGCTGGGTTCCTCACTCACCAGTCTGCGCCGTAGGACGTGGGCCAAGGATGAACACTTTCGATTTCACCGGGCGATTTGGGGAGCGGCCCTTTCCTGAGGGAGGAGGCCAACAACAAACAGAAAAAACCGGGCCGGCGGCACGTTCCTTTGGCGCGCTGATTTTCCGGCCCGGTGCCAGGCGCGCACCACTCCGTGGAGGGCGGCAATAGGACCTACACAACACACACACACCCAACGGTGGTGGTGGTGGCGATGGTCCATGCGCAGACTTGACCGAGAATGCTCCGTCGCCCCCCGGTGCCACCTCATCATCATCCGCTTTAAAATCAACACACATTTAATCCGCTGGCTCTATGGGCTCCCATTACTTTGCCTTAAAAAGTTCGCATCTTCGGAACGCGCGCCACCATCTTGAACAACATTTTTGTGCGCATTTTGCATTTTTAATCAAATTTTTCCAACTCGCGATGCGATAAATTTCCATTCAAAATACTATATTTCCACCATCACAAACCACCCGGTGGCTGGCCGGTTGGAGAGAGAACCTTTGAGCCGCAACAAAACTTCCAGTCAGTCAAACCGCGCAAAATCCAACCCCGCGAGAGCGAAACGGAGCGACCCGGAAACGGGGCACTGGCCCCACTCTGTCTCGGTCTCTCTTCATCGATCGATAAATGCCGTGCGCGCCAGAAGCAACGTGTTCCATTCTGGACGAGCCAGGCCGGGCCGGATTGTTGTGTTCCGAAATGTCGAAAAGAACGGTAAGGACACCGACGAAACCAATCACAAACATGTGTCCACCCTCTCTCTCTCTCTCTGTCCGGTCTGTAGTAGCCGGGCGTACCGGCAACTTCCGGTGGAAGTATTTCCACTTCCGGGAAGCACCAGGCGCCCAGGAGTGTCCTCCGAGCGGCCGAACAAACCGAAAGGATATTCGATGCACCCGTTTCCGTTCGATTCTAAATTTGTCCCTCTTTCGCGCGCGGGCCCGGTCTATCTGTTCCCTGTTCCTGTTGTGTGCATGTGTTAGAATACGGAGCGGCCGTCTGTTGTTGTTGGGTTATGCTGCTGGCCGCGGCACGTGGATAATTTAATGTTGTTTTTTTTTCGTCTTATTTTAAATTCAATTCTGCATCCTCTTTTGTGGTGGCACGTGGTTGCTGGACCGGCCGGTTGTGCCTCGTCGCCACCCTCCTCTTCTTTGTCATGCTTCGGTGGCTTGGTCTCCCGGCGATCGCTTACCGGTCGCGCCGCGGATGAAATTCGTTCCGAAAGCATACGGTTTCACCTGCTGCTGACTCTCGCTCCATCTCTCTCTTTCTCTCTCGATTTGTTTGTCCAAAGATTGTATCAGCGGGACCGGAGGAGGATGCACCACCGCCACTGTCCCCGCCGTCAGAAGCGGTGTATGAATATGCATTTAGCATTTCACACCAAACACAACACCCACCATCCCTTTGGCGGGTGGGGCCTTGGAACGAAATTAAAACCCGGACCGGACCTGGGTCCGGTCGGAGGAGGGTCGAAGAACAAAATAAACGACGTGTTCCGGAGTACGACGCACGTTCGAAACACACCCTTGGCGGCAAGGGACAACCGCTACCGATATGCAACCCTCCACACCTGGGCCGGGGGTTCTGTGGGGTTCGCCCTGGCTCTTTCTGGTTCAACCCGGCGCACAGGTGTAAAAAACAAAACCACGATCGATCGAGAGAAGTCTTAAAAAGGAGACACACCATCTCTAAATTGCGGTCGGGTGGTGAGAAGCCTGGAAGTCAAAAGCTCTGGCGCTACCGAGAGTAGCGCCTGGGTGCCTGGTACCTCGAAAGGGACGAATTCTTTTTCGAAATTCTACCAACGAATCTGTGACGGTGAGCCGAAGCGACTTCGGCCTGAGGCAAAGAGTAAACTGACCACCCAACTCCTGTGTGGATGTCCCATATACTTGGTCCAGAAATTCTTGCAGTGGGACATCAACACGAACTTGAACATAATTATGTTCCAGTATTGCAATGTGATTAATCACACAGAATTTCTTGCCCGACTGAAAGTCACATTCCTCGATCGTTTTGAGCGTCGACCCAAAGTCAACAATCGGTGGTGAGCGAAAGGATAACGAAAGGGTGAAAATGTTGATAGGAAGGATGATGGTGTAACAACAAACACACGAAAGCTCACAAAAGCTGAGTGAAAATTGGAGCTTGAAAGAAACGTTAAGTCTGACTTCAATCCAATACCTGGTCTGGAATATTACATAGCACTACGACGTGACCAGTTCTGCGATCGTTTTAAGATCAAAAAGCTGTAGAAGTTCACACAAAACATCAATGAAATGGTTGGTCCTTTGCATGGGGAAACATAAAGTCCACCACTTCAAAAGCTCTTAGAATCCTTGATATGGCCCCTGATTTAGGCGCTGGCTCCATTACGGAAAGATAGCTCACAGACAGTGCAATCACCGTAGAACTTGATCCGATTGCAAGACATTAAGCCATTGTGACGTTAGAAACTCGATAGGGAAAGTAAATGAACTGAATAATTTTGCCAAAATGCGGTCTAATGCCACCAGTCAAGTGTTGCAAAAAGTGTTGAATGGAACAAAGCATAAATGGTTTACGAAAGGTTACGTTATGATGAATTATTCTTGGTCCTTGGGCTACGAGCGCATGGGAATGTTATGGTCCATTTAGAAAGGACGTGGCGGAAAAAAACCCCTCTCGAATCCCACCAAAGCATAACGAAAAAAGCAAAAAGGTGCACGGAGCCTCTTGCATGAGTTTGCAACAAAGCTGGTGGCCATAAAACAATAAAAGTCACAAACAAAAGTGTGAAGCGGGTGAAGATAAGACACAAACCCAATTCGTCCATCCAATTGTTCCAGCCCCTAATTCTTGGACTGTCCGTAATATGATTTGGCACCAGCCTTCTTCTTCTTGTACCTCTCTGTGAGATCTCCGGGACCAAGGAAAGTAAAAGCGCCAATAATCACACGTGCAGCGCACCCGGGGTCCAGGTAGTGTCCGCAACATCAATAGGCCCAGTCAGCCAGAAAGCCTGGGAAAGAGCCTGGGAAAATCCACAGTTCTTCCACAGGATTCGCCGCCACACTTCGAGACTGGGGCTTCGACACATAGATGTCGCTAGGTGAACGTCCCCACGATCGCTCGGTCAATCGCACACAGATCAGAGTTGCCTCAGATTGATCGCGTATCTTCCGGGACTACGGACTACGGGGATCTCCAGCACACCATGCGCTGAGGGAGCGCGCCCCCTTCGAAGTCAGAAACCGTCGGGAGTAGTGTGGACCAAGTGGGCCAAGCTTCTCCAAAAGGCAGCACCAGAAAAGCACAACGCCAAGCTGTGGGACGCGGGAGAAGATCTTCTTTGGAGAGCCCGTCCGAAAAACCGGTTCCTCCTGGGGTTCCACGAAGACGGGTGGGGCCAGCGCTCCAGTGGGCTGCTCCCACTCTCGCCGCGGGGTTGGGTCGGGTCATCATCTTGCAAAAGGCGAGGCGAAAGAACCACCCTGTGACCGCGTGCTGGAAGGAAAATATTTCACACGAACCCAGAGAACCCCGGAGGGGTGACCCGGGTGGCGGAGCAGAGGGCTGGCGCGGTGGCTGGACCCTGGACAATACCACCACTCTACACTACTGCCCCTAGAGCACGATCACCTCGTACCGCTCCGATCCTCCCTGCGGCGCACACGAATCCCTCTCTCTCTCTCTCTCGCTCTCTGCCTTGTCCACCATCATCCGGTTGCTGGCGGAAAGCATAAAATCCGTCCATCCCATCTCCCTCTCTCTCGTTCTTGGCATTCCCTTCTTCGGTCGACTCCGGTCCTATGCCAACACGCCCTCCGCCGCCGCTCTGCTCTGCCATCCCGAGGTCTCAACTAAGCTTTTTAATGTTTCTGTTGCGAACCCTTGTGTGTGTGGGTCTTTCATTCGTTCTTGCCTTGCCTCAATTCTCTTCGCCTCCGTGTGGTTCTCGCATTACTCCGTTCTGTTTCTGTGGTCGGCTGGCGGTCTTTCTCATCCGCCACCCCCTTAAGTTCCCGGAGTCTATCTCGCTGTCCTCTTTGGCCCTTTCTGCCTCTTTTACTCTTTTCTCGGAGCGATGGTTTTTTGTTGTTGTTAAGCTTGGTGGTCTTTTTTATCCCTTCTGTTCGTTTCGTTGTGGTTCGAAAAGCATTGCGCTCTGTGAAGCATAAACCGAACACACTCGCCAACATCATCATGCTGGACACAACAGCACGGAAACAAAGAGCAACATATTTCTCACCGCGTCTCACCGAGGAACTCGCCCGCTCGTTCGCTCGGCAAGAAGCGCATTCGGCCCCAAGAAATAGTGAACAAACGAAAAGCCAAAAAACAACACCAGACCAGCCCTTTCAAAGACCAGAGGTCAGGTCAGACCGAACGCCGGGTGGGGTTTTGTTTTTCCTTCCCAAGAATACTAACACTTGCCGCTGACCACACACTCAAAGGGGAGCCCCGCTAGGCGAAGGGTTTTATTTTTTGGGGGAAATTCGGACCGCCTTTCGAAAGGCTTGGAATAGAACCTTCACGCCCTTGGTCTTCGGAATGGCGGGCGATCGGAAAGGGCGAACAGTAATCGACTGAAAGGGCAAAAAATGGCGATAGAAAAGTATCGTATATCGTATGTCCTCGAAATTTTATACGCCGCTCAACCACACACAGAACGAGGGTTTGTTGTATTTACCACAAACACTCAATCAACAACGATACAACGTCGTCGGCGCAGGAACAACAACCTGGAGTGGAAATCGGTGAATTGTGAAAAATATGTAAATCAGAAAAGCCATAAACTGCTCTTCCAGTCAACAACCGATGCGATGGGAGGGAAAACCTGGACCATTTATTCAAATCTTACGATACGATCAGGGTGTCTTCAGAAGTCCGCGAGATTTTCCGCGCCCATACTTCCTTGGGGTCGAACAACAGCGAACGAAGTAACTGAGGAACTGAAGATCTATTTTTTGGCGGGCTTCTTCACAAACGTCTAGGCATCTCCGGGGGGTGTGTGGGGTCCGACCACCGCCACCCGCACATTATTCCACTCCGGTGGCTTCAAAAGAAAGAATGGCCGTAAACGGAAAATAGTAAAAACGAACGAACGACAGTCACGGCCGGCGATGGGCCAGCGGGGCGCTCTAGTGCTACGGCGGCGGCGGACGGGCGCGTTCCGAGCACTCCGCCGCATGGGCCGTGAACTTGAAAACATGAAACACACAAAGTTCAAGTGTGTGCTGAATGTTTCATGAGCTCATGTTACTGTGTGTGGACGACGAAACGTTCTGGTCGCTCCGCTGGCCACATGTTGGCAAGGAACTGAAAAGGAACCTCTTTAAAAAAAAAAAATGGACCACCGGACGGGTGTCCGGAAAATCCGATTACTTTACTGTGGGCCTTTCAGAAACACAAATTGTGGCCATCGACAAATGAAGGCCTCCGAGAACCGTGTCTGGTGACTTACGGGACATCATAAACAAATAGCGAGAGCATAAAAGTGTCAGCTGAAGCGCCGGGCGCCCGAAACTAACGGAATACGATCGCGTCGAGGCACGTTAAATGACACTTTTGTTTTTTGGCAGGCCAAACCTCCTTTCGGACCCTACACTACGTGGTGTTGTTGTGTGCGCGTTTCTCTCTATCGATCGAGTGTATTTGCATTTGGGCTTACTTTTACAACCCGAGGGCCACACCAACACGACGGACGGGGCGCCGCCGCCGGTTTTGTTAATGCTTTCGGTGTGATTTGCAATCGATATGCGCGATGCGAATGAGGAATGGAATATTTAAAAGGCAGCACCCCGGAGAAGCCGACACGGCCGCCGTTTTACGATCGGCCGGCCGGAGGAAATCTGGTCGGCCCTCTTCTGGTGGTGTTTCTCCCTTCTTTTCGTCCCTGATTCCCAGGGACATCGAGAAGAGACCACCAGAGCCGCTGCCGATGGGACCGACACCGTAAAGTTCCCGACGGCCGTACGTTTGTTCACCGAACCCGTCGAGAACTGACCTTAGAGAAGCAATTTCCTAATTTCTCTGCACAGACCCCGGCAGCACGGGAAACGGGACCGGCGAGAGAAGAGAGGCAACCAACAAGACCCATTGACTGGGAATGGAGGGATTTAAAAAATAAAAACATTCACCCATTCTGGTTGTACGTAAAACAACGGGGGACGACGGGGACGGTTGGAATGTCGTCGTCGTTGGGTAAGCCGGGACCCGGGAAATATTTATGTTCCGTTCGAAAAAGGATGCACTCGGTCCTGTTTTTTTATGGTTGTCGCTGCCTGGCGGAGTGGTAGATGAGGAAAGTGAGTACTTACACACTCTGTGAACCGACCAAAAACTCCATTCAAGAACCGAAACGAGGAACGAAGATTGTCTCTATCCGCCCGGTTCCAAATCCGTCGTTCGCGCGGTTTCGTCGGGGAGAGTTTGTATCTTTTTGCCCTTAGCCTACTTTGCTTATGCATAACGTGGTGGTTGGTTCCTGCCGGGTTCCGTCGCCCGGGGTTTCCACTCTGGCTCCTAACAGTTGCACAGCGGTTCCTGCATATGCACCGCTGACCCAGTTTTTGGAAAACGTCGACTTTTGGCGTCCGGAAGAAACCGGAAAAGGACAGAAGGTTACCCATGAAGTCCCACGATGACAGTTAGAGAATGAAGAAGATGAATTTAACAAGTCTTCTAACATACAAAGCCTTAATTACGTCCGAATGGCAATTGTACGTCAATTCGTGGATGTTTGAAAAATTCCCTTACTGTTGAAAAAAACATCGGAAATTCTTTCTCGAAAAATCTTTCTTTATTCTTCTGCGCCGCTAAGTGACCCAATAATGTATCTGTGGAGGAGGGAGACAGAGGATCCATTTATGGGCGCGAGCTCTGCTCTGAGACAAAAATTAAACAATGTGTTTTGGTATAAACACTGCCTTCGACGCCTTCTGAGTGAAGCGCGCAAAGCAGAGAGCTGCTGTAAACACTGAGCTCAGCATAAACGGAGTCGCGGGTCACCCAGACGACGATCAACAGCGGCTATGCTGAGCCTAGCAGAAAGGGTTACCGCACAGAGCTAGGCCTCAGTAGGCTGAGATTGGTTCGTATTAAGAGCAACGGTTTGTATAGCAAAAGCATCGAGAAATAAAAAGACTTTACCAAACCACACCAAGTGTCGAACATTTTGATGGCGGTCTTTTTTTGACGCACAGAATTGTTTACAGGTCAGGCTCATTTTGGAAGGAATTGCGACTGCTATTTTAAGCCATCGATCCTACTGAATCCTGGGAATGCGCTCGCGCGGACTGTGTGCAAAGTAAGTGCACGATCGGCCACGACAGTGTTCTGGCCTTGGAAAATCTCGGAGCTGAAAACGATCCATCCTTGAAGTAGGCGATCACCAAATAGGACTCGGGATCGTGTGGATACTGCTACTGCTGCTGTTAAGGCCCGACGAACACAACGAGACCCCGATGTCCTTGTGGCCCAGCGCCGTTCTCCGCTTTTTGCCCACACGGTCGCCAATTTGTGGCGCGGGAAGAAAACAATTACACCGATTGTGTGCTCCGCTCACACGGTGCGCACCCTTTGCCGAGTCGGAGTCCGGTGCCTTCGCACACCGGACGCCGCATTCCCAAGGGCTCGCTGTCCGTGTGTTTTGCAACGAGAAGATTTGGAAGACTTTAACCACGACCATGTGCCCGACGTGGAGCAGATCAGCGGCTTCAGCGGAGCCTTGCTTTCCCGTGCCTCCCCGAGGGTGGGTGATCGATTTAAAGTCCGCAGCGAACCCAGGAAACCTGCACCACTACCGAAAGGAGGAACTGGCGACAGGCGGATAGGCGTATCGCAAAAGGCCCACAACCGGCGATAATCATCATCCGTTTTCTTTGCGCTCCGTCTTCGCTACGCATTTGCGCGCGAAACTTCCCAATGGGGTGGAGGGGGCACGGACACAGGAAACGCCCGAGTGGTGAGACGAGGTGTTGTTGGATCGTTTCCCCCCCCCCCCCCCACCCAACTCACCACATCATCTGTTGCCATTGGCAACCGGGTGCGCGCGGCCTCGCCGGCTGCTTGGGCAAAAGGATCACGCGGTGATCCTCCTCACCGTCGTGAGCTCACTAATGATGAATTTGATGATGTTCATTAAAGGCGCGCGCGATGGACGCGGAGCCGCGCCGGTGCGAACCGGCTGCGAAAAACCACGTGGCGCAGGGAGGGCCGGACGGGCGCGCGTTTAGGCCACAAACAAAGCACACACGCAACTAACACACCACCACCAATCCCGGCCGGCGTTTTGGCCTTGAACTTCGGCGGGCGCACCACATGGCGGTGGAAGATTTCTCTGTTGATCCAACCAATGGCCTCTTCCGCCGGTTTTGGGTCGGAAAACTTTCCACGATCTCCGCAGCATGTTAGTCACACTCGATTGTACGTGCTACCGTAAAGTTTCTTTTTCTTTTCGATTGGGTAGCGCGTAAAATGCCAAAAAAAATAAAGTCAAACAAAAATGGGTTAAAAAGACAACACGAAAGTACGGGGCCATTCGACGGAAGCGCAACGCGAAACAGATGCCCCGGGGAAGACCGGTTCGGGTTGCCATAGCAATGGCAAACGAGGGTTCCGCGTCGAACACGCGTGTTCCGGCGGAACATCTGCCGGCGGCGGGTTCGCGTGTTTTTGTTTTTTTTTTACTTTTCATCGCACAACGTTGCGAGGGTTGCGAACTTGATGACACATTCTTTCCCGTTCGTGTCCTATGCCCTCCCCCGGGCGGAACCGGGCATTTGTGGTAACAACACACCACGGCGCACACAAACTGCTTCGCTCAGTTTATTGGGAAATATGCGTCTCGCCTACTTACGTTGTACTTGTTCAGCAGAACGTCGTGGAATCCGGTGCTGATGTCGTCGAGCTCGTACATGTTGGTGCTGGGTTTGCGGTGTAGCCGCGAATTGTTGGCGCTTTAGAAACACACTCCGTTCTACTGTTGACCCGTCCTCGGTTCGAGATTAGCGACGTCGGTATTTATTCCGTAAGTATTTTATTTGACTGTTTTCGGCAGCCTGCAGCTTCCGGTAGGCGGTGGTCAGTAGTAGCGGGCACCTGATCCGACCTGAGCCTCATTTGGCTAGCACTTTCCGGTGGAGTATTTACACTTTCTGTGTTTGGCAATCGTGTGGCCGCCAAAAAAGCGAGCTAAATTTCTCCAGGGACACTACTCGTTGGCGTGATTGGCGCCAACGGACACATACACATACACACGCACGGAAAGAAAGGAAGAACAGAGGATCGTGAAGAAAAAAAAACGTTAGCAAAAATAAAGATGCGATTGGACCCCGCGAATGGTCTCCTTTCGTTCGTTCCGATGCGGTTCCCGCGTAACGCGTTTTCACGTCTCACTCATTCGCCTCTTGGCGAGTAACCTTTTCGAGAAGTCGTTGTTTGGCGTTTGTCGTGGAACTGGCGCTGCTGGACTCCGATTCACTCTCTCGTGACGCACAAAGTTTCTCTCCCGCTCTCCGTTTCGTATTCGTGGTCAGGTTCGAACATTCAAAGTCAGGTTTGTATCCGGGATTCCGGGAGGTCGGGTATTTTTCGGGTTGAATCGGGTAAGATAGCATAAACCTAAATTAACAATAATTAAGATAGATTGGAGAAAATAGTAGTTAGTTTAGTATATGAAAGAGACGAATACAGAGGCTATACAGCTTAAAGTCTCTATAATACAAAAGAAAAAAACCAACGGAAGACGACAAATAGTACTTTTTGCCTTCACTCACACTTGCTCACTCACTTCCGCCCGTTCACGCGAGTCGAACCGCAAAAGCTGCAACAGTGTTGGTGACTGAGGCCGAGTTCACTCACCGTGACCGAGACTTTTGGCGGAATTTTTCAGCTCACTTCACTTTTTTGTTACGAAGCCGGCGTGGCACTTGGCTGAAGAAGAGTTGAGTTTGTTTTGAAATGTCTTTTTTCTATGCCGTCACCGTGTTCCATTATCAACGAACTCTTATCGCGCTCGCCGATGTGCCGGGGGGAAACAAAGAAGTGAACCATCCAAAATGGCCGATTCATTTGGTTGTCACTCACTGTCGGTCACTTTTTGGCGCCTTTGTTCGTGTTCGAGCTGGAAACCGGCGAAACGAAAATATTGCACCGCGGCCAGACCGATTCATCGACCGATAAGGCGAGACACTGGGCCGTCCAGAGGGCACATTTACTACCGGCGGATGCAGGACTAGGAAGCGGTCAGACGTCGAATACTGCACGTTTCAAATTGCGAGGGAAACTAAAATGAACCGATAAAATTCATGGGCGTTAGTGTGTGCGTGAGAGCAGTCGTCTAACGCACCACCACTTGACCGTTTTGTTTGAAAACATTTTTCCTCCATCTCACTTTGCCGTGAGTGTCGTGCCGGGCGTTAGAACGGGAGGCTAGATGGCCACTGCGTTCTACACGTGAACCGGGTAGGGCTGAAATGAACTCTTTCTTAATTGTTTTCTCGCTACAGTACCTGACGGATTTTGGTGCGAATGGGCGGAGAGGGTTTTTATCGACTAAAAGATATTTACCCCATTCACGCTGCATTACGCGTTATTAGCAGGAAAACGTCTGTATTGCTAAACCATTTACAATATGTTAGGTAAATAATGAAAAATCAATCTAAACCACACTAACCATGCTGGACGTTGGATTTAACTTCTACCAAGCTTTCTGGCCCATAGCACAACCCCAAATGGAAACAACGAAACGAAAATGTTCTCCAACATAAACGCCAACGAACATGGAGAATGGCTTAACATTTCTTTGGTTTGATTTCCTTGGAATCAGTTGCATTACTTGGGAACAATATTGCTTCTTTTATAATTGCGCATATTTGTTTCATTTTCGTGGATCAAAGAAGCGAAACAACAAACTAACTCTGCCACTACCGTCTATTTGATGGTTCCCAAATTAACCAGCGCAACGAGTCTCGTGGAACCTGTTAAGAATAGTTCCGTCCCGATCAGTCTAAGCTTGTAAACAGTTGCAACGGCTGGATGAAAATAAAAAGCATCGGATCGGGATCGGTGCCATGCGATCATATGATCGCAAAAAAAGGGTGAGAATGATTCACGAGTACCACGTGCAGGACCGATTCGTGATCGCCGAAATCGTGCAGCAGCTTCGGCAGCTTGCAGCAGCTTTGCAACTCAATTCCCTAGTAGCGATCGGTTGAAGTGGTTCACCATTCGAAAGCGCTCTCTTATCTTCGTTAGTCTGTGAGCCAGTGGTGAAAAGAGTGTTTTTTTTTCAATTAGTGTGAATAACTTTAGTTTGAATTTGGCAGACGTGACCTTTACTGATCACAATGGTGCTGGATCTAAATTTCTCCCGTTACGATAACACCACTCCGTTCGGTTTCAAGCTGGTCGGTGGAGCCGATTTCGACGTTCCACTGACGGTCGTTAAAGTGAGTTTTCAAATTCCATAAAATCACACGTTCGAGTGTTTGGTCAACTCTTCTCCAAGGACTGTCGAGAAATCGAGAAAAGTTGTATCCTTCGAGTCCCTTCCACATTGCGTAACAGCGGGTGTCGTTGTGTTACGCAATCGAATCAGACTTTCATATCCGACCCTTAAGCGTGTTTAGTATGACCATGTTTGACACACAGGACCTGATTGTGACACGGTTTAGTAACATATTGGCCACCAACAGCAAAGTGGTTAATGAGCCGTTGAAGCTCGTGCGGTGGTCGAGACCCGTTGCACCGATATCGTTAACCTAAAAACACGAAAACCAACTTGTGATCAACTAGATCGCTAATCGATTAAAGCGATCAAGAGAAGGAGAGGGAGTGTGTGTGTGAGACAGAGAGTGTCGATAAAAATAGCCACCGAACAAACTCGAAATGTCAATCATTGAAAATGCTTTCTATTTGTTTTGGCTGCTTTCTTTTCTTCGGTTTCCACTTGCACTACCCGTGGCTGTGGCAGATCCTACCCGGAAGCATTGCCGAAGCCGTTGGCATGCGTATCGGGGACGTTGTGATGCGTATCAATGACATACCGACGGGCAACATGTCCTACTACGACGCGCACCAGCTGTTGGCCTGCGCCGGCAACCAATTCGTGCTCGGCATCTTAAGGTTAGTACCCAGCAAGGTCCTGGCAACGTGAGCATGGCAAGTGTCCCTTTCAATCAACTCGGTATCGGTTTCGCTAGGGCACGTGAGGTATCGTCGTCTCAGCGATTGATCAAGGAGAAGACCCCGACGGGTGAGGTGGAGTACATCAATACCTCGCCGAAACCGTTCTGGACGCCGAACGCACCGTTGTTGGGCCAATCGCAGGAGGAGCGCGAGATCGACGAGCAGATCCCCGACGTACCGATAACCGACGAGCAGATTGCCGAAATTCTGTCGGGTGAAGCCGAAGTGCTGAAGCAGCACAACATTATCGGGTAGGTGGCAGGCCAGGTGGGCGGCATTTACTGTTCAACATCAGCCGGTTAGGCAGTTGCTGATCACTCTCCCTCTCTCTCTCTTTACCGTAATTTCCATCCGTCAGAGTGAACTTCAACAAAATGATCCCAACGTCGGGAGTTTTCAAGCAGAGCGAAGTCTTCAAAACGCTCAACAGCGAGCTGGTTCAGACCGACGAGGAGGACAAGAAGTGGACCACCTTCCTGCAGAAGCCACAGCGCCCGGCACCGAAGACGCCGGACGAGAAGCATCTCGAACGGAACCCGCCGACCGAGCGCTACCAGGTACGAATCGTAAAGCAACCGAAACCGAAAATTGCTCCAGACTACAAGCCACCCCAATCGCCGGTAAGTTCGATAGTGCAAGGTGCGATATTGCAAGGCTACACGGTGCGCAAAGAGAATTCCGGTTGAGAGTTTGCCTATGCAAATCCGATGCAGGAACCCGAACCGGAACCGGAACCGATACCGATGTACGACGAGTATCTGTACGAACGCCAGGAGGTCGAAGTCGAGACGATCAAGACGTTCGTCGAAGAAACGATCGTTCTGGGTGAACCGAAAACAGGTAACCTCGATAACCCCGGTTCCAGCCCTTCCCTCTACTACGTCTGCTCCGATGGTGTCCACTGTGGTGAAGAAGACGAGAATGCTAACGCCACTTCCAATCCAGGTGACGGAGAGCCCACCTCCGCAAGCCCCAGCGAAGAAGAACCGTCGGAAGAGTTCCGCGAGCAGCTACAGAATGTGCAAAAACAACTGGAGGCGCTGTCTGCGCTCCCGAACACGATTCAGGCTACGATAGCCGCGCTGACCGAACAGCTGGCCATGCTGGCCACTCCGAAAAGGAAGTCCAAGTCCATTTCACCTCGCCCGGAAGGTATACTATGTTGTGTTTGACTCTCTAGGATCATCCCCCACCTTGGTGCTCGGCTGTTCGGTGCCACGTACCGTATCACCTACCATTGAAAACGTGAAAACGACATGCACATTGACCCGGCGGACCGAAGAGCACAAGGCCAAGGACGCGTGTCCTTTGTGCGAAGGCCCCGAAACCCATAAACAGCACACAGTACACCAACACCCCGACACCGAGTGCATAATGCAGTGAAAGTGTTTACATTCTTACAGAAGCAGAGCCAACAGCGGCCGATGATGGCGAGCAGTCGGCGGAGGCCATAGTGCCCGAAGTGTCCGAAACGTTCGAGGTGACCGAGTTCACCAGGGCGGACAGCAGCAACGCTGAGCAGTCCTCATCGGTCGACGAAGGCGAGCACATCCAGTATACGGCGGAAGAGCTTGAGCAGCTACAGAAAAGGATGAAGGAACACGATATCGAGTGGACCAATAACAACGATAAGGTTAGTTAGTGCCCGTGCCTTTTGCCGAATGCGCTGCTGCTGCCTGGCCGGAACTGCACAAATAGGGACGGCTCTATCGCTAATCGTTGACCCAGTGGTGCCCCCAATTCTGCTCCCGCTGTGTACCTGCCAATACTGTCCAATGTGTTTGATCGAAGTGTTTCGAACCCCTTTTTTCTCGATTTCATCTCTTCTTACCAACCGTGCCTATGCATATCCTTGATGGAATGGGAACTGGCGAATAATACTATTGCTAACCTGCCGTACACGCACACCACACACCGGACACCTTGCTACCGCACATCACGGGAACCACACGAAAGAAGCCAAAATACCAGACGATCGATTGGGCGATCGTGTCCCAGCGCTATCGATTGTACGTTGCCGAAGAGGAGGAAGTTGAATACATTACACTGCCATTGCGCATCTCGCTCACGATTGACGGTGGGGAGGAAACGGTAGAGCAACTTCCGCAGCCACCACAAGCAGATGAAACCGCACTGCTGTCGGGACCGGCTTAAAACAGGCCGACTTGGCAGCACTTTACACCCGAACACGAAATACGAAACAGTACCAGCGCTATATGCTGCATTCCAGAGCCAAACTCTCCACGAAGACATGCAACTGTGTGCTAACACTAGTGCTCATCGAACGTAGCCCAATAGAAGTGCAATAAACGTGCCTTACGCTATCGAACCTTCTGATGCCTGGTTGTAGTCTCTAAGCTTTCGGCAGGCTCGAAGGAGCTTCCATGTTTTCTGTCATTTTATGGATCCACCGCTTCAAGGACTCAATCATCGCGTAAAGGATGAGGAGTTTATTAGACGAGTGTGATGTAACTCTTTTTAACCGACCTAATTGTCTTCTTTTCCAATATAAACTTTCGTTGATCCGACTGCATCTGCCGTACCGTGGGAACTTTTTGATCGATTGATTGGTTGATCTGGCATATCTGGCGGTCCCTTACTCGGTTGGCGGTCTTGATCTCCACAGGATTCTGATAGCTCCAGCCAGAACCATCCGAGCGGAGACATTAGAACCGCTGTTCAAGACGAGCTAAAGCTGCAAGTGGTGAAAAAGAAGAAGAAGGCCACGAGTGCCTTCGGCCCATTGACACCGCAGGAGCGGCCCATCTACTTGCCCGGAGGGCGCAAATGGCGCACGGCCAAGGATGCGTTTAACGAGCAGTTCATTGCCGAAGTGATCAGCTCTCAGGCGGAATTGATCCAAGGCACAACGTTGGGGTAATTGTCGTTTTTTATGCACCATTTTCTAGCTTGTCCTCAGCGTCAACATCATCGCCAGATCTGTCGCCCGATCGTTTCACACCGCGCATTCTCATCGGTGACGTTCATTCGTCGATCATTGTTTTCTTCTTCTTTTGTAGTATCTCCTACGAAAGTCCTCATCTGGGTTACGACGACAGGTAACCGGTTACTGTTTCATGTCACTTGATTCATGTCGCTAGGTGTTGCACTGTGCCTTGACAACTGTTCGCTAAACTGTTATTATCCCATACAATTGTTACTAATTTTGATTCGATTCGTTACACGCTTTTTGAATGTCACTGCAGTTCAGATAGAGCCGAGAAAGTTCAGAGCCATTCGCAATGCACTAATAATCAAATCATCTATGCATCTATCATCTTGTCTAACAGCACCTTCTATGTTTTAGGTAAAGTTCTGGAACTACTACTGGTCGGATGGCAAGGACAAATCACCGCACGTCTATAGGTACGTAGCACATCATCATCCATGTTACGACTCCGGTAGATCACGGCAGGGAACTGCACCATCATCTCATCTTCATTTTGTGCATATTCTCTCTCTATCTCTGCATGTTTCGTTCAAAGAACATCGAACAAAGCGAAGAAATACTCCAACTGTGAACTGTTGGTGGAAAAGTTTGAAAGTGAGCTTTTCAAGTAACGCACCACATGTTCGCGGGCGTAAGTAAAACAGATTTCAAAGTGTTCCGACATCAATGTTTGTACTTCTGTGGCATTTTATTTCTGTTACTGCTGGGTTGGACTGCACTCTGCCATACCTTGCTACAGTTTCCGTTTTTCTCTTCCAACCTCACAGGGTGAATTTTCTTAAGTACCAGAAACCGGAAAAAGACCTAAGCTTTATTCGGAACAGCGACGTCTACAAGCTGGTACACGATATGGATCCCCCGAAAAGCGGTATCGAGCTGCGCCCGGAGATGGTGGTGGCCGAAGAAGATGTGCGAAAGGTAATGAAGGACGAAACCATTTTCCAGCCTCGCAAGGCGAAGGTTTTCCTCTACCAAAATTAGTATACCCTGAGCTTTTGGACTTTTTTTGCGATTCCTGCGTTGCCGATTGGTTCAATTTCGCCTTTCTCCTCGTTTTTTCACCGGCCTTCGTTTCTTCCCTGCGACGTCGTGCAACAACTGGGACCCCTCGTCGATAAATTTTCCTTCGCCGTTCCGGTCGTTGTTGTCGCCCCATCATCATCTAACCGGGTATTGGCACCTCATCAACGATACTAATTCCACAAATGGCTGCAATTCCGGGCCGGTCACTGTAGTGTGCATCACCGTGCTGAAGAGGTTCCCAGGCCCTAGACCTTCCCGTTCCCGATTTCCTTCTCCCAAAGAGCAATTTCGTATTGGTTAAGTTTCCGACGCTTCTATGAAGGACATTACTACTTTTCTTTACTATTACTTCTTAAACTCATTTGTGAGAAAGGACAAATGCTGAGGGCACACCTATAATCATTTAACAGTTTGCGAGTTATACGCTTCTGCTCATCCGGCTATCAAGATCATAAGTTTTCTCTGTTTTCATCGTCTTTTGTTACTGTATCGATCATCGCTTAGTTATCCTTCGTTAGCGAGTAACTATAATAGACTGGTACTGTTGTGTAAATAAGTGAAATAAAAATAAAACTACGGACGGTTGTTGGTGTCGACTTAATATTAACCGAATCTGTTAAGAAGGGATCTATTGGGTCGTTCGGCTTTTGTCTGAAGCTGGTGGTGTGATCTTTGCGTTGGTCATCGGAAGAGGAACCAATTGGCGCTGGCAGGTGGCCAGATTAAAACAAAGAAATAGACGTATCAAGAGCATTCTTTTTGATAACCTTTGTGGAACATTGTACAACTGTTGTTGATCGAATGCACAATGCAAAGTGCACTGCACTCCTTGATCCCTGATCTATGTTTACCGTAAGCTCTTGTTTCAATACGGTTCCTGAAATGTATTTTAAACCGGAAAGGCCTTGCATTATTTACCATATGTTTATCAGATTTTTACAGAGTTTGACGTTGAAATGAGAAGTTTAATAAAATTTAATAATTTAATAATTCGACAGAATGCACACTAGTCTAATGTTTGCTGGTATCTTTGGAAGTGGAATCATGGTTACATTATGGCAAAACACAATACCCCTGGCCTGGTGTTCTCAGATTAGTTTTGATTAGATAAATTACTGAACTTTATTGAGCCAAAATATGGTCATTCTGTTAATGCAATTTTGAATTTTTAATCGAACTCGAATGGCCGACATTACTTTTGTTTCAGAACTACAACAATTCTTATGACAATCTTGAATGAAACCTAAACCTAAAGAAAGAAAAGATAGAAAGGAAGAAACATAAAGAGATTGACAGAAAGAGTCCTGCAAGCAGCGTATGCAGTGAAAAATTAGATGCAATCCTAATTAATGCCATAAATCTTCAGTTAACCTTTCGATCTAGTCTCTTGAAGCTCAAAGCTGTCTTGCCGACTACACCACTCTACTTCAAATGACGCGTTAACCTTACTCCAAATGTTCGATTGAAGGATCGCTTACGAAATACTGGCGCCACGATTGCACTTTGTATTAACACGAAGTCAGCATCGCAGATTGCAGACCTTGTCAAAGGACTCTGCCGGTCATTGGCATGAGAAGGAAGCGTGCTAGCGGTAGCTGAGGCACCCGTAAAGTGATAGAATGGAACCGGTACCGGAAAGACTACGACCAGTAGTCAAACGTACGCTTGTAGATGACATCGGAAGCCCGCTAATAATAGCTAAACCGATGGCAGCGAAATCGCCAACCGATCGTGGGCGCGATTGATGAATCGGAAATGAATTAAAAATACTTTGATGACATGTCAGCGGCACTAGCCACGACTCTTATCGCAATGATATTCGTTCCTCGGACCGAACCGTTCAGATCGGATCCGCTTTCGGTTAGATAATGACAATGGCTTGGCAAACGACTCATCGGAAATGGATTTCGTAAGGAATCGTCGGATACCCGAACCGACGGTCGAGGATCGTGTTCGATGACATTGAGAGGCAGGCAATTTAATGCAGAACTACGAATTTGTTTGAAGCACAGCCACTCGAACAGCGGTACCCGAGTGCAGCATTCTCGTTTGCGTTTTCTAGTGTTTTCGTGTGTGGTGTGCACTATTGCCACTGGCCGTCCGGTCTAACTACAGCCAAACAGCAACAACATGGATGTTCCAGTAGATGCTATGGAAATGGCGCTGCCACCGATAGAGTCGTTCAAGAACTGCGAATATCATGTGCGTGTTTCGGGCACGACGGAGCTCGATCGCCGTGTTATGTCATTTGTGGATAACCTGTGGGGATTCGAGGTAACCGGCGGCGTGGATCAGTTCGAGCCGTTGACAGTGATTTCGGTGAAACGCGAAGGTTTAGCCCGACGGGCCGGGATTCGAGTGAACGATATCATCACCAAGATCAATGAAACGTACGCCGACAAGATGACCCTAGCGCAGGCACAGGAGCTGATTGCTGAGTCTGGGCGAACGGTGAAAATATTCGTCAGCGGGTAAGTTTGTTAGGAACTCAGTGTTTTTTAGAATAATACTGATCCTTTGAGCTGGCTTCCATTCGCAGGGATGTAGAGGAGGACAGCGAAGACGAGATGACGGTCGACTTTTGGTTCAAACCTTGTAAGTACTGGCATCTTTCGGCCACTCCGGTCACCGGCACCATAACGATCGCACCTGCATAGCATCAAGCATCTAGCACACGATCAGGGCGACGGGACCGAGGCCAAAACCGGACCGGAACAAATTTGCACCTTCTCCTGCCAATACTCTGTCCATCCACGAACAATCATCCCGTCAATGTCCTATCCCATCCCGTTTCCCCATGCGCGGCTGAGGAATAGTCACTACGCCCCCCGTTGATCAAGATGGTTTCTTTTTCTCAGTGGGTGATGCCGATCGGGCCATGCTAGATTGGGAAGCTCGGTTGCGTGCCAACCGAAACGTAAGTTTTCGCGAGGGAAACCCGAAGGCGCCATCGAATAACAATCGCTTTTCCTTGCAGCCGGGCAAATGGAATGGTTTGTGGCCGTGGAACGATCGCAGAAAGGTGGTCTACAAGTAAGTGCAAAGCGTCGATCCTGGCTTCTCTGTAACGCAAGCCATCTTCCTGGTGTTGCAGTGACAAGCGGGTTGCGTTCATTTAGGCGTTTTAATTGGAAAGATCATCGGATCGTCATCTGTAGCAAGTGTGTTTTTGTTTTTTTGTTTATGCTTCTAGGGAGTCCAACTGCTACATGGTTCCGAGCGTAACGGAAGAAAAGCGCGAACGAGAGCTCAAACTGAGGGCAACCGAGGACCAGTACGAGAAGCATTTGCAGCGTGAACGCGAGGAAGCGGAAAAGAAGGCCGAAGAGCAGCGCAAAATCGATGAGGCACGCCGTGAGGAAGAGGAACGCCGGGCTGAAGAGGATCGTTTCCTTACGGCGTTTGAGGAGGAACAGAAGAAACGCCAGGAGCAAGAGGCTGTGGCAAGGCTGCAGAGCGAAGCAATCGAACCAGAGCAGGTGCCGGCGCAGGATGCCGATGCAGACCGGTACATCGATGAACTGATGGAACAGGAAAAGGACCTCGGCGAAGTCAGTACAGATATGATTGAACCGGACGACAGTGGCACAGGTGAGGTGTGAGTAGTAATGTCGTGCCGCAATGTTGTGAGGTGATAAAATAAGTCTTAAGAGTCGTTTACTGGCATATTTTATAAATGCGCTCCAATCGCAATAAAACTTCAAACTTTTTCCACTAAAAAACGTTTCTTCCGTTCTGGCGGCCAGAAAGAAAACATACGATGCAGGACTCCCCGAGTGCATTGGTCTCACGATATTTGTAGTGCATTCCAACGGCAAACCCAGCACCGACTCCGCACCCGATTCGGCCGTATCGTTCGGTACGAATCGCCGAGGACGGTACGAGTCAATACTAGTGCTTCGGCAGTGTGCTGCATCTGACGAGTCAGACTCACTAAAATTATCTCATAGGCAGACAGACTCTGCTGTCTTACCGGAGTGGAGCTCTCATGAGTCCGTGCTGTAGGTGCAGTTTCGGTAGCATCGCGGTGAGTGATTGATCATTTTATGGATCCAAACACAGTGCCAAAGCAGCCACGCCAAAAGCCCTGATTTCGGTGCATCCCTCTGGAACACTCGCAGTGTAGTGTGCCTTTGTGTGAAATTCCAGAACTGTAAAACACAGGCTGATTGTGAGGTGATCAATTGCTCGAAAGTAGGCCACGAATACGTAATCATTTGTGTGAGTAGTACGGACAGACCGAGGCGACTACGGACTACGACTACTTGGGCTGATACGTTTTGCCGCCATTGAACGCTATCCACAGAAACACAGCATCATCGCCAGTCATAATCGATCGCTAGTATGCCGGAGTTTGTGATTGAGAAACGCAATATTCCAGTGCTGACCGTTTCGTCGAGGGACGGTACCGTCGGCACGGGGCCCGAGAATGGCGACAACCCGCTGGGATTCCGCATCACCGGAGGCGCTGACTTCGAAATGCCGATCACGGTGTTCCAGGTGAGGATGGACGATCATAAGACGAAAATCCAGGTTAGCGATGCTGTAGTCGGGAGTAGCAGGTCGCGGCGGCCGTACCGTTCAAAAGTATGTAGTGAAGACTTCACTCGTCCACCAAAGACGAGATGCGTTGAGATGTGGCGGTGGTGTGGCGCCCCGGATCTAAAATAGATCTAGAGATGCGTCGAATCTATGTTAACAGCACCTCGTTCGCTGAACTCGAACACGGCTTACCGACCAGTGCGCTCGGCTCGTCGCGATTGTTGCGGTCCGTTCACTGTGCGACCTGTGCCACTGCGGCCGCAAACATAACCTAGCTTTCGGGCAGACGAATTGGCTTATGGTCGGCGTGACGCGCCGCTACGACCTGCGCACTGACGACGGATCCGCCGTCGATCGGGTCATGCGCATCTGACCAACCGTAACTTTGTTGTGCAGCAGATAGTGTGCTCGTTGTTCTATACACCCTGTTGGTTCGCCGGAATTATCGACGTCACAGGGTGAAGACGTTTCGAAATTTGGCTGAATCTCTCGAAATATGATCCACGGCGCTCGACAATGCCGCTCTCCGTGTTTTACTATATGTAGCACTGGGATCTCTCGCAATTCTAGAGAGTCATACAGAACTAAGACAAGCATTCGTTGTGAAGTATATGAGAAAATCGAGACTATACGACGAAAATCTCTACACGCGTAGAACAAAAACTTTTGGTACCTTGGTTCACGAAACCGAAAAACGAGAGAAATCGAGAAGTTAGTGGCCGTCGGTGATGTAGACATGGCCATTGGGTCAGTGTTGCGTTGAGTATCCTGTTGGAAACAACGGTTTCGGGAGCTACCGTGCCCAACAATTATTTCATATTTTAAACCCGAAAGACTAAACCGACTAGCTACTAGAAGATCGCTTACCAGTCGCGAGTGATTGAAACAATCAGAGCCTCAGGATGGCACTGGACGAACCGAAGCTGGCCGTCGAAGGCGACCAACAGCCGGTCCAAAATGGCGAAACTAAGCGTGACGATGCTCCCGACTACTACAAACGACCAAAGTTCAAGCGAAACATCATCCCGTTCGAAACGGACGATCTGTCGGTGCGAGTAATCCGAGAACGTTTTCTCATCCCGGATCAGGTGTCTGAGGGCAGCCCGGCACAGAAAGCCGGCCTCCAGCTCGGTGACCAGGTCCTGAAGATCAACGGGGCCGATGCGTCGGCCATGCGCCTCGCCACGGCCCAATCCGTCATCAAGCAGGCCGGCGAACAGCTGCAGATGATCGTCGCAAAGTAAGCATTTCGCGATATGTGTTCCCTTTATTATTCTTGAAATCCTAATCCACAGCACAGTACCAACACTACCGTACTATCCGGGGTGAAAATTTACCCCAGCGGAGCCCATCTGGTCGTCAATCTGGCGTTTCAAGATGGCCCGTGCCGCCAGTGACGGCTAGAGTAATCAGTCTAGGCTGATAAAAATAACCGGAAATTTTCGTGAAAATCTCGAGATCAGTCCGATCGCCGAATGTGTTTGTGTGCGCACGGCAAATCTCGTGTAAAGCCCCACGGGCGTTGCCAACTACCTACCTCGGTGGTGGCAATCAGGGTCGATTTCAAAATTTTGCCCTAAATGCCCTACTTATCACCGGCAATATCGTTGTTATAATTGGGTCACCAAACTCGTGTCTTGGATTATAATTGCAAGGATATCCGGCACATGATTAGTTGTTCATTCTACCTCAATCAAATGATAGTGGGTTTGGACCGGAAGCTTAGCGTAAAAACCATGTTTGTGGCTTTGTGCACTCCTTAATGGCGCTTTTTAGCTCTCAACAGGTTGGACGCTTTCTGTCCGTCACATGTCATCTGTTGGCATAATGGACCGTTATACGTCCTTTTACCGAATCGAACGTAGCTTCTTAGAAACCCATTGCAGGTCGATTCGTTCGGTGAACTTGTCTTGAACGGATATCTTTCCAACCGAAATAACTCTTTGTTTTTTACTTTCGTTTACAAATATCATCGCTCGGGGAACGAACTAGAAGATTTACATTAAGAATCGGCACAGACTCGGTGTCTTATCGGTGTTCGTCGGTCAAGCTTGTATTTCTGACCCGTGTTGACGTTGTGCTGATGGGCCTGCTTCTTGTAGTTCTATTTTGATCACGTTTTTTTCTCTGCCAAACCACGACGATCGCCGCCATTGAGCGTGCCGTTTTTTTTTTATTTTATCCAACGGGTTGCATACGGGATTGGTAACTGCGACGCAAAATGTGTCCACACGCTGGTGTAATGCATGCATTGTTATGCTAATATGTTTACGTAATGCTGTCTGTGTGTGCAATTTCGATGAAAAGCATGTCTAACATAAATACAGCCCAGTCCGTTGCTTTAAGATTAAAAAAAAAACATCTGAACTTTGTTTTGGAAAACAAAACAAGTAATAGACAAAACAATTAAGGTTGATATGAAATATGGTAGCTGCATATAACTGTGTACGTACTTTCAGAGACAACGAAGAAAATCGCAAAGCCGAAGAACAGGGAAAGCCGAAGGAAACGACGGAGGTTAAGTTCATAGGTAACGAGGAGCAGCCAGAAGCCGATGTCACTAACAAACCTGCCCCAAAACCCAAAACCGACGATCGTGGTATGTGCTAATGTGGTTCCCTCAGTCCCGGGCGCCCGATTGTCTCTAACTAATGTGAATTGCTTCAACGCATCCAGAGAACTGGACCCAACCGCCGGAGCGTAAAGTGTGGCATCCAATCGTTTGGCAGCAACCACCGCCGCCGATCCCGCCGGACCTGTACGGAAAGGATGCTCCTCACCAGCAGCTGATCGCCAACATTCGCCGGCTGCTCACAGAAACGCGCTCCAAACCGCAGGAACAGCTAAGACACATCGAACGCATGATGCTCTCGCTGCCGACGGGCTCGCGGCGAGAGGAGGATGAAGAGGAAGAACCTAAGCCGGTTCCAAAGCCAAAGAAGAAGAAGAAGGCAAAGACGGCCCGCAAAGGGGCCACTGCACCTCGACCGCGCCTGGATAGCGAAGGGTCGGAGGATGGCTCCGTATCGGAAGCGTCGTCTGCAATTCCGGCGGAAGTGACTGCTGACGCCTGAGTGCAGCGCACTCGGAGCCCAGAAGCTCAGGAAGCGGCCAACCCAATGTTGTAGGCTAAACATTGTGACTTTTGTTTAAATCATGTGACCCGCTTTACATAGCGGCCACTGATGATTTTAGACGTAAATAACCGACCAAATCAGTTTTTATTTTGACAGGATCGCATGCGCAATGCGACAGCTGACGTAGTTAGTGTATTGAATGAAACGAAAATGAATTGTTAAATCCTGTTGTTTCTTTGCTCAATGTACTTAACCTCGAAATGTTCCATCGTTGAATAAAATCGTTTCTTTTTTATATTTGGAAGATTTGGGGTGTATGGAGGGGTGGTTTGAGTATTTACCTGTTGTTTTCTCATTGCCAGTCCCGCTTAACAGTCGGCGAACGAGCTTCGATTCGGTATCCTCGTGCGATCATCGGTCGGTGTCGTGTGAGTCGTGCGAGTCGAGCATCAGTGTCCAGGCCGTGGAAAAACAGCTTCGCCAAATGCAGCAGCAGTTGAACGAAATTAGTGTGATTCCGATGCAAATTCATGCCACACTCAGTTTCCTAACCAAAACTCTTTCAAAGTTTGCTCCGCCCGAGTTACAAATGGAACTCCCGGAGGCTCTACGATCCTCGACGACACTATCGAACGATGAAGTTCGGGAAACCAATGACCCAATCAACCTACAGCGACCCGACGAAGCGGATGATTCGACTCAGAATGACCCCGACGAAGAGTTTGCGATCACGCTGGAAAGCTTGTTTGACGAATCCGAGGTCTTGGAATCATTGCCGGTTGAGGACGACAACCGATCCGAACAGGAGGAGGATGAGCCAGAAATTAGTGACGAGGAGCGATTGCGAATTGAGAAATTGGAGCGTGTCATCAAACTACAAAAATCCTGGCCTTGGAGTCAGACGGAGAAACCCATTCATAAGTAAAGCGCACTGTATTGGACGAGAGACAAAACTAGTCTAATGAGACATAATTTTTTTTCTAGACGATCCAACTGCCACTTGGTACCCAGCATCGCTCTGGAACGGTCAAAAATCAAACAATTCCCGGACAGGGAAGTGTTACCGTTCTACAAGCACGGCGTTCTGCAACCTGCTGGACATTGATACAGCACCAATTCGAAAAAGAATTGATACACTTGTTTCTATATTTAAAAAATCAGTTTTACTTTGATGAAATAAATTTTGAATTAAATTAACTCTAATGAATTATTTTTTAAATAACTCTCTGTACCCTCAAGTTAATATGAAAAAGATACTAATTTATGTAATGTAATTGCACAAAATGAAGCTTAATCATAATGCCTTTTGTCTAACGGCCATATTGAATAACACCACCACTATAATCACCACCAAGGCTGGTGAGTTTGAAATATCAGCACTTGTAAGGTTCTATTTCGCAGCCGTCATTCGGAAGGACAAATGTCATTTTTCGCTTAGCGTCCAGCATCGTTTTGTGAAGCATCGTTTTGCTTTTATTCGCATATTTTTCCTCTCTTTACAAAATGTAAATACTGTCCGCATATTATGCTTTCTTTAGTATTAACATTTCATTCCTTTAACAGGGCTATGGCGAAACCTAAGTCTGAACTGACGCCGGAGGAGCTGGCCAGACAAGAAGAAGAAGAGTTCAATACCGGCCCGCTATCCGTACTAACCCAATCGGTTAAAAACAATACCCAGGTGCTGATCAACTGCCGTAACAATAAGAAACTGTTAGGACGCGTGAAGGCTTTCGATCGACACTGCAACATGGTGTTGGAAAACGTGAAGGAAATGTGGACCGAGATACCACGCACCGGCAAAGGAAAGAAGAAAGTGAAGCCCGTCAACAAGGACCGCTTTATCTCGAAGATGTTCCTGCGCGGTGATTCGGTTATCCTTGTTCTGCGTAACCCTCAGGCCACTGCCACCGGCAAGTGAAAGCAGAGTTCGGCGTCCTAATAAACTAGCGTAAGGAACTTCGTACAATTCTTGTTTATTTTTCGAATGTGTAATAATGCTTGTGAAGTGAAAGAAACCCTGCAACCGACCAAAGAAAGCCCACGGAAAAGGCAGTGCGTGGCTTAGTCCTTCTCGGCGATCGCCGTCAGGTGTACTTCGATTTCCTCCTCGGTTAGGGTGCGGAATTCCGGCTTGTCCTTCGTCACCAGGCCAATTTCTATTTCCGTGGGCTTAAAATCGACGGCCAGTACCGTCGACAGGCAGGTGATTGCGAGTTGAATCGATTCTTCCTCGCCGTAGTCGGCCTTCCGTTTGAGTTTCTTCTCCAGATAGCTGTTGGCCTCAGTCTGCTTCACACCAACGGAGATCGCTCGGTATCCGCAGTAGTATCCGGCCGGATCGGTCTTGTAGACGACGGGTCCGTTCTCCGGATCGTAAGCAATCATCACAATGCTGCAACCGAGCGGACGCATTTCGGCATTTTGGGTGTACACCTGCGATATGTCCGCCATTCGACGGCACAGTACATCGACCGGAATCTCGTATCCGTACTTGTACAGCCAGTTGGCCGCTTCATACCGGGCACGCTGGACCTGGGACTTGCTGTCTGCTATGCGTCCGGTCATAACACAACCAATCTCACGAGTAATACGGTAGAGATGGGTAACCGTGGTGGGATCGATCAGCTTGTCCGGGATCTTCTTTTGCGTGGCCACCACAGCAACATCTTTACCCTTCAGTGCGATCGAAGTCAGGCCCTCCTGATTGATTGCTTTGAAAGCATATTCTATTGTGTGTGATTGGACGAAATTGGAAAATTAGATTAACAATCTCAATCCTGTTTGGGGTGCAGTATTCCCTTACGCACCGACTTGGTAAAGACGTCCCTCCGGCGAGAAGATCGTAATGTGACGATCGAATCCGGCACTACTTCCGCGCGACATTTCGATTAGCGTGCAGTTGCTGCAAAAGAACAATCGGAAAACTCCCCTGTTTTTAGTCGACGGAGTGGTTACACAAATGCAATTGGCCACCGACGGTACACACGGATATGTGGGGTTAGAAGGCGATGATTTTGTTGTTTTCAGCGGCTCGAGCTGTCACCGAAAGGTGAAAGTCATTTTGACAACGGCTGCGACTTTGACTATCCGAAACGATTGGCTATAGTGTCGAGTTCATTTCTTCCAACTTTCATTTCATCTTGTCAAGTTCATTCAAATTCAAAACGGTCGATGTGGCAGATCGACTGATTTAAAACGTTACACTTTCGATTGCTATCGAGCATCGAGCACAAACTTATGTTGTAATGCACAATGTAGACAACATTTATACTATAAATTATTTGTGACCCATAAACATTTAACTATAGTTATTTTGCACTGGAATTGTTTTAGAAAAAAAAATTCTATTCGAAAAATGAGACAACAATTTTTATTATTTCTGTCATTTTAGCCTCAAATTAGTTTTGAAATAACAACTAGGTTTTTTTGCATGGCACCTGAGAATGAGGATTTTAACAAGATGTTTCTTATTATTTCTTTTATTTTTTTTTATCTGAAAACAGAAGGTTTTTGTTACAAATTTTAACATTGCCTCGTCTGTATTTACAGCGACTTTAATGAGATTATACAAGGTAATACGTTAAACTATATAAACAATTGCTGTGCAGATATTTCTTCAATTGCCTAAATGGAATAATAACATTCGTAGAAATATAGACTAGGTGGAAAGGTAGTTATTACTCCAGGCTTTCGATTGGAAAAGATTCCTACAGTAACCACTGAACTCCATGCTTACTCCGGAGGCATATACTTCTGCCTAATTGGATTACTTCAAACTGCCTATATCGGCATTGCGGTATTAAAGGGTTTTCGGTACAAAACTGAGCCTAGACCATTATCGAGGAGCCCACGTTCCTGCTTGATTGGGTAGAGTTCATTGAAGGTGCATCCTAGCGCTGTCTATATCTCACCATTAAAAATGCATGGTAAGCGTCATGGCGAATGGCATTGCCACAGCATCTCCTTTGGTCCCGTTGCACGTGCCACAGCCGATCTGAACAAACCTCTGGGCCCCGAAAAAACCGGCCACCTCGAGTGTTATGAATTTCGACTAAAACCATCCATATTTAACATTCACACCCGGATATTACTTTTAAGGTCTGCGTCGCCGCCCAGGTTATTAGACGAACCAAATATCATCTATTTTATGGCGGTACGCAGACACACGGCACATAACATAATAGAGTTTCATGTAAGAGTTGCTAAATTATTTATCTCCCTGGTCTGTGCGAGAAGTGGCAGTGGCAGAACTTCGTGAGGCTTTGGGGTGAATAGGCCCTCAGGGAAAATATGATTCATTTTCAATTACCATTAGATGGAAGCTCAGCGACCTGGGGTGAATTTTTGCGATTGGATTCTGCATACGTTATCCGGAGTAGACTCATTTTGCACTGAACACAGGACCTTGCGTGTATCCTACACTTTGCGAATAACCGTGCCACTAGCATAATTACAACAAGAGACCAACAAACCAATCGCTCTCTGCGATACCGAAGGGCTGATATCCAGAAATCCGGAAAAATGATACTAACATTCGTGATATGGCACGAGCGTGGACATTCACCCGGAAATGGAAGAGGAAAATCCTGGAAAAGTGTTATTTGTCTCCTGGCTGACTATGACGTACAGCAGCTGGGATTGCTATGAACATGGCCGACAAGAGACACTTGGGATGGAATGAGTGATGCGACTGGTTCGTTCTGTCAAGGGACGTTTTTTCCAACTTTTCTCCCACGCAAATAAACCCGGAAGGCCACGGTGTGCTAAAAATATACACGCCACACAAAGTTTGCACCACTCAGTTGTAACGAGGCGGAAGCGGCCAACCGGTGAGAGCCGGCTCAGGTCGGAGCAACGAGAGGCAGGAAAAATAGCATAAAAAGTTTTTAGTACCACCATAGTTGGACCGTTTCGAAGGAGTCGACCGCTGCCAGTAATCGGCCACACACTCGTGCCGATCCAGTAGCAGCGTAGTTGAGTATTGAAAATGGGAGAAACTCCGCAGCGGAAGGCCCTGCCCTCCAATCAGAAAACAATATTCTTGTTAAGAAGATTGCAGCTGATGCAGTTGCAACCCAAGCGTCTGGAGGAGCCTTCGCTGTAGACGTCCTTCAATGGACCTCGTAGGCACGGCACATCATGTGGCATTTGAATGAACGGGAGAGCGTTGGTTTGCGAAAGTGACGACGAACAAAAAACTTATGCCTCACCGGATCCCGCGAAGCAAACGAGTGCAAAACAGCACAAAATGGGTGGAATGTGAACAACAGAAAGATGCATCGCCGTACAGACGGCCGTTCCGTTCTTACGTGGCGCTATGGCCAACCGAGGCATGGGTCCTGCTGTAGGAGAGTGAGGAAAGTTTTGCATACTTTTTCTGTACATGTTGGTAAGACGGTGCGAAGCCCCTGCAGGAGAACGCTCGCACGTACGCGGTCCGTTTCCGACGTGACAGGACGTGGACTGCCGAGAGTTCCCTCGAAGCCACCGATCCTGCGAAATGGAACTTGTGGAACATTATCGTTTCCTTGCGTCAACGGCTCACCGAACGCTTCCGCTGGCGGGGACTGTTGTAGCCGCGAACGCCGGCGAACGAAGAAGACGATCAAATTAATTAATTGCCATCTTGCCGGCCACTTTAAGGACGCACAATACTTACGAACAAATCAACACTGCTTACGTTGATAAACAAGTGTTGGCTGTTTCTTTATGATCGATCACCAGCATCTGTTGTGGTAGTAACGTGTTGAACAACTACGCACCTGGATGCAGGCTCTATTTAGTACTTTTGTACCACTTTTGCCTGTGGAACTCAATGGGACACTAATACAATACATCAGGGGGATGGAAATATTTTCTACATCGTTCCTGTATACGACCACGAAACCTCGTTATTCGTAAACGCATATTGAAATTAAAGGTGACTTATGAAGCAATCTTGACTTATGAAATGTACGTTTCAATCCGCAACTTTTCCGAGAATTGGAATATCCTACAGTTTAATACAAAAACATCGGATCCCTGAAACGAATTGAATGAATCTGTCATCATACAGATACGTTACAAACAAGATTGCCATTCTGGACGTTGCTTTGAAAGTAAATGGATGAATAAGCACGAAAGTACCAATTATTAAATGCCTTACAGGATAATATTGATTTTTTTTTATCTTTCAGGGCATTGCTTCTGAACTAAAGTTTCAAATCTGCTGATGTGCTCTGTACTCTTCCGAGATGGATGTAGAGGCTTCTTCATGTCTTTGATTACAAGAACTTCAGAAGAACAGTTATATTTGATTTTGGATTATTCTAAGTGATTTACTGCACAATTCTCATCTTTCCGTCCCAATTCCATGCCAAGCATTGTCTGACTTGCAGCTGCAGCTTTCTAATACTTTCGAGCGATTCCTTCGGATCGTCCATTTAATAGGGTTGTTTCGGAAGCGCGCCATGAGTCGGTAAACGTAACCTATAATCATGGGTGCCTCGGGCATCTTGAGCATATTTCGATAACTTCCAAACCGGGCCACTGCAATTGGCCGACTCTACGACCGTGCCAAACAGCTGCGCTCTGCGTTGTTGGCCAATCAGTAGCGCCACTCGAGTGGCTATCGGACCATCTCGTCCACTGACCCGTTGCCGGCGGCGCGAGCCCATGCGAGTTGATAGCGCCGATCGCGGAGAGCTGCTCCGCAAGTGCGTTAGTCAGTTCAGTGCGTTCGGAGCGAGAGGATCGCCCTACTCGAACCTCCTCCTCGCGAACTCGCTACGTACTGTCGATCTTCGGAGTGCCACCGTGTTTGAACGATCGCCACTCCGAGGTCAGTGTTGTGTGGCTGGGGGTATGTTGATAAAATACACATCCATAGAGCACGTTGGCACCGAGGAATGTGTGGTTTGCGTGGAAGTTGCTGCAAGTCTAGAATATAGCGAAAGACGACTACGTGGCGCACTACGCAGCAGCTGATAGTGTGCACCGAAAAGCCAACAGTGTACGGCGGCGAGAGCAGCACATCAGCTTAGAGTATCCAGAGTATACTGCAAAATGGGTGACACGGGCGAGAGTGCCTCACCTTCGGTGGTTCCACTGACCGACGGCGATACCGAAGATGCACCACCGAAAGACAAAGGCCTGTGGCGTGATCTGGTTGCCTACTGGATATTGGGTTTGTGCAACAATTACGGCTACGTCGTGATGCTGACGGCCGCGCACGACATTCTGAAGGACCTGGAGGAGGGTGACGATCACGCCAAAAGTGCACTGGTGAGTGGAGTGAAAGCGAACGGTCAAATACACTTTTAGCACGCTGCACGTGCTGACGCGTAGCGCTGCGATCGTAGTGGTGTTGTTGTTTTTGAAAAAGTAGCTTTGTTTGGGATTTCTCGCCATTTGTTGCGCGTCGCGGCGATCACGAGTGCGTGTAGTGGTGCGATCTGCTTTGTTGTGGATCGATCAGCGAAGACGGGGGATTCCATCACTCGCTCGTGAAGTACATCACTTGAGGGCCAATCGCATAGCAAAACACTGATTTGTACCAGTGGCTAAAGCTGGCGCGTCACGTGGTAGCTCTTCTGCCTTGGCGCGGCCATTTATGACACCGTGGACAAGCCTTTGAATGATTGATTAGGGCCACTCTTGGCGGCCAATGTCGTGGACCTTGGGAACCCGATAAGCTTTGCACGGACCATAACAATACACAGACCTTCGCTTCGGAAGGGGCTCGCGTGATCTGCTCTGTCTGCCCCGGGCGGGATAGCGCCAGACCTGGACCGTTGATGGAGTTTATCAGCCCCCGAGTCGTACAAGATAAAACGCTAGAGGGATGTGAACTCAAAGTGATCCGCGTTATCGTAAGACTGTCAGCAATCAATGAACGGCAACTATCTAAACAATCCAGCCTTTCCGTTATGGTTAGACGATTGTGTTGTTCGAAATTGATGAGATTGCTTCAAAGTAATTTATCGCTTCCCGGTAATTCAACAACAGAAGGGCGCTATAAAAGTGGCGGTTGAATAGGCTTTAAATGCCTGGTTACCAGGCCCCAGGGAGGGGAGCAACTCCCTATAGTGTCACCTCTTTGGTTGCAAGTTGACACAAATGAACGTTAAGATAAAATGTAGCCACGTTAATATGCTATCATATTTTAATTACAATACAAAGCTCAAAAGTTGGGTCGAGTTAGAGGTTCGTCATTAAAAAGGAATGCCCATGTCACACAAAGACTCTCCACACATTCGATGTTTGTTAAAAGCATTCCAGCGTAGCAGCGGGTGTGATTGCAAATTCGGCTCGGATGTCATCTTATTGACGGGTCGGTTTACCACTTTTCGATATCCGGTTTCATAGATACATACACCTTATTTCTTAAATTTTCAAACTAATCACTCAAGCTATTAGATGAAGGTGGTTGTCACGCTTTTTTCGGGAAGCACACCTCGAAATCACCTGGATCCATCTATACAACGATTTGTTGAAAGATATAATCAAAGTTTTCACTTTGCACATTTCAATTCACATTTATGAATTGATTTTCTCCAAGAAAAACAAAACAAGAACAAACAATCTGAACTGAGGAAATCGGCTACCAGCTTCAGTTTCTTTATGGGGATTCAAATGCCTTCGTCACTGTCTCACCTGTTGCTATCAGCGCAGAGACGCATGTTCCGTTTATTTAAACTTCCGCTGAAACGAAATAAAGCTTTATCTTGGGTGGAAAATAAGCGATTGCATATCAATTGCCACAACGAATCTGAGATCATTCTGAGAAGTTTTATCAAACATTTTTATGTTCTTAGTTCTAAGTTACTCTTGTAATCAGGCTAATCAGGCTGTCGATCCGGCTACATTACCCGTTGACTCTATTTATGCAATGGATGAATAAATAAATAGTTCTCTAGGATCTCTAGGATCTAACTATTGGACGACATTGTGCTCCTGGTAGGCCGTTTGTCCATTAATTATACTAATTTCTTAACTTTTAAATACTATTTTGCTACCGTTATAGAACAAAACATGGCCAGTAGCATAGAGCAGTAGACTTGAGTTGCACATAGTTATATTATTAAACTAAAACCCACTTCTGCCCTTTACAGCTGACAAAATAAACGCTTCCCTTTTGTTTCGGCCAAATCTGGACCATTGTAAAAAAGGGCTCCCTTTGAATGGAGCTTGTTGAATAGCAGTGTGAGGTTGAGGCTGCTGTGATCCCGCATTGGACGCCACCGTTCGGCAGTTTGCGGAAAAGTAATGTAAAGCACACCGGCCAGACCATTTGTTATGGCAAAGCTATGCTCGGAATATTGCGATGGCAGTTGGCGCCGGTGGTCAGTAGCGTTGGCATACCAAAAAGCGAAAGAACAATATACGGACCGTGGAAAGCGAATCGCCGGTACCTGGTACTGGTACGGCCCGTGGCGCTATTTTTCTCACTCGCTAGTTGGGCGCCACTTATGAACTGCACTTGATGCACTACTTGCCACCGTCCGAGCCCGTAAGCATATTTTACATCGCAAAAAGCTAACCCGGCATAACCAGTAATGAATAGCACCGACCGAGTCCTAGCGCTCGGCTAGGTTCGTTAGATGACGCCCCTCGCAAACTGTTCTAAGTGTCCAAATAATGGCACTCTCCACGAACTAAAGTGCCCGGTACCGGTGCTGGTAACGGAAATGAATATTAAAATAGCGCAATTTCGAGTGTATGTGATGGGTATGCTCTGGCTGCATTTTATATTAGTAGCCGTTTTCCCTTTCGAACGTTGTGAGCTTGGGTCTCTCCAACTTTCCCACAACTCGTAAGTTGCGGCTTTACTTTTTGTGGTCTAAACCTTTCTGTGTGCGGGCGCTTTAACCCTCCGGTAAGGTTTTAAATACTTAAAAACTGTAAAATACGGAGAATTTTCAAGCAGAATAAATATATATTTGTTTCGTCGAGAGTTTGGGGCTCTTGAATTTCGGACCCGGAATGCTGTGCAGCAGATTCCTCCAGTAATGGAGCTATTGTCGAGTAAAATTACGGCTTAATTTGTGTTTCAATATAAAGGCAGCACACTTTAACCCGCCTTACGCTTTGCTTTTTCGCCATAGAATGCATTCAGTGTACACAACACGACGACGGCCCGCTCGGACGACGTCACGTACGGATATGAAGCGCGGCCCTGCAACAAGCTATCGACCGGCGCCATCCTGCTGGCGGACATCCTGCCAGCGTTGGCTGTCAAATCAATTGCATCGTTCTTCCCGCTGGCCAAGCAGTAAGCGCTACGTTCGGGGCATACCGTCGGTGCCCTGGCTAAAGCAGCCATCGTGGTGGCGTAACGCTTTTTTTCCTCCATCCACAGTATACGGATCTTCCTGTGTGTTGTTGCCGCGGCGGCCGGGTTCCTGCTAACGGCATTTGCCACCGTCCAGTGGGTCCTGTTTCTGGGCGTGATATCGACATCGTTCTCCTCCGGGCTCGGCGAAGCCACATTCCTGGCGTATGCAACGTACTTCAACAAGTCAGTACTCCGGGCCCCGATGGCGGCCCTTTTATTAGGTTTTAATGAGTCCATGTAATGTGTGTGACCCCGTCCGTCCGCCTGACTGGCGGCTGTGGTTTTCTTTTGCCTGCATAGGAACGTCATTTCAACGTGGTCCTCCGGTACGGGTGGCGCGGGAATTGCCGGATCACTCTCGTACACCGGGCTCACCGAGCTCGGTCTGACGCCAAAGACTACCATTCTCATTATGCTGGTCGTGCCGGCCCTCGAAGCGGTGGCCTTTTGGGTGCTGCTGCGCCACAAAGACACAAGCAAACCGGCCCTACCGGAGGAAGCGCAGGGCAAGGAAATTGACTACAGCACGCTGCCAGAGGAGGAACGTCCGCTGGAGAACTGGAACCAGCGATTGCGATACATTCCATCGCTGTTCATCTACATGATCCCGCTGATTTTGGTGTACCTTCTGGAGTACTTTATCAATCAGGGCTTGGTAAGAAACGGCCGTACCGAGGAAAACTTTCGGTAGAACTGATTCGAACTGATTCTCTGCTTTGCCCATCATAGTTCGAGCTGCTCTACTTCCCCGGCATCTGGCTGTCGCAATCGGGACAGTACCGTTGGTATCAGGTGATCTACCAGATCGGTGTGTTCATATCGCGATCGTCGGTCAACCTCATCCAGTTCCGGCACGTGTGGATCATGGCTGTGCTGCAGTTCGTCAACGTAGTTTACTTCACCTTTGAGGCGGTTTACTTCTTCACACCGTCGATCTGGATCATCTTCGTGCTGATTCTCTGGGAGGGACTGCTCGGCGGTGGCGGCTACGTGAACACCTTCTATCGCCTGCAGACGGAGGTGCCCGCTGCGCGCCGCGAGTACGCCATGATGGTGACGTCCATCTCGGACTCGGTCGGTATTGCGCTGGCCGGTGTTGCTGCCATACCGTCACACAACGCAATCTGTGATCTGCCGGTGCCCGATCGGTTACTGTAGTCGTTACGTAGTCGGAACTACTGAATGAATCAAGAGTAAATCTGAACCGATTTCACAGATTTACACGATCCAAATGTTATTGAAAAGTGATTAAACTAATCTAAATTATTGTTTTCCCGTTACTCCTCATTCCGAGCTCCGAAACTCTCCACAAAGTAAAACAAACGGGTAAGCAATGTAAGTGAACTTTCTGACGGCATGTGATGAATTTTAATTACATTTCAATTTTCCAGATGAAATGCAAACCCCCTTGCTATTGACAGGCCCGCAGGGTTTATCCTACATCCTTGCTCTTTCGATTACACAACCGAAAATTTTAGGGGCAACCATCAACACACTGTTTGAGGTGTACCACCGAAACCGCACCGTAGGGCTTCGAGGCAACTCGAGGCCCGGCCGTGGCAAATGAACCGGTAACATCCTTCGGGCCCGCCGGCCGACCAAGGTAGCAAACTTTTATCACCCCACAAAAACCAATCACACACCAGTCCCGTGCAGGAGCCGTCATTGATTTGACCGTTTGATAGTTCCGGGACTGCCAGAGTGTGTGTGTGTGTGTGTGGTGAGTTAAGCGAGCTAAATTATGCAAACATGTTTTTATCAGTTTTATAAACTATCGCTCCCAACTATCGTCCCAGAGACGGACAAGAACCGGTCGGATGCGATGCGGTCACACTCACCTGCAAGTTCGAGCGAGGAGTTTATCGACGGATGAGCATAGGGGCGGCCAAAAAGGGGATCGCCAGAATCCGAATCGCGGTGGAGAAGAGAAAAAACAATTCTGCCTTTATTCTCCAAATGTGTCTGCCCAGAGGGCGTTGCAAAATGGACCCCGAGTTCGCCGGGTACACACACCGTGTCGGATGCTGGCCTTGTGCCGTGGCCCGCATCCGGTGCTTCAGAACCTAGTTCGGGGCCCTTCCGGCGATGGCCGTTGTCACCGGATGTAATGCAATTTACATAGTTTCATGTTTACCATTTGCATATTTTCGACCGCAAGCATGTATGGCCTCGCCAAGCACATCTGGTGCAGCCAAGGCGCTTGAGCAGTAAGCTGTTTGCGAAAGGACTTTGGTCTTCCGGTGGTTCTCGTGTAGAACCTCTATGAAGTCGGTAGGCCGGAAGATTAACACCTTCATCTGTGGTGGCCATCAGCACATCGGCAAAATGGTTATGGCCGGCCCGGCTCAATCTTTGCTTTTGCCCACAGTCTAGACCGTTACTGTTACGACTCGTTTGCCTTCTGGCTTTTTATTGAATCTATATTTACCTCAAACGACCGTATCGCGCACCTCGAAAACACCGTGGCTTCAACGGGCGGGCCACGAAGCGTGACGACGCTTTTCCCCGGGCCCGATAATAACGTCAACACATGCTTCTTGTGGCACTGAATTGAATTTGCTCCATCGAAAGCTTGGACCCACAGCGCAGCAGAGAGCGAAATAAATTGTCACCCATTTCAAAGTGGAGGCTATTGTTTCTTGGAAAAGTTTCAAATTTTCACGCTGATTCGCGCCACGTGCGCGACCGAACGAGTTATTGTAAATTGAGTTTACTTTCCAAACGCTACGCTAATTGACATGTGGGAGACTTTGTTGGGTGACACACATGCTCGTGGGGTTTTGTGTTTGCGTGCGGGGCCACAGTCGATTGTTCACGCATTTAATCCACGCGCCTGTCATCAATAATCACATCGCGAACCCGGGCGCCCATGTGCGCGCCGTCAATCACGAGGTGCCAATCAATTTGGCCGGCCCCGTTGGCTTGACTTTCAGCGAACAGTTGTCGGAGGCTGAAGGCGAGAAGGGCAGTGGCAAAAGAAAGTGGTTCGCGGCACTCAATAGAAATGTAACCGGCGACCGGCAAAATACTTTACGAAGCATATACCGTGGAATAATGCCCGCCGGGCCTGCCGGGTCGCGCCAACAGCGACAAATGTCCTTCGCGACGCAACGGAACATTTCCAACCCGAGCACACGAAAATAAGAAAGCTTCGGGGAAAATAAATTACATCCTTTCGTCGTGAGTGCTGCTCGCTGGTGAAAGCCGTTCGCCAACTTTGCCCGGCTGAAGCCGGCCCGTGGCTGTTGCCAAGTGGGGGCCGAAATTAGCATTATTTGGCTTCAGGGAGCCCGCCATACCAGAGCGCAGGCGGAAGCCCCAGTCGGGGCCCGGTGGGAAGTGGCCCCTGAAAGCGGTACCAACATTTCGATTCATTCCGAGCGGAAACGAACTGTTTTTCCATGCCCGTTCCTGATTCGATGGCCCTGCGAATTGTCAAACTGTTGTAACACACGCCGAAGACGGCCAGGTGATCGGTCGCTTGTTTTTCACCAATACGCCGTAACGAACACGCGATTGCATACCCTGCAGGCGCAAAAGGGCGCCACAGAGTTTGGGCGCGGTTCATCGGTTGGCATAAAAAACGTCAGACGAGCGGAGCACATGTGGGCCGACGACTGGCAACCGGAAACCGAACGAAGCGGGAGCGAGAGCAGGACGAGGCCACTTCCGGTTTGCGGGGGCGAGCTGGGCTGAAAACGAATTTGAATTTTTATGAAAATCGCCTTCCTTCTGGAGGTTTCGCCTCCGCGCTATGTTCGAGGCGTCTACTGAGGGGGCGTACTATGATGGCCCTCACGGACACGTGAAGCATAAATCGGTGGCTGCCGGTGGCGGTGCCCTCCCCAACTCCCGCCATCGGGCGCCGGCGCAAGCGAGAAGGTATTTTCACCATTTGTTTAGACATTAGCCACACGTACCACTGTTCCAGGGCGCCCGGGGATCCGGGGAAGCGGCAGGAAATAAGAAAATAATTTCGAAATTATCCCCCGGAAAGCCATTAGTCCTGGTGGCCTTAAGGACGGCCAGTCAACCAGCCAGCCAGCAGGCCGGCAGCCCACGGGCCACGTGGACCACGTGCTGTACCGGTGTTTATTGCCTAACCTTGAGGTGGCCGTGTGGAGGAGATAAATCAACAACACGACCCCACGAGTCGGGTCCAGCCAGCGCTGGCCGTGGCGTGGGTCCTTGAAGCGTCCCGTTTTGGAGTTTCGGGAAAAAATCTAAACCCGGGCCTTAAAGTGACAAAAACGCCGACGCTTTTGGGGTTGGGGTTCCCCGCAAGGCCCAGGGGGTCATAAATTTGCCGATTAATATAGAAGATAATTATTTGCCGGCCCACCTGTGCCCTGCCGACCGCCGACCGAGCCAGTGCTCGGCCGACTGCCACGCCGTGCGCGCCGTGAGTAGGGGTTTAATTCACATCCGGCCGGTCAAAGTACGGGTCCGGTTTGCGGGCAGCAGGGGCACGGTGGAGGCACGTAATGCCCATTAGTAGGACGTCGCCCACTGGCCGATTCCTGCACGCGACCCATTATGCAAAGTAACGTAGGAGATGGTTCCGGTTCGGCCGAGAGCTCTTGGCCGAGCCGTGGCAAGTGGCATCGCGTCGCCGTGGACGACAAGGACCCCGCCGGTCGTTTGTTTTAGTGGCGCATAAGGATTAGCGACTGCCCGACTGGAAGGATGCGGAACCATCTTAACTCGGGGAGCTGCCGTCCGGCGACTCCGGAACGGAGAGACAAATAAGAGTTAAGCCCCTCCGATAAGCGCCAAGGATGGCGCCAAGTTCTCTCTCAACTACACGCCTTGCCGGATACAAGCGTCTTGGATCGCTACCGTGAAGGAACTTTATTAATGAACCCCGAAACATGCCAAGACAGCGTATAGCTGGTAATTGAGTAAATCCCACAGGTTCAGCTTCGAGATTCCGTCAACATCTGGTCAACTAGAAAATGTTGCAATATTGCATTGCATCGAATTGCATTTTGTGTCTACAATGAGGAAGACCGTAAAATATCGGAAATTCGCTTATAACTCAAAAGTTCACCATTAAAATAATCCCTGTTCTATGCAATATCTGGTCTTTTTTATGCTGATACTGTGCAAACGACGCACAGCCCTTAAATAGTATTCTTGTTTAATTGAGTTGTTTTTGGTAAACTCATGTGCAACTTGAGTAAATGTTTTCAGGAGTAAGTTGCGGTGTGTGAGGGTTTATAGCCCATGCTCTTATAAACCACAGTGAACCGGATGCCAGCGCCGCATACAAGGAATGGTCTCTGGCCCTTCTGCTAGATTTGGGCGACTCAAAAATCCACTGGACACTATCACTCGCTTAAAGCAAGCCGCTTTTTGGAAGGTATCTACCCGCACAGTACGATTGTTACGATAGGACCTAAAGGTCAGCAGCCGAATGTCTTAATGTTTGGGCGGAGGGCCTCCTGTTTGTTTTGGCCGAGTAAATAAATCATGGCCGTTCCAGGAATCCGACCTGCAGCTTGTTGAAAGCGGTCCCGAAGCTGTCTGGACCTGTTTATCTTGCCAAACTATCAGTGTGTGAGCTTACGGTGCTTGTTTTGTGCTCACTTGATAGTGAAGAGGAAGAGAGTTCAGTTAAACTTTAAGATTAGCTAAGCAGCTCGTCAAACGACATCTTCTAGGTATTTTAGTTTCTACGTAAGATTTTAACTGCACCACACACTCACGGCATTCCCATAAAATTAATTGAAATTGACGTGGCACATTTCCAATTCCCATGTCCAGGGTTGTTTCAATCAACAGTCGCCAACACCGCCCAACTTTCGAGTTTTAGAGGTGCATTTCATTTCAGATTGGAAAAGGCCATCATGAGAATACTGATTCACTGGGATGGGATGAACGCTGTGAAACGCGACAAATTTCAACAATTCCAACACCGAAAGGAGCTTATGCTGGGCTTAGTCGGACCACGGTAAGCCATCGTACCACCGCACGGCTTGTCTTTCTAAGCCTTTTGTTGTGTTTTTTTTTTCGATGGAGAAACAGATTAAGGATAGGGACATTGCGTTTGGTCCGAAATGAAGTTTTCTTTTCCGATCCGGAGTACAAAATCGATACCGAGCCGGTGCGGTCAGGACCTTCAACGAGTGAACCGATGTGATCCCCTGCGATGCTCTGACCTCTTCGAGACACCGGCCTAGGCCGGGCCCTAGACCGGTCAGTGGACGTTCGGGCAAAGCCGTAAAACAAAGCTGGTCAGCATCGCTGGCAGCGGACTGTCGGAATCGATTAAGCTGCTCGAGATTGGGCGTCGAGTTCCGAGCCCACGCATCGATTGAGCACACGTTTCGAAGATAGGCGCCGGATCGGGGATCTGTTTGCCCCGGGAAAGGCAAGCTCGATGGAAAATTTGTTCGCTTCTCCTGTCGATGTGAGATTAGAACGACAAGAGGCAAAGTGAGGGCGAGAGAGAGAGAGAGACAGGAGACGGGAGACTGACACCGGGTTCTGACGGGCTAAGAGGGTTGTCAGTGAGATTAAACTTTTCACCAACTCCGGTTGCCGCTTTTGTGGGTTTCCAGTTTTTTTTTCTGCTGCACCCATTCTAGAGATGATCTTTTTCCAGGGAACGGAAACCTTATTTAAAAACGCTCCCCAACGAGGCCTTTTTTGCGTGTTGCGGCATCGACCGTGGGTATCTTGTGCCGTTCCGTATGAATGAGGCCATTTTCCAGCGCCTTTGGAAGAGTTGGGTTTCGTTTGGGCCACATTTTGCAGCATCCTGTCCCAGTTTTCCAGAGTGTGGCTTGCGATAACCTATGTGGAATAACTTATGCGTTGGATACGGTTACGACGGTTGGTTCCCGTTAGCAAGCGGCAGCGCTGGAACGAAGCGATCTTCGCAAAGGGGGTCAGTTTACTAAAGTGAATAAAATCGGAGCCCTTTTGGGGTTTATTAAAAAGAAAGAACAGAAAAGTATTCATAGATACCGGGCAAACGCAGGGCGAGCAGGTGGCGTCGAAATCACCGCCGCAACGGCAGATGAAGCCAACGCACGGGACCTGTCGATAGTCCGGGGCTCGAGGACCTCGCTGAAGCTCGCCCGTTTGGGGCGAGTTTCACTTTCGGTGCCGCACTGTGAGCGAAGAAAACGACACACACCGGAGGCGGAGCTTTTCCATACTTTCTGTTTTTATTTTGATCGTATTGTTCCTTTGCCGTTTGTTGTTTCACCAATGTTTGTCACAGGTTCACGCATCCACTCCTCCGAAGACTTATTTTGCAGTGATCTTTTTGAAAAATATAACAATTGCAGCACTCAGTTAGAGCTATAGTAGATGTAAATCTTTCACTTGTTTCCTTTCCTTTGTGAGCGTGTTTATGTATTTATAATTCCTGGTAAAATACCGTGTTTGCAGTGTGTACACGTGTTTAGGTTCGTGGCGTGACGTGACGTGTTTGCCTATGCGGAACGCGAACGTGATGTTAGCCCTGCTGCTCGCCTCATTGAGAAGCTGATCCTGCACTAAGTGTTATAATAATGTTGCGTGCTCTGTCGAACAATCTTTCAGTCCCGATCCGTCACTTACCCTCTTGGATGTTTTGTTGGAGAGTTTTCCATATTAAACTTTTTTTTGTACGCTACGCGTAGCGATAACGTAAATCATAGATCTCATCCCCGAACGACCAATGCTTCAAACGGCAGTCCGGTTCATCGTACAGTTGATAGCTTTTTGTCCTCCTACCGTCCTCGTACACTCTTTAAATGCCTCATCACCTTAACGTGTCTAGTTTGTGGCAAGTGGTTTTGCACTGCAACAAGTAAGTTTGACTTTAGCGGATCGAAACATTTGACGGGAATCCGGGGATCGGGAAAAACCTAGATAGTCGGTGTGTATCGCGTGCTCTACTTCTTCGGCATCGGCTTCTTCGGTTCGGGGGGGTTACTAAAATGGGGCTTTTTAACTGTTTACACGCTAGTAGCTGCCGATGATATCGTCGGAAAACCGCCGGTGGGCCGGTTTGACCGTGTGGTTGTGTGTGTGTGTGTGTGTGGCTTTTAGAGTGAAAGCACGATGATAGTGGGCTTCTATTTTCCGTAAGAACCGGTAATTCTCGTTGGCGATGTGCTAGGTCCACGCCGGTCAAAGCGTTTCCCGCGTGGTGCACCGGCGCCCAGGAGGAAGTAGGAGGGAAAGTGTAAAAAATGTCCACCTTTCCCCTGGGCGCCCAATCTGTCGCCCGGATTTCGATTCCTTCCCCATAGGCGACCTTCCGGCTGCGGGTGCTCAGTAGCGATCAGCGATCGTTAGGCGATCGATAAGACTTGCCTGGGTTTGTTACTTGCTTCATGTTTATGTTTTATACACACACACACACTTATGTAATGGGGGAAGGTAGGTACTTACCGGCTAAGATACTTGTCTGTTTGGTTTTAAGGGTTTAGCAGTTATTTGTTTTGTGTTTTTGTTTGTTCTTCTTTTACATTTCATTGATTTGTTTTCTTACTCTACTCTATCGGTTTCTCTTTTGTTTCTCTACCTTCTTATCTAAAACATAGCCTCCTCTACCTCTCTCTCTCTCTCTCTCTCGCTCTCTTTCTGTCTCTCTCTGTGTTTCTCGGTGTGAGCCGTTTGTCTTCGCGTTTCGCGACGCGTTTATGTTCGTTCGTCTTCGCAACTCTTGCGTCACGCGCTGCTCCGTCACTCTTGGGTTTTGTGGTTTTCTTCGACTTGGTTTTTCGTTAGAAAATTGACTATAACTTGTTGTGTTTCTCGTTTCTCCTTCATATTTAGTTTCCTTTTGCTTCTTTTTGGGCACGTACGAACGCGGGTTAAGGGTGTTCAGCTGTGGATTGCGTTGCGATCGTGCTGCAATACCCCGTCGTGTGCGAGTTCAATCCACGGCCAAGTTGCGTAACGGGTGCAGTACAAGCGGGTGCCGTCGTGCCGTCGTGCCGTGCGTGTGTGTGCGCGCGTGTGTGTGGTTGTGTCTGCCCAATCCGGGCTGTTCGATGCGCTTCCGTTTGACATCCATTTATGGGTTTGGCTCGGCCGCCGGCTCGAATTGTGCACAGGTCGCCAGCCGCAACAACCAGCATCAGGCCAGCCGACGCCAGCGTGTGTTCCCTTTGCTCCTTTCGCCCTCATGGGGTCCGAGTGGTACTACTGCATGATGCTGGATGGATCAAATGATATCCCAGCCCAGCAGTTGCAGAGCTGATGCTGCTGCTGCTGGGTGCATCCTTGTGCATCCCTCACTCACTCTGCTGCCTCTGCCGGGCCCTTTCGCGCGTGTGCGTGTGTGTGCGTGTTGGTAAAAAATCGGGCACCGACTCGGGTGGGTGGTGTTTAATTTCTGTACTTCTCTGTGTGGGGCAGCGCGCACACCATATAAGATATTGTCATTTTCTATTGCTTATGCGTTTTCATAGAAAACTTACGCTAACCGTTTCGCGGCGCACCGCAACACACACACACACACACTTATTGAGAGCCACACGCCGATGGATGCTAAGGCGCGTGAGCCTTGGCTTGGCGATCGAAGCCGAAACAGGACCCTTGCGGGGCTTCGACTCGTTCCTTGTTCCCCCCCACCTCTTGGGCTTGGCCATTTTCTTTAAACGTACTTTAAAATGTCTATTATTGTCATGATTTTGTTTGTTTTCTCTTCTCGGCCGCTTGGCGCTTTGGTGTGCCAATTCGAGCAGGGCGGGCTCTGAGCTGAGCGCCTCCTGCGGTGTTCCGGTGTTCAGCAGCCGCCCATCGTTGGAGCCTGCGTTGAGTGATCCACGAACCGAGCACGGCGGCGGACACAGGTCACAGGGTGGCCCGGATCAGGGCGAGAATGGATGAACTTGGACTCTTCTGATTGATATGTCGGTAGAGTGTGCTTCGGCCGCTCGGTCGGTTCTCGGGATCGGGACTCCAAACAGGCTCCGGACCAGGTGGCGGAGCAGCTCTATAAATCGATGTCAAACCGGGTGTTTATGTGTGCGCGTGTGTGTGTGTGTGGGTGTTCTTATTTGTCTCCATCGCTAAGTGTTCCGGTGTTCCGCACCTGAAGGTGCGCTCGCCAGAGTTGTAGAGTTTGTGTGGCCCGACTGTGGGCCTATGCGAATGATACTTTTACTTTTTCTCGCCATCCTCAACATCAACCATCATCAAACGGGCATCACCGACAGCGGCCACTCTGCCGCATAATCTGTCGTCCATCATCTTGCCGTTCTGTTTTCTTTATTCAGTAAATATATATTGTCGTCGTCGTCATCGTCGCCGTCTTCTCCGTACACCACCACCGTGGGTGTGCTTCGTTCTGGGGTGCCGTGTTCGTGCCAATCTCCGGTTCTGTTTATGTTGGAACTGCGGAACCCCCAAACGTTCCATTTGCTCCGCGATCCGTGGCTGATTTCGATAGTGAGCCCCACTCGGTGCCCTAGGATCGATACGGGCGTCTTTCGGGGGGGCGGGGAAAAAAATCGAAAACATTGACGACCCGAGCCCCGTCTCGGGAGCCACAAATGTTGCTAAATTCCGCCCACAACTGGCGATAAATCAAGGGTGATTTATCGCGGGGGGTTATCTGGTCTGGGCGCCGAATGAAAACAAAGACCTTCGGCCAGAGGACCTTCTTCGGCCGGAGAAGCCGTCTTCGTTTCGGACAGTATCGAAACCGTTGCGTTGTGGAGTGCGATCCTGTGAAGAAGCAATAAAAAAGCCGGAGTTGGTGGCGCATAATTCGCCGGCGCAAGAGAAGGTTTTGGGTGGGGACAGGGAGGGCAGAGCGAAAGGACATGGGGGAGGGTGGTGAATCTCGACTCTTAAGGCATCGGCTGGTGATTCAGTAGGTTGTTGCTGCTGATGTGGTTGCCGCCGTTGTTGCTGTTGCTGATGCTCGGTTGCCCGTTGGGGCCGCTGGGGCGCCGTTTGGGCGGTGCGCTGAGACGCCGGTCGGTGATGGCCACGAACGGGAGACGCTGGCGCTTGAGGCGCCCGTACCCGCCGCCGCCCATCGGTGACTGCGGTGACGCGACCCGGTGGTAGACGAACTGGCCGGCCCGCGACGACAGCTTGTAGTTGGGATGTCCGCCGTCTCCACCGTGGCCGCTGGACATCGTAGGCCGCCCGTACATCACGTGGGACGCTCCGAGGCCGTCGTCGAGGTCATCGTGCCCGTCCAGTGCGTGCTTCTTGTCGTAGATGATGTGGATGCCCTCGCCGGGCAGCGCGTTCGAGTGGATCGTGGACGACTGGATCGCTTCCTGGATGTAGTCGCGCTGCATGCCCTGGGTCTTCGGCTGGCTCGGCCGCTGCTCCTCGAACAGGTCCTCCTCCATCCAGTGCGGATTTTTCCTGCGATGGTACTTGCGCTCTCGGTGCTTGTGCGCACTGTAGTCGGACAGTGGCGCGATGGTGCCCTCGAGCAGGTCGATCAGCTGCTTGTTGCGGCGGTTGTACTTCTTGATGTACGGCGGCACGTTGTCCGGTTTGGCTTCCGTCTTCAGCGAGCTCATGACCTTGTCGAAGTTGGGCCACTTCTCCTGGCTGCTGCTGCTGCTGCTGCGGCCGTTCAGGTGCGCCATAATGTCCTCGTTCGTCTCGAGCTTGTTCGAGTTCTCGTAGTAGTTGATCTGGCCCTGGTAGTCCGGCTTCAGGTCCTGCATCTTCTTCCAGCGCTCCCGCTCCCGCTCCAGCATCTTGCGCCGGTAGTAATCGTGGTGGAACGTGTGGTACGGCTGGTGGTACAGTCCGCCCCGGTGATGGTGCGTGTGCTTGAAGTTCTTGTGCTTCTTGTACAGCTTCAGCCGGTACGACTTGGCCTTCTTTTCCATCTGCTCGAACACGTCATTCTCGCCGGTGTCGGGTGTCGGCGTCGGTTTGTGTGTGGAAATCTTATTGTCTGCGAACGAGAAACACGCCAGAGCAATAGGTGAAGTGAATTACGGGGTTCAAACAGGGTCTAGAACTTTCTCTAGAATTTGCCACAGAACGGCGTCTTCGAGTATTTCTAATAGTACTAAGAAGTCTGTCACTGTCAGTCTCCACTCGCAAGATTTTCTTCCTTTTCGAGCAGTTTCGAGCAGAAAGCGCAATGCTTCCTGAATGTCACAATGGTGATTGGATTGGGAGTGAACTGAATCGTTAATTATTAGAAGTCTACGTTGATAGGTTTTATAGGCGCTATTAACCCAGACTCAATCTAGTCAACCAGAAAACGGAAACGCACAATTGGAACTGTTGATTACACTTATTTTAAAATTCAGGATTCCTATGCCTATTCCATTAATGTAATCCACCATAAAATTTAGCCTTGCCTGCCTGTGGATGTGAGCACTTATTTTAGCTTTCGAGCAGCGGCCGAGAGTGTGCAACACATTTTATAACACCCCGTGTAATGGTAGATGTCAACATTAAAATTGCACGAATTTATCATAATTACAGCACCGGAAGCTGGTGGCCAGCTTGAGTCAACCATTTCTCCAAACTGCTCGAAGCTGCTCGATTGGGGCGAATCGCGACGGCTCACGTTATGCAACCATAGTTGTCCACAGTTCCCGGTAGCATCCTTCCAATGTTTCAATGGAAACTTCAATTTAATGTTTGGCAGAGAAGGAAGTAAACCGCGCCCGCAGAGCCATGCTTCATCTAGCCCCTCACAATATCAATAATAACAGTAATTTCATAACCGACACCCCACCGGCTTACCATCCTCCTGGCTCCGCGTCCGGTGTCCGGTGGAGCGACCGTCGCCGGGTTTCGCTCGATTTTCCGACCCGACCGCGTTCGCCAGCAAGTACGCCCCGTCGATGGAGTTCAGGAAGTCGATGCTTTTGCTCAGCAGCGCCGCATCCGACTCGGTCCGCGACACCGACGCGCCCGGCTCTTCCTTGCCGTCGCCACCTCGGTCGCTCGGTATCGGCCGCAAAAAGCGACTCCCGTCGATGGCGTTATCATCTTCGGATTCTTCCTCGACCTCGCCCCCATTGCCGCCGTCCTCGTCGTCGGTGGCGTCTGCGGCGTCGACGAAGCTTCGCCGGAGCGCACCACCATCACCACCACCACCAGCCCTGGCGCCAGTATCCGCCTCGCCGAACCCATCGTTTCCTCCGTGGTCGGCGTCGTCGTCATCGAGCGTCAGTTCCGGCAACTCCTTCTCGCCCGTTGGCCGCGCCAGCTGGTCGTCCACGTCCGCGGCTGGCGGTCGCCCGGCCGGCGGATGGCGAAATTCATTAAATGGATTCGCTTCATTTACATTGCGATCGCCTCTAGCGCCGCCGCCACCGTCGTCGCCGGCGCCGGGGCCGTTCGCCATGGTCATGCTCATCATGTTTGGAAAGTTATAAATATCGGCCTCATCTGGCGCGAGGGCGATGAAATTTTCCTCCGCCCCCTCGTCCCCGACGGCGCCATTTTCCCGTCGGTGGCGATGCTTCGGTTGCTGCGGGGCCTGGAAGAAACAACCAAATAAAGTCGCTGGATTAGAACAATCACCGAGAAAGAGAGAGTGAGAGCGAGAGGGGCTAAGGCAAAGTTCGAGTTGCTGATCGGCCCCGTCGGCAGGCGACGGTCGCAGGAGTTCCACAATTAATTATGCACTGGTGGGACAGGGTTGGAAAATAATTTTGAACTTTAAAATAAAGTAAAAAGATCGGAACCAACGCCGAGCCCAATCAATCACGGCGCATTTGCTTGGTCAATACGCCTCGCAACGGTCCGGATTTTGGTTTCGGATTCGGCGGGCATCATGATTAGGAAATTTTGCGGCACTCTGACCGGGCCATTTTCGGCGGAACTTCCGGTGTGCGGTGGTGAAAAACGTGGCCTGATGGCGCTATTAATTTGTGGCCGCGGGTTGCGCCCGCTGACGCTGCTAAGTTAGTTTTAATTAATTTAATTTGAGGCTTGCCCCGGAGCGTCCGAGGTTCGCCGGGCCACGCAGGATTCCGATAGCTGGCCACCGGGTCTGTGTGTGTGTGTATGTGTGTGTGTGGTATGAGGTGAAACACCACACAAATTGGTGCCACGGTGCCGTTGTATTGAAATCATGACATAGCTGATATCTGTTGACAGACGGGGCGAATATCCCGTCTGATTGCATTCGCAGTGTTTGGGCAATTGTGGCGCGCTTCGGGCGGCCTTCGGCAAATTGGAGTTTTGTTTGGTAAGCTGAACCGAAATAATGTATTGACCTAGTGATGGAGTGATGAAAGATAGCACAATGATTGGTACCGGATTTTGCTTAGTTTTGGTAATACATACGTCAGACGTTTATGAAAAACAGCGAACCAAAATATTTGCAATGTGTTCGTGTTATTTTGGGCTCATTTGGGAAAACATAATTGCTGCATAACTAACTAACATTATTATTCCAGTTCTAGTTGCAGCGTTTAAACACATGTGTCAATAAATTCCAATGATGAATAATTGACTATAATGATTCATAACTTGTCAAGACAAGACCAGAAGTGGCTTCGTTTGTTAATAATCTATTCAAAACAATAAATTATCGATAGAGAAAGGACTTTCGTGCAGTTTATGGGAAATGAAAAGCAGGTTTAGGCGTTGGTATGTAAAAATGGTCGACTATTAGATCTACCCGTACGTTCCAGAGACGATCAGATCACTCTCTAGATTTGAGAGAGAATGGTTTTCATATGTTACCCCCGCTGATAGAGCAGTCGGTAGTGCTCTTCGCTGTCACGCAGCTGGCCTGGGTTTCGAATCCCGGGACCGGTTGTAACTCAACCGGCCATGGATTCGTTTCCCGATACCGGCGTGATAGGGGGGTTGGCGCGGGGCTAACAATCCCGCCCGTAAAAATGAAATGTTAGAGAGAGCACCAGAGATTAACATTGTCTCTGGTGCAGGCCATGACCGCGCAGCGGTTGTAGCGCCCAAAATGATGATGATGATGATGGTTTTCATATGTTGGAATCATATGCATCAGCAAATAATATTCATCTATTATTTATTTCTAACCATCTTATGGATATACCAATCAACGTTCTAAATATGGAAAGTGAAAAACACAGATGCTTTTAGTAAAAGATAGCTTGCGCAGAGGCTCCGAAAGTTAAGCTACGCTGTTCCAGCCGGGCTGAAGGACCATAGAATAGAATAACTTAAGTTTAGTTTCAATTTCTTACTCATAGTCGATTCCGCGACTTGATCAAACCAACTAATTCAAATCCTGCTGTAGCAGTGCAGGAAAGTTCTTTAGTGTTCAGAAATTAGGAAGGATCCTCATTTTGAGAACCTCTCCTGAGTGAGTAACGCAATTCTTGCATGAGTCGTTTTGTGTACGTTGTTTTCATTCTCCATATTCGCCTTTCTCTCGATCGAACCATTTACGATACATTTCTGGTCAGTATGAGGGACGCATTGTGCCCTTTTCGTTTATCATTGTGAACCCATACCGGTTTCGATCCTGACACTTTATGGCTGGTTGGTTTCAGAATTCATAACCTTAAGAACACATTTATTGGTCCACGTATCCTGCATCTCAACGATCGATGCGTTGTATATTTCCGCGCGCTTCGTTGCTTACATTTGCATTTGTTATCTAGTGATTGTTATTTCTGGACGGATGTGTTAGGCCCTGTTCAGCCTGCACATGGACAACATCGTGCCATTGTCGACCGATACCAGTTATTGGGTAAAGATCGCTTCCCAGCAGTCATAACATGGGGTGCCTTTTGGCGTTGCGAACAAATATTACGAACTTTTCAGTTTGCAACGATTTACCGAAAGCAATAAACAATTTTACTTCCACAATCAAAGAAGGTGATTCGTTATTGTGAGACACAAAACTTTTCCGGAAGCTACTCGAAGCGTGTTAGGTGACCCTCAAATCTGCCGGCACACGTTACGATACATTAGGCAACAAAACTCAATCCACCAGCAGCAACAGCGAAGCGAAACTGCTGATTTACTCGACCGTTCGACGCAACCCGCCAGCATTTCATGATACGAATAAAAATCACAACGTCATTACCCGGGAACAATCAGTAAATTCTTTCACTTCTCTTCCACTTTGAATTTTCGCCGACCACCAACAGCAGTGAGTGGAGCGGGGAACACGGAGAACACAGCCACCAACGGGACAGGCGGACTTTTATTTCTTTCTTTCGCTTGTTTCACATCGACAACCAATGCCACAACCTCCCACGCCGCGGTACATAATTCGATGCTGCGAGCCACCGGAGGCAGATGAAGTGGGGTTCCGATTTCATTTGCAATGATCACCATTATCATAAAGCTCCGCGAGAGGCCCCTTGGGAAGCGACACCGGTGGGGGCTGGTGGAGGCTTCGAAGCTCCTGCCGGGCCTTTGGTGTTTCGTTTTGTGGTTTACGTCCATCGGGTTTTATTCACCGCTATCGGGTACGAGCGATCTGCTTCCAATTTTCCCTATCGCTAGGATCTCGGGATGATGCTGCGGTGACGCACCGCACCGCGCGGTGCGCATACTTTTCATCGATGTTTTGCATCCGCCTTAAAAGCGAAGGCATTATTTTGCATCATTTTCATATTTTCGCCGAACGAAGGTTGCCCGGAGCACGGAATCGGAACGTTTTTGGGGCGCATAAATTCTGGCCCACGGACCTCTCTTGTACCATCGCATAAAGTACCATCTTCTGGCACTGGGCTGAGCTGACGTCGCTGGAAGAATGTTTGGCTGCAAACCGGAACCACGCTGGCTGCGGCTGGGAACGAAGGTGGCTGTTTTATGAAAAAGTTTTCGGCGAACTTTACGCACCGTCAGCATTGTGCGCGTTCGAGTCGATGGCCTGAAGACGGTCGCTTTCCGGATTCGCGTCGGTCGGACGGATTCGGCTTCCGCTAAGAGGATTTAAATGTGGTGGCACTCGGTTGATGGAGGCATTAACAGTCAACTTCGCCTGGCCCCGGGAAAGGTTTGCTTTTTTGGTGGCCACGGTCTGTATGGGGCCGTGCCGAAGGGCATTGTTTGAAGTGTCGAAAGTGGTTCATTTGTTGGGTGAAAATCTTTACCCGCTTTCTGTCACCTGTCTTCTTGTTGGACTGACCGGACCAAAAATGACGGGAACTGTTTGACGCGACAAATCGGTGAAAGACCAACGTGGCCATTTATTTATTGTTCAGGACAATGACCAAACCATTATCGTAACCCTTCATGAACGCAGTGGAAAAAAAGTGTCAAAAACGAGAACCTTGCGTTTCGATACCTCTTTGTATATCCTCAATTTTCCAGGGTTATTCCGTTGAATAGTCTTGCCAAGAATAAAACGGAGAAATGGAGGCGCATGGTTGCTCACAAAACACGTGGCGCTCGGAGCAAATTTAAAGAAACATTTTCCTTACCGTGCCTAGCGTGTGCCAATTGTGATATCACAGTCGAATGAATGGCGGGCCATGTTTCGCCATTCATTCCTTCCGCAGGAACCAGGATCGGGTTTCGCTCACTACGACCGATGGTTGTTACGGCAGATGGTTGTTTTTCCAGTCGCATGTCGCCGCCGCACGCTGGGAGCGAACTTTGAAAATAGATAACCGACGGTGCCACCAATCGAACGTTCGATTGCCTGGAATCGAGGATTGGAAGCCAACCGAGTGGCGCCCGGAAATCGGAGTGCGGGACAACGCTGACAGAAAAGGTCATAAATTCACAATTCCATCCCACGCTGGTGCCGTTCCGCCGGAGAAGCCGACCCTCCTCCTAAGGCACGGCAGCCCACGCGCGGAGCCTGAAAAAAGGGCACCGCTGTGACACCGCTGTGTGACCCGGTTCGATATGCGGCACTTTGAATATGTTACTTCCATTCGACACGATTCGAAGCCCTTCGGCAACGTACGGGCGAGTAATTAATCAATTGTGACCGTTTGTGGGCGCGAGGAAAGCTCTCAATCGGATCGCGGAAATGGGAGTGAATTAATTTACACCGACCGTTTTGATGGAGGGTCGTCAAAGCGGGCCTAGTGAAGCGACCATCGGGCAGGTCCGTGGGTTCAGCACCAACGTTGGAATGCGTCGAAACATTTCCCACCGCTGGCGGGACCAAAACCCATTCGAACACGCATATTTAATGAATCAGTCCGATCAGGCCGATCTCCTGTCGGGCCGGAACTTTTCGCCGACGGAGACATTTTCGCGGGACTCGCGTGAGGAAATTACTAATTAGTGTACAGCGCCAGAGTGAACCTCAAATGGGACGATAAATTTGTTTGCCTGTGCACATTAACTAGGTGGCTCGGTTCGGTGGAACCAGGCACCAGGCGCCTCCATCCGGAACCGGCGTATGTTCCGCCTGAGCGATGCTGCTGCGGGAGTTGTATATTTAATTGCTGTACTTTCAGTTCCGCTTTAGCAACGCAGTGACGCTGGCCACCGTGTTCCGTGTTTCAGAGCTGCTTCTGATCGCTTGCGTCAAATAATACACAATGGCTAAAAGGTTATAAAAAGACGCGAAAGCGAAACCGTAAAACCTTTTACATTTGGATCAAAACAAAGTGCGGGGCCATGTGCCGGGGCCTTTGCGTAATGCTGCAGGACACACTCGTCCTAATTTTATGGCCAAATGAAGCAATCACCAGTTCCGGCTAAAATCATTTTCCTGCAATCTGTTGGACCGTCCACGGGGCATTGGCATCGGGGTACACCTTCCGAACACACATTTCCCATTTCTCCAGGGTTTGCGTTTTACGACTTGTGCACTCGGGTTGACTGATTGAGCCGCCAGGCTGCCTTGAGTGCGCCTCGGGAAAGGTGGCTTTCGCCATTTGTTTTTTTCTGTTTGAACCGAAACCGTACTTCGACGAATTTAGCTCGATTCATCAATCGCAGACGTGGCAGCCAATGGTGGGGGGGGCGGGTCGAGACTCGGCGAAGGAGCCACTTCCGGAGGCTGCTCCGGGGTTGAGGCTGGTGGTCGAAAAATTGCGTCCATTACCCGGGACGTTTGTCGCTCGGGGCTACCGGAAACCTGTTGTCCTTTTGCAATGTTCGCTCTTTGATTCAAGCCCCAGCCCCGGGCCTAGGGGAGTCCCAAGCACCGGAGTGTTAATGGCTTCATTCTTCTTCGTGCCTGCTCCTCGGCTGAAGTAGCCTGTAGGGCTTGCCGAACTTTTGCCCAGGCAAACAACTTCATCCGAGCCCAACCGGGCCCAGCTATTTGTTGCATTCGTTTTCGGTCGGAATCGAGTCGATTTTCGGGCTCATTTCGTGGAAAAATTTATCACCGACCCGGGGGGCGGTGGGGTGGAGAACCCCGCAAAAACATCGCAAACATCGCACCGGGCGGCCGCCATTTCGGCATGTGCCGTTGATCCGTCTTCCTTCTCCGGTGGCTTGGCTCCGCCCCGATTGGGCCAAAGGGCCAATATAAATCAATTACGGTTTCAGCCGTCGCACAATGGAAATTCAATTAGGCTCTCGACGTTTTCCGGCTCCTTCTGCGGCCGTCAGTCAGACATTTGCATCTTACCCATCAACCCGGGATGTCGATGGTCGCCGTGTGTTGCAATGTTTCCAGCGTCCAGCGCACGGAGTGGTCTCCGATGGACTCTCCGGGGAATAATTATGTTCGTTCGGGGCGATTGGCTACCGCCGGAATCCGGCTGGCCGGCCGGTACCCTTGACATGATCCGGTCGAACGGTGGATTATGGTAATTTTATTGACTCCGGCCGTAATCAGATTATCGGTAAATTGAGTCGCACGCTGCGAAATGCCATGTCGGCCGACCACGCGGTCCATGTTTAATGTCGCAGAACATTGGCCGGTTCGGTACCTCAACCCGTCTCCATCCGGCTACGTTGTTGCAGTTGGCGGCGAGTGACGAAAACGGTCCTGCCCAACGGGAACTCTCTGTCAAGAATGACAACTGATATGTCTCTCTTGGTAAATAATCGTAAGTTGCATAAATCGCTGTTAGTGGTTCCTGACACGTATGTTGATATAAAACAATCACTAATAAAAGTCCTGTCCTGTGGACCATTCGTTCTGTAAGGCGGTGTGGCTCACAATGGTGTCGACACTGTTTTCGTTTCAAGCTCCACACGCTTTATTATTTCCAGTCCCGTTTCCAGACACCCAGGCCAGCTATCGATTCGTAGCGCCAGATATGACGCTAATGCCCATTTTCCCAAACCGACAAGCGGAGGTTAGTTGCAACGATCTAGGGCGGGGTCAGGATTGGGCTGTCAGTTTACCCCGCGACCGACGGGGAAAATCCTGAAACAGTTTGCCTGCCCTTAGAGGTTCCGACAGCACGTTAATGAGCCTGTCTTTCAGCGGTCGTTTGCCGGCGGTCGATAGTTTTGCGCTATCTTCCGCCCCATGGCACGGAACAGTGGACTTAATGGACGGTGGACGAAGACGTTTGAACTTTGGCAACTTCCTACGGGGCGACGGGGGTCGTCGGGCGGGTGGGCGCTTGTCGCATAATTAGGCGCTGGTTTGTGGTTAGATTGCGTCAGTCACACGACCTCACGGATGACAGTCCAAGACGATAATTAAGCGATTTGAATGCCTTGGAGCTCTTGGAGCTCCCGTAATACAGTTAGCGGGGAGACCAGCTTCCGGTTGAAGAAAGATTAAGATACTGAAATGATATGTAAATTCCAAAGTTGTAAATTCGAAGGCTTTACGCTCAAGTCCACTGTCTCAAGTTGGCACTTTTACCGTCTGCCGAGTCCGCGCCGGAAATTACAAGCTTCTTAAAGCGCGCCTGTTGCGTGGTGCGAAGCGACGCTTCCGGTACGGCAACCGGTACCCAACTTATCGTCGCCTAATTTCCCAGACCACGGTCCGGACGGTCCGGGCGGTCCAGGGGGACGAAGTGACGCCGAAGTTTCTACACAATCCACCTAATGAAAGCCCTAATCGGACAAATTGGATCGCTTCCCAGCAAAACGGATAAGAACCGTGCGCCACCCAATCAGTACTCGGCCAAGGCGGCCGCGTTTCCCGATCCCCCTTCCCCGGCGCCGCCCACCTTCCCCGGGTGGAGATCTTGGAATCAATGCTCTGTTGTAGTCATTGATTACCAGACTTTTATGGTATTTTCCAATTTTCGGAGGGCTTTCGTTTCCCAAAAGGCTGGGCCCAGATCCAGGCGCAGGCTCAGCAAGGTCTCGGGGTGACGGGGCTGGCAACATTCTCGAAGCATCGCCCACTGGCGGAGCATGGAGAGTGTTGGTTTTGGAGAAAAATTCAATCAACTGGTCGCTCGGTCGGTTGGTCGGTTGCTTTCGTCGGCATCAAATATCCTTATCGATTCGTCTTTCGATCCTGCGGCCTAGTGCGTCAAAGTATCCGGGTGGGGAACGTGCAGGGCAGGGCTCAATCTCATTCCCGTGCCGTGAATTGCCGTGGTGACCCGAACGGGGCACGGTCGGGTTTTCCCATTTTTCATAATCTATCATGATGAACTGGTCGTTTGTGGGAAAGAGAAGATCTAACGGGATAAAAGAAGAAAAAACCGCATAGTACACTTTATCCTTCACGAACTCCGGACGGCGCGTCCATAAAATGAGTTTACTTTACCCGCCGTTCATTGTGGTCGGTGCATTTTACAATTCTGGGTCTCCAATGTTTGGGAGCTGTGTAACGGGCGCTGAAGGCAAGTTGTTAAATTTATTCACTCTTGAGTCAGCGACAAACTAAAAAACCTTTTTTGTAGAACTTCTTTTATTCTATTGTATCGTGACGGGTGGAGCTGAGAAATAATAAGTTCTTCCTACCCGATTCTTTTCTTCTCTATTCGTTTTTACATCTACTCTGGGACTACTAGATGCGTTGCGATCTATCGCTCTAGCCACAGTTTCTGGTAAGTCCACCAGGTGCGCTGGTGCCGGTGGCTAGTACGTACATCCGTATATCCGTTTTTCCATAACACAAGTAAATGCATTCTTTTTATCTCAGAAGGAATGTGAAGGAATAACAATGAAATAATGCACTACTGAACAACATGAACAATGAACTACTGAACAATAAACGAACTTTGAATGAAGCAAGATGCTAGGCAATGTTCTTTTCTCGGAGCTCAAGATCGTTTTAATAACGTAAGTTGACCAACTTTAATTTTATATTTATAAAATTGATGTTTAGAACCTGTTTACCATTGATCCATGCTTTGGGCCGACCAAAGTCAGTCCAATTGAAAACAGAATTGTTAACTACTGCGGCCTAAAACAAACCGGAAACAGTTTTCTTTGATTATCGTGGTTTGGTGCATTCTAAATTCTATCCAACTGGACAATCTGTCAAAAAAAATTACGATGCGGGTGTTAGGCGTGGTTTGTGTAATGCTATGCGTAAAAAAAGACCGGATTTGTGGAGAGGTTCAATTCTTGGTTTAACTTCTTCGTGATTTCGTGAGCATTTCGCTACAATGTGCACCAGGTGTCGAAGGCTATTTCAAAGAAGGACTTTTTGGACCTTTTTGATAGTTGGACAAAGGTATATTGGATAGAGTAGAGATTGCTTTAATGGTGATGACATAAATTTTATTTTGAATACATCAAAGAATTCTCGAGTTGTAAGCGAATTCCCAATCTTTTCTGGGCACAGTAGTATGACTACAAGTTAAAGTCGGCCGAAAACGTGTTTAAAACATGTTTTGAAGCCTAAAACACGGCACCACTAAAACCGGAAACCGGTTGTGTGGAAAGCACGGTGGGAAAACTCCATATGAGCGAGTAACGGTCCGAACTGCGCTCAATAAATGTATCAAAACTATTAATAATTACTCGAAACCCGCGAAACCCCCGCGGCACGAGGCTGGCAACGCTGACTTCAGGGATCACGAGCCAGTTCTCGGTGCGGGCTGCGTCGACTTTAATGTTTGATGCATTGTTCCGGCGGCTTAGCGTCGTTGGTTTCGGCGTTTTCGGGGGCTTAGCAGAGGCCGTGTGGGTAAATCCGTGCCCCTTAGAACGGTTCCGGGCTCCGGGTTCAGTTGGTGGTTACGATCTGGGCCGTTCACCGAAGCAGCCACCGAAGCAGTCACTGGCCAAGGCTCGTTCGGTACGGGGAAATATTGCTTTCGTCCGCTGCTTCCACAGCGTGTGGACTGCAGGTCCACAGTGCCGATCGCCTTTACTTGAAGTTCGTGGGTTTAACCCGGACCGAATCATTATTTTTAGCACGAGCACGGTTTGCGGGAGCGAAAAAAAAAACACACACACACACACAAACGGTCAAAGGTCGATTTGCCAGAAAGGCGACCATTTCCGGTCGAGCGTGATGATGACGGTAATGATCGCGATGACACCGTGTGGGCGCTGCTGGGGAAGGGCGGCTGATGGTGATGTAATCGGATTTGGCGCCGGAAGCGAAAGGACTCGTTTGTGTGTGTGTGATAAAACAGAGCCCTCCAGAAGTGGGCCACCGGAACCGCTGACGTCAGATTCGATTGCACTCCGGGAGCGCGTATTGTGTGAGCGCATCCGGAAGGGAATTATTTTCTTACGGTTGCCGCCGACCGCAGACTTACCTTCGGATTGGTGTCGTGCTCCGCTAAGCTTGTTTGCGAGGACTTGGGACCATCTGCCGGATTTGAGGTCGATTTGAGGCCACCGCAGCCGATGACGACAGCACCGATGACGAGGGATGCCACCAAATGAAAGGAAAGAGAGGGATAAAGAGAGAGTGAAACAAAGAGTGAGTGAGTGGGTGAGTGAGAGAGTGAGAGAAAAGAGATTAACATTTGATTATGTTCCGAAGCGAAGCGTCCGGAATAATGTTGTTCGGATGATTACCACCAGGATGTGGGCCTGAGAATGCATCGGCCGGTTCGGGCCGTACATTCGCAGGACTCGACCGAAGGACTACCTATTCGGAGCGAAACTGGGTCAACTCGCAATTCGATTTACAATCAGGCCTGGCCGGAAGTACCGAAATGACTGGAGCGCCCGAGCGCCCTGAGGGCTGTCAATCATTGGCTGTAATCCTCGGGCCCGTTCGATCGATCGCTCGATTTTCCATTTTTCAATTTCCTTCCACCGCACTCGATTAAAACATCATTCGGTCAACAGTCGGTTGCTGTTGCCTCTGTTGACCTTCCTGGCCCCGTAGTGGTACGGCTCTGAGCCCCCGGACGACGCTTGTGAATGTTAATTAACAAACTAATTTTAAATTTCCGAACGACAACGATGGCTCAGTGTGTTGATGTTAGTTCGGAGTGACTTGGGACGGCTCGGGAAAGTCATTGGCCTAAAATCAACAACCATCAACTCCAACCCGGGCGCTGTTGAGGGTGGAACTTTGGCTTTTTGACACTTCGCGAACACACACATGCGCGAGCGGGTACACTCACGTCAAAATGGGAACGGTTCGGTTCGATGATGGTGGCAAAATATTGGGCATCCAAAATGGACGCCATTACCCGGTGCCGGTGGCCAAAAAGGAAAACTTTTCACATTTTCACTCGGCTGGCTCTCTCGGCTGGGGATCCTGGGAAATCGATCCAATCCCCGGGTGGTCCGGGGACCGTAAACTTTTGCTACGTAAATTCGACAGCTAATGAACGTGATGAGCGTCGTCGGACAGATTGAACCGTTTGCGAAAGGGATCGACCGCTGATCGGTGGGTGGGATAATTTTGCGTCAGTCGCCTCCACTCCCAACAGGAACCCCCAGAATTTTCGGGCCACAATCGAGGCTTCGAACGGCGGGGCAGTTACGGAACTTTTGACGGTGGACTCGGACGTGGCGCGCTCCGCACTATCTCGGGCAGGCCAAGGATAACCGCCCCACCGATGGTGCCTCACGATTTCAATCCGTTCCAGCGACGGACCGACCTGGGGTGGGTGCTGTACTGGGAAAGGATGTACTTTATAGCCTTTTATTCCTTTGGTTATTACCGTCCCGCCGAAGGTCTCGCCCCGCGGCCCCGCGTTCGGCCTCCGGGCGCTCAGTCCCGCGACGTGCCGCTGCAAGTCGAGTGGAGACTAATAAAAATTTCAAATCACGTTCCGCTGCTTTGATATGGAAACACTTTTCCTTCCCGAGGCCGAGGCCAAGGACTCGCCTCGCAGGGCGCGAGGTAGGGCTGGGCAGAAAGTTACGCCCAAGTGGTGGGGATTTCTTTCGCTTGCCACGCAGGTGGACTACACTCTGTTGCGCCCCGGGTGTCCACTGGCGCTGTCCGAAGGTCCGTCCCGTTTTGCATACCGCAGCGGAAAAAAGCGGAGGAGCAGGAGAAGGAAAGCTAAACCGTTTTGCTCCCATCCTGAGCTCCTGAGCTGGGATGGCGCAAGCGAAGCCGAAGGAGTCGGCACTGCACTAAGATGACGGATAGTTCCGGGCGGATCGAAATTATGTGCCATCAGTAGCGCTGCAGGACGTAGCAGATTGTCCACGGTCCGTGGGGCCAGGGGGGCTCGGGCAAGGGCGGACAGAAAAGTGGCGGTGGGGCAAAAGTTGTCCGTATGAAATTTGTTGACTCAAGCCCCCGAAGGCAAGCGAAGGCCGGCAGGGAGATCGAACGGAGTGAAGGGCCGTCCCAGCGATGGACACCCCATTCCATTCACGGAGTTCGTGCTTCATCGAGCGTGACTTGGAGATACGGACCGCCGCGTGCGATGAGATGACGGTTTTGATTTAATGACGTGAGTTTGTTGACTGAGCGGTGTTGCTGGGCGGCAGGAAGTGGGCTGACGGTCCAAGAAAACATGGACCATCCGTTCCGTTGGTACGGCCTTTAAACGGATTGACTTTGCAACAACGAACCGTTGCTTGTCCGGGAAATGCGCTTCTCTTGGAGTAATCTTGATGCGCACAAGTCTTTGACATAAAGCAGCCGAGGGAACGGTTGGATCCGGTATTGGCCACTACGCACCGTGTACGGCTGGCTACTTCTATAATCTGTGCTGGCCACGGTGATCTTCCAGAAGGTACCGGGCTTTGGTCTGCTTGAGTTGCGAAAATAGTTCACCAAAGCCCCGTGTCGAACGATCCAAGTGTCCCTCCACAGGAGAGCAACACCGCCACACCGGAACGAGGTGAAACCAATGTGATTTTCTCAATTATTCCTTTCAGCTACAAACTGAAGACCGGCACAGTAGAGCTTTAATGGATTTTGAAGCTTTCACCAGAGTTCAACAGAACCATGTTGAGATACGGACATACCGTCACGCATTTAACATTATTTTGCTTTAATTTTGCTCCATTCTCAATTCATCTAAGGACCGAAGAAAATCGTTCGTCGACTGACAGCCATTTATTCCAAATCTTGAATGAATGCTGTCAAATACTGTCAATAGTGTTTTGGTTAATCTCTAGAATGAAATCTTCATTGTCTTCGACGTATTACAACCGGTAGGAGCATTACAAAACAATTACCATCCTGCTCCGTCCCAAGACGGTGCTCGAACAACTGCTTGAACAACTGCTTGAACAACTACTCGAACTTCAGTCAAAAGCCCATAAGTGAGTCGACAAACGCGACGCCCACGGACGTGCCTGAGGGAGCCGGTGGCGGACGGACTAATGGCGAACGTGGCCGTGGAACCACCGACAGTTGGCCATTTATCTACCCGCCAGTGGCACCAAAGAAAATTGCTTTCCACTCCCCACCCGGCGGTGTGGCCGGGTTCGCTAATGATAGAAAAGTAACTTTTAATGAGATCACAACTGCCCTCCGCAGGCGTCGCGCAAGATGATTGATTCCCGAAGTGCCAGCCCAAGGCACTGTGAGCAACTCACGGTTTACCAGCGGTACCACCGATTATTTGTTATCGCAACGGGGAAAACAGTCACCCAGCAATCGTAATCGTACCATTGTGACCTCGAAAATTATGGTTTTATTTCGCCCAACGCCGGGATAGCAAAACGATTGCCCGTCAAAATAAATATCCACCCGAGGCCGAGGCGGAATGATTACCGCAGCACATAGCGACCCGTTCGATAGCCCGACCACTGGGACACCGCCGGTTCTCGAAACAAATGGAAACTTTCCCTCCAGTGGTGGAGGCGACACGGACGGCGGACAACGGGACGATTCGGTCCGGGCATAATTTACCTCTTTCATGGCGAAAACTTTGCGGCAGATGGAAGGCCGGTTGAAAGTTTTTCGGCCGTTAATTGAGTTTCGTGCCAAGTAGGCCTCCCGAGGTCGCACTGGCCGAGGTGGCACTGCCACTGCGTTTGTCGCTTTGCTACCCCGTCAGCAACAGGATCCTCACGTCCCGGTCCGGAGGATGGGGTGATGAATCGGTTCTAGAACAATCTCAACTTGAAGCTAATGAAGCGCAGTGCTTCGGGGCACTCGGCTGCAGTCCATGGCGCTGGGGCTTTGGCAGTGAAACCAAATCGTAATCTGAATTGGGCGCCTGTGGTCGGAAAGTGAGACAAGCCATCAGCTACGGTCGCTAAAGTGTTCCACGGATCTGGTTTCGGGGGTCTGGTTTACCGTGGATCTAATTTGCTACGAATCGGCCTGTCGGGGACTGCCGTCCGTGCCGCGCATTAGATCCTCAAATAACTTGCGCCAACGGACGGTTCTGTATCGAAGGCGGCGGAGTAAACTATCCCTTAGCACAGTTGGATGGCACGTTTAATTCGTAAAGTTTGCCGTTTGGTTTTTACTTCAAAACATTACCTTAATGATCCGCCAATCGAGTAGTTTCTAGCACATACGCAAATGTGTTCGAAACTACGTGAATGCTTTATCAACCTTCTTTGCCGATGGGAAAACCACAGGCTGACGGTGATTTCGTTCTCTGCCATCAGAAGTTGGCAGAATGGACAACAGCCAGCGCAAAACATAACAGAAACAGTTTCGTGGTGACGTGGCCAGAAGGTATTTTTCAAAAAAAAATGATTGCCATTTGTTTGAAACACTGAACGATGCGTGATTAAAGTGCTGCGTGACAGAACAGCTGCAGTGCATTGACTTTATGATTGATGTGCTTACAGCACTACGGCAAACCAGTCATCGATTAAACGCTGCGCTGAAAAATCGATCAACTGATTGCGTGTGGCGGGCGGCCATTTTGCTCTGGTGAGGCCGCACGTGTCGGGCGCCCAGAACGGCTAGTCTCGGAGTCCTGCACGGAACGGCATTAGTCAGTCTGCTGGCGGTGCTCGCTGGTACCTGTGACTTTTTCGCGCTCCAGCCACTTAACAAACGCTACGGTGGCTCGCGGTGGTGCACGCTTTTCTGCACGAAACGCACGGCTGGTTGGTGGTTTAGTATAATTAATTTTAATCACTGCGCCACCGTCGCCGGCCACGCTCGGCTGGCGTCTTGTGGCGCGCATTAGTCCGATGCCCGTCGCCACTGCTCGGCTCCTGCGGCTGAAGACTTGACTAATATTTAGTAGTCCGGGGGCGACGGCGACGGCCAGGTCCTGCAGCACCCAGAGCGCTGACTTGGCGTGTGGTAATTGAATAAAATTGTAATGAGCGTTTTAATTCACTTTAATTAACGGTGAAATTGGGCGACGCTTTACCGGCACACCGGCGGTTGCCTCGAGAAGGGCGACCGAAAGAAAGAAATGAAATTCCGTCTCGTTCCGTCGGACCGGAACCTAACGATGTAAATGAGTTATGGTTGGCTTACATTCTGCGCGCCGGCGGAGGATGTCCGTTTTGGCATAGCCGCACTAAACGGAAGGCAAATACGCATGCGGTCGCCACGGTTAATCGGATTGCTGGGTAACTTGATTTCACGTCCTGTCGTGTGTCGTACCTGTATCGGCCTGTTAACTGATGGCACGGAAGATCATCGATCGAAGCCATCACTGGGCGCCCCGTACCGATGTGCGCCATGGTACGAGGCACGAATATGTTATTGGGTTGCTTCCGACCCGAACGAGCGATTGGAAAATTGTAAACATAATTAGGATCATATTTCCTGCCAAAGTAGAGGTTGGTAAGGCCTTTCCTATGGTAAGTGGCGCCTTCGGCGAAGCGAGATTGCGGTTGGGATGGTACTCAAGTGCTTTCAACTATGATAAAAGTATGAATATGATCAAGAACATTGTTTCTATTTACTTCGAAAACTGAACGAATACCATTTTATTTACTCGAGGAGCTGATTGTTTCAACAACAACGATCAACCACAGTTTAGATGTATGCTGCTTATTATTCATTTTTGACTAGATTTTTGACAAGAGAGGAAAGTAAAAGGGTAAAACTCTGTGTACTAAATATTGATAGTAATAATAATAGTAATAGCAATAGTAATAGATTAACAGTTGGTCTTAATTGAGAAACAAAGCTATGATTTATTATACGCGATACGCTTTTTAATATTATTTGGTTTATTTGATTAGCAACTAATATTATATTAGTTGCTAATCTTGGGGCTTTATTTGTCGAAAAGTTTTCACACCATCCTCGTTAAGAAAGGTTAATTAGTAAACAAGGTATCAGTAGCTAATTGAACTCCAACTTTTGAGTAAAGGCGAAATCGTGTTTAAAATGAAGCACACAACGGACATCCTTGCAGTTCTACCAGACAGTCAGTGTATCCGGAGTTATAATATCAGCGTTACCACCGATTCTTCGGCACAGTTAATGAGAGGAAAATAATCCCACCTACGTACTTCTTATCCAGCGCAAAGTGTGTGCGATGAACGCACCAAGTCCACCGGAAAGTGGTTGAATAATTACCCATCACACCAAGATGTAGGTGACGCCCGTAAACAAGACGAAGGAATGGCATCGATAAAATGTGCACCAAGTCGATGGAAACACGTGTGAAGCGTAAGTCGAGTGACGAAGCTGATTTTTCTCCGTGTTCCTTTCATTGTCGAGCGTCAATGAACTGAGTTTTCGTAAAGGGGTGGAACTTTTTACAAAGCCGATTTTTCTCGCGCTCCAATTTATGCTCCGTTCGCCGAGACGAGGGGCGTACGTCGTCCTCGTATGCGGACGCGTGGAAAGATTAATGACTGGTACGCGGAGTGCGAAAGCGAGTGAAAAGGAGTTTTGTTTTTCTTTTGAATTCTGCTTCAGTTGACTCAGCGGGTACGCCACGAGGGAAATAGGTTAGCATCGAGTCACTTTCCATAGCTCAGCGGCTGGTGAGAAAAGCCGAGCTAGTGAGGTGAAGAAACTGGAGTGCACCGTGCATAGTGTGGCGCAGCGCAGCCTATTTCATGTTGGAAAACTCAGCGAAAGAACCCCACCGCGGGCCCTCCCAAGGGGTTCGGTGTTGCACGGGGGGCGCGGGGGAACGGAGAGTGTGGTTTAAATAAAAAGCACCGAACCGAGCAAAGGAAAACCAACAGAGAGCCGGGTGAATAGTTTATGAAACGGTTAACATTCTCCATCGTCAGCTGCCCTCGAGGTGCGCCGCCCGTTGCTAGGAAACCATTCAATCATTTCACCATTCTTCCGTTCGTTACCGGCACCGTTCGGTCTCGAAAAGGACTCGCTGGCACCAGACACCGGATGATGCTTCCCGCCCGGTGTGCGCCGCAGGAAAATTCCTTTGCATCCTCGTTGGCTGGGACACAGAAAAAAAAGCAAAGGAGCCAAAAAGAAAAACATCGATTCTGGTTCCCGGTTCGCGTGATTTTCCGTGGAACAACCACTTGAGACGATTTATCGTTTGAAAGTGGCGAACGGTGGCTGCCGCTGCGTGGGCTGCCGGCACACGTAGAGCGAACCGCGGAGCATGTAACGCGATAGTAAGTCATTTCATCAAAAACCATTTTTCATCCTTCACAACCTCCACCGTTGGCGGCACGGCACGGCCCGGCAGGAAGCTCGCTTGCTAGCCAGCCAGCAGCAGTGCCGTGTGATGGCTCCCGCCCATTTGTTTTGCCACCGAAAGGGGTGACAGCATACGGGTGCGGTGCGTTGTGTGGCAACGGCTCGGTGCCATCATCGTCTGGTGCTTTCTAAGCATTCGGGCTGCAATAAATTCGTCTTCCATTGCGCTCATAAACCAGCGCGATGAGCGGTACCATAGCGGAGCTCTCTGCAGCGTCTTCATGACGGATGAGGCAAGAAATCACTTACTTCATGACACGGGAAAGAGGTTTGGCCACGCGGCCACCGCACGCATGGAACGCCGCCACGAAGGCAACAACTTTTGCGCCTACGAGTTATGCAATCCCGCAACACACAGCATTCACGAGCAATGTGTGGCGGGCGTTGTGCTACTTGAAGTGTTTGCGATGAGTGTGCATCTGCACACACACACACGTGTCTAGAAGAAGCCGAGGCGCCAAGACGTGACCTACGAGACCTACGGTGTGAGTGGTTTCTTTTACACTACGTACGTCGAGGCGCACGTCCCGTCCCTTTGAATCGGATGAGTGAATTTTATTCATACATATGCTAATTTGCTTTTCCCAAATTTCATCCGAACCCGGTCTCGGTCGGATCAGGTCGGCACAGACAGCCGACGTCTACCGACTGGTGCTAAACCGCACGGGCGCAACAGAGCGTCCAAGGATCGTCTTACGACCGGCATCAGATTGGTGGCCAATCCCGAAGGTAGTCTTGCAGTGTATTGTTTGACTTGGACCACGTGTCGCCGGGTCCGGACCTCGGCGTCGACACCGGCAGAATGGGAGACATGTGTGTTTGCGAAGCGCAAACGGTTCGCTTCCGGTAAAACTCCGGTACTCACGTTGGTAGCACATTCGGTACCCTCGTCAATCTCCGGAGTCGCCGGATCGGAGAATTAAAGTGAAATCTTCCATCGGGCCCTCTTCCCGGGATAAAAACCCTATCAAACCCCCGTTCTCCGCTTTCTTACGGGTGTCATCAAGAAAAGCGCAAAAGCGGATCAAGATCGACGTTTCGGGCGGACCTTACCGGGACGGACCCATTAAAATCACTTCAGAGTGCAGTGTCAGAACGCCCAGTGCCGTTACGCTGGAGTGTGGTCGAATCGGCACTCTCGGACGGCCCATTCCGCCTACGCGTAAAATCGGTTTGTTACAACGCCATAAAACAAGTACATATATTGTGTCGGGACCGCCGGAACGGGAACGAGCGCGCCCACACGTGTGTCACGGCGCGAGGGCTGTTGCATGTCCGTTGCCGATCGCCGCCGCTAAGCCGGCTTGAGCAGCTTAGGGGAGTAATATAAAAATAATCGTAAAATGTTACAACTTTCTTTCCCATTATGCAATCAATTTTACAGCCAGCCGGTGGCAGGGTGTGGCGGTGGCCAACTTTCTTACGACAGGAACGAAGCACCCTGTGGCATTTTCTGTGACACAGCGGGGCCGGGACGTGCCGGGAGTGTTATGAGTAATTTCATTAACTCCCATTTATCCGCCCACTCGCAAGGAGACGACACGCGAAGGCGTAGGCGTACGGTATGTCCTTGGAACGGCGGCTCTCGATATGCATCAAGATGCTGCCGACGGCCCGGGCTTGGTGGTTATATTGCCCGTGCAGTCGTCACGTCGGGCGTTCCCGCTCGCGGAGGTCTTTACGCGACACACGGACGCGCGCGTTGGCGGGTTGTTGTTTTATTTTCTGCCCCTCTTTTTATTTCCACGAGCCACGAGGTCCGTTGTCTCCAACTTTGACTCTCTTGTTCCTGTGCGCCCGGGCAAACACACAGTAAATCATCATAATCTTTTCATTTGCCCTTTAGGAAGGCTATTAAATGGTACTTCTGGGTCGAAACAATAACTTTGACTCCCGTTTTCTCGTAAACTGTCAACACTCGGGCTTCCGAGCGGAAGGGGACAGACAAATACGACCGAAAAAAAGGACGCACCTTGACGCGTGGCAATCGTAACGAACGTGCACCTCATTGTTGCGTACTAAAAGTTGCGGGCCGAACGCAATGAATTTCGCGTTTATTAAACAAGCGCCGCGGCGATCAGGCCTTGCGCTCGCCCGTTAAACGGTCGTGGCGAAGGATTGCACCAGGACAAAGTTTTCCCAACACCATTCCTTCATAAATTATGTCTCTCGCTTTTTTTTTCCTGTTATTTCGGGCATGCCTCTAAAACTCCGGTAACGAGCGCCCGAAGCAGAACCCAAAGCCGCCGCGAAACGTCGACATCGACAGAGCGGAGTCCTTCGTCGAGAGTGGCCATAAATTATCTCTCCATCATATTTGATAACGCTTCGTGGTGTTAAATGAATTTAGATTAAATTTTTTGCTGTCGGTCGGGCCTCAACTCAACCGCGACACGTTGCGGAACGGTGAAAACGCGTGTTTCGGTTTAGTGTCTGATGGGAGCTTTATGCGTAAAGCCCGGCGGCCCTAATTCGCCGGGCTTTATCCTTACGGCCGTATGTGGTGGCGATGGTGGCGGTTTGTGGCAACATTTCCAGCGCACAACACCAACAGCGAGAAAAAGACACACTATGAAACGCTGGCGCAACTATCGCACGGCACGGGCCTGGTTTTCGGCGGTCCGCGGGGATGAAAAGCCAATTTTGCAAAACCCTTGTTGCCCTACTCTCTTTCGAACCCTTTTCGCTCGCCGTTAACAAGGATACGCCAGCAACAGTTTTTGTTGCTTCGCGTTCCGCGTGCGTTGCAAGAGTTTCTCGCCGAGCGGATTGCGGTTCGGGTTCGAGCGCGCGACCAAAGCACACAAATTTCGCACAATACGATCAGTTTATTTACATTTTACGCCCAAATCTGCATGATCGAGCATCACAATTAACTTGCCGTTAGATAAATTCCGCAACTTTACTGCTTCACTGCGGAGCGCACCAAATGGAGGCGCCAGGTAGCCCGTGTGCCAGGTGAGTTCGGTTTCCGGGCGCCTCCATCGGGTGTACCATAATTTGTGATAAAAGACGTAAAAATAAGGCGCAATGGCCTTTAGGGGGAAAACCAACAACTTATGAGAGTTTTAAAAGTAAATATGAAGTTACACTTAAAGTATGTAATTGATTAAAGTCATTCATTAGCCGGTTCGATACCACAGTCTGGTTGGTAGCCGCTTGACAGGGCATTGCCACTTTTTGGCAAACCAGCACACGGCACAGGATCGATAAGAACCCCGTTATTGAATTAATCATATTATCAGTGTAAATGTTTGCCCCATTCGCTGACAGCCGACGTCCGCCGACAAGGCGAGCTCGGCTTTTATCCCAAATAGTCACGCATTGCGATAAACTCCGAGACGAAGGGCTGTATTTTGTGTGCGCTTCAGTTCAGTGTTTTTGACGTTTCCTCTTTTTTTTAATAACCGAACGTGACGACCATGGCAAATTAATTGAATCTCTAAAAACCTGCCGTCCGAACCGAGTCACGGCTGTGGCATCCGCAGTCCGCAGATGAAAGATTCGCCAGCACTGTCGCCCGACGAGCACGTTCGTGATGATGTGCTCCATCATCGTTGGCACTTCTTGTGGCACGGGCAGCCAGCTCTGCGCTTGGCTTGGCAATTTATTCCAATTATTCTTTTTCTTATAATTTTCATCCCATGGGACGGCGCAAGACGCATGGGCGGCAAGGATTGCGAGCCGAGCCGGCGCGGGTCAGTACGTGCCAGTAGTGTGCCGCGGAGATCTTACGAAAAAAAAACTCACACACACTGTGCCACTGTCTCAGTCGGACGAACAAACACAAAGGATAATAATTAAAAGATAATCCAATTTAAGTTCTTTCTAAATTTAATTAACTGCCCCCAAAGACTGGTCCGCTGCCAGCGGTCTCGCCCACCGTGGACCGATGAAAAATGGACCGCCGTGACCGGAACCGGAGATACGCGGAACCAGCCAAATGAAGGCATCGTCCACAAATGACAAACAAGTCCCCGGTCGGTCCGAATTAGGTGCGACAAAATGAAGACGTTTAGAGAAGTAAATATGCACCGAATCCCGCGCGGTGATCGAGCGATAGCGAACGGTAAAAACAAACAGAGTGTGTGCTAATTAAGTTCATAAGTTCGCTCCGGATAAATAGCAAGATGGACGCCGGTTTCGGTTTTCTTCCGGTGGTGGAAGCATCATCGTTTTTAATTTGTAGATATACCTCCCTATTATGAAACTCGAACACTCGAATCGACTCGACTTCTCGAACTCGAATGACGAACTCAAGTGCCGGGATCGCGGTTTTCAATTAGGGAAGCTCCGAGTGCCTAATTTGCTAAAATGTGCTAAAAACGCTTAAATGTGAAAGCTTGTCAAGCTCTTTGAGTACGAACTGTCATTGTGGTGCATTTTTGTAAACATTGAAATGGTAAACAGATAGCAATTCAGATATGCGTGCGATTCTTGCTAATTATATATTCCTGGAATTTTAATATGATTTCTTCGTACTACGTTTCCGATAGCGGCAGTGACAGTGAAGGAACTGACAATACAAAGATTCGTCGCAAAATATTGCGATGTAAATCCGACCCACTGTATTTTTCATCACCAAAATATAAACTATCTTTGAAAAAAAAAACACTATCTTTGCACAGCGCAGCATAAGCAATACAAACTAATTGATAAAATCAAAGACATCCTAACAGAACGGCTCTTTTCGTTGCAACAAGTTGACGGAAGCCGGTTTGTCGAATTCGAGTATCCGTTTGAAAACCATAATGCGGTGAGAACTCGATTGATCGAGAGAAAGCTTTCCAGTTGAAAGCTTTCCAAACGGGAACTCGAACGGGTGCGCCGATAGCAAAATGACGCTCCAGTGAACGTTTGAGTTTCCGTTCGAGTTTCATAATAGGGCCCAGAGTGTTTAATCATATTCCGTCTTAGAAAGCGTGATGTCTCCGTGGCAGCTGACGAGCGTGAAGTGTGTTATCGACACGATCAGAGAGCCAACCTTGACGCTAATCCCGGCGGAATCCGGCACAGGCAAACAGAAACAACCCTCCCTAACATCAAAGGTCTCACGAGTCTGGTTTAATATAGGCCATTATTATGGCCGCCAACGTAGACACAAAATCAGCGCCATCCATCCGTGCGATGGAGTGTCAAAGTTCCGGACCTAGTTGTGGGAGATAAACAAAAGCAGCTCATGCTTTCGGCACCAGGTCCGTGACCTGGCACTAACAGCGCACGGACCGTTTATTTTCCGCCAAACGCACGCGCGCTTGTCAAACTTTCCGGGGGGCGCTGTCACTGTTGTTTACGTTCGCACCTAGACCGCGCTTGTTATTGCTGATCGGCTCCATGTGCTAGCCGCCGCCGTACTTTGTGACGCGCTTGTTGTTTTGATTGGCTCAGTCTGTTATCGCTGATAGGGCGAGATAGTGAAACGCTCACCGGAAAAGAGACTGATATGCATCGTGACAGGGCAGCGTATGATTAATGGTGCGAGATTTGGGTCGGCCGATGTTTGTGCAAAAATCGCACCACACCCATGGTTCGGGACGAGCCCCGAAGGAAAGCAATCGAAATTGGACACACTGCACGGGCGCTGAGTGACAGCAGAGCGTTTCTCAACGTCAACGTGTGAGGTCTCTGCGCATATTGGATGGCTGGGACGCCAAAAAAAATGGACCACTTCCGTACGACGGGGAGAAGGAAAATTAAAGTTCTGGATTTGTTTTCTTTCAGGCTCCTCCACTCGCCGTTCGATGGACGCATCAAACATGTATGAGTTCTACCGGCACACTGAACTGAAGTATCTCCGGAAGTTGGCCACCGTAACGTCACGTGGTCTGGAGCTTCGAAAACCGCCTCTAACGATGACGGCGCTTTTTGGTTGCCGGTCGATGTAGTCGTCGTGTTGAACGCGCGTAACATCAAAGCAGAAATCACATTCTCCTGGCCGACACGGAACGGAAGCAAAGCGTATTTCGAACCGGCTCGGTCTGCTGTGGCTGGTACGCCCCAAAAGGACGGTCGCCTGGGTTGTGAAGGAAGTTTACCTTTCTGTCGGTCCGCGGCCTGCGGTCCGATGGTACCTCGAGAGAGAGAGAGTGAGATTCGTTCGACAAGTTTTGTTGGACCACCGGAAGCCGGAGCGACGATCAGAATGGTAGGGATCCATCTATCCATCGGCCTTTTCAAGGAGAGTGAGAGAGAAAAATGCCTCCAAACATCAGGCCAAAAAAAATGCCGTGATGAATTCCCATTGGCAGACGCATTGGTGTGGCAGACATGGCGCTACACAGAGACGCCGAGGTCACAAACCCCGGGAGGGATTATTCATATTGTGGTGTTTTTCTCCTCTTTTTCGTCAATTATTTCCTCCGCTTCATGTGGTGCGTAGAAACATCTTTCCTTCGGAGAACTCGATGTGATTTTGGGATCGGATCTGCGGATCCGAATACTTAGAAACGGCAGAAGAATGCAGTCAACGACGACGGATGGGCTGTTGGTTGAGAGAAAATGAGCATCCTGGCCCACCGTGGGACATGCGCCAAATCGTACCTAATAAGTGTAATGAACCAGTGTTTGGGATTTACAGAGACTGTGATTGACAAAATTTAAACTACCGACCGTCCTGAATGACCCAAGAGCATCGGAAGGACCGTTCGAAAGACACGCCGAAAAACCTATGAAATAATATTGCGCTCTTGAAGCGGAAAACGGGTCATAAAACTGCAACCTACCAAAAGACCTCTGTATTTCAGTGTTCAAAAATATTAATTTACTTCGTCGTATAAATTGAATGATTAATATTTGTAAACTTTATTAATATTATTATTAAAAAAAGGTTGACTAAGAGGCTTCCGATTCACAGCCCACACGTTATGAATAATCAACAATCCGCGTTTCGTTTCCATGAATCATTGCCCTTTCGCACCGAGCTGGGAGTGCGAAGGATATAATTTAATTAACGCTACGTTCGCGCAATCTGCTGTCTTCGCAGCGCCAATAATTCACGCTAATTTCGCACACACGCATTCAGAAGAAGCGCTCGATATTAATCACGGTATTTGCTTATTTAATTAGCATACCGCCACAGATCCGTTCCGTGCAATGGAGTGAAGATAAACACCGTGGGGATGTAGTAGGGAAACTAAAAGAAGAAATCGGCCCCCATTAGGTACGCTTCACGTCCGCCTACAACACGAATCTCGCCCCGACATCCGCCGGTAGTGTCTAGCATAAGCTTTCAGCACCTTAACATGGCGTTATGCACTGAAAAGAGCACACCTCTCGTGAGAATTTCACCATCAGCAGCGAAAGGATTTTAAAAACAATCCCTTGTGTCTTGTCTTGTAGCCAGCCAGCCTAGCTGGTTAAAGATGTTGTCGGGGTTTGAACGTACCACAAACGGTAAACACCCACTCCCGGTTTCCACCCACGGGCCATAACACGATTCAATAACTTATGGAATGGAAAATGTCTTGATTCATTTTGCAAACTTTTAATTCGATGACGCGTGTGGGTGGAAAGTGCTTCGAGCTTTCATTTTCCATCCACCTAAAAAAAGGGGGCGACAAAGTTAAGCACTCTTGAGTCGGCCAAAGAAAAACATGAGAGAGAGAGCGAGCGACAGGGAGGATGAGGTTTTCCTAATGAACGCCCTTCGCCCGGCAGAGAAAGGAATGTGGCGTTAAGCACATCACGATCTTCGCGTCCACGTTTATTTTGTACATTTCTTTTTTCCCGCTGCCCGGTGACGTCGAGGGATGATCATTTTTTGTGTGCCCCACCGTACGCCATGCGCCAAATGCAGGGCGCATTAAAAATACTTTCTACGGCGCGGCACGGCGCGAACACGGAGAACTCACTTTGCCCGTCGTGGCGGAGAGTAAAAATAATTAATCTTCAGCAAATGTCGACAAGTTTTCAGGCACTGCTTAAGTGTCGGTCCGTGCGTCATCCCGGAGAGTTGCTCGGCCCCTCGGCGCAAACTTGGCAAACGTTCGTCGTTGGAGCTCTGGTCGCTTTTGATGGAATGCGGTCGCAACCGACCATCGCGTCGCACGTTTGACATTCTGCTGGTGGCCTGTGGTAGCGTATTTGTCGAAACATAAAATTTGAAATCAACAAAACAAAACAAAACAGAGAACTTTGCCAAGGACAGGGCTCCGCAATGCTTACGGATTTGTTTTATTGCGATGCCGTTGGGATTATTGATCTCCGATCTCCGCCGAAAATCGTTCGTCGGCTGCCATGCCGTACCATTATGCAATTCGGTGTCGGAGTGGTGGCGACAAAATTCGGCGAAACTCGGCAAACTGGTGTTTGCGGATCCTCCATTTACGCGCGGTCAATATTGATTCGGCAAAGTTCAGCCAAGAGTGTGTGCCGGTGCGCCCGACCAAATCCAGCCAAATCCTATTAGAGGATTATGGGTTGCAATTATCGTCGGTCTGCTTACGGCTGCTACAACAGCTCTTCCGTTTCACACATTTCGGCACACTCATCCGTCCGATGGCTGTTTTTCCGTTGTGGCGCCACTGGCCAGAGTGTTGACTAACGGCATGGCTGCCATCATTAGAACGTGGAACGATTTAAGCATTCTCTTTCGCTGGCAAACGAAGCGAAACGATGTCAGGAAAATGCTGGCACAGTATTGCTTTGTGGGGCAGTTTTAAACACGATAGGATTTACATTTCTTTAATTTCTTCAAGTGTATTTTATGTTGCATAGCGCTACTTAAGTTTACGATGGAGGCGCCTGGTTATTGTGATACTAATTGTATTGATGTACCGATAAATCAATATCAATTCTTGAGTTAGATTCAAAAGAGAAAAGCCTTGGGACATTGATGTACAACCTGAGTACAATTGCCAGTGGTTAGTGGCTGAAATATTTTATTATTCAAAATAAAGGCTCATCCTGTAAATAAAACTTTGAAGTCGAATGGAGGCGCCTGGTGTCTTTTGTTTTGAAATAATTGAAATGGTGAAAGGAGAATCGACCAATTATAAGTAAATAAATAGTATTTTAAAAACTAAACAACTGAGTCAATGATTATAGAGTTTGGCATGAAATATCTTAAAATACCAATCTCCTCCGAAATGCTTGGTTTGTTTAAAAAATAAGATTTTTATAGTATAAAAAACCAGAATAAGAAACAAAATATGAACAAATTGGTTAGTCTCACGCTGATGGCAGCATGCTTAAGCTAATCATGTAAAATATTGTTCCGTTGTTAAATTGTCGTTTTGTCGTCAATTCAGGAGCATAGCACACAAATGGCCCATGATTCCATCACAAACCGTGCCGTGCAGTGTACAGCGGCAACACAGCCTTACGGCGCCGGAACAGATACGGCCGAATGCATGAAAAACCTTCGGAAGGTTTAATTTAAAAGAACACCGAATGAAACACCGGTTCCCCCGAGGAAGCTTCACGGAGAATGTCGGTGGAGCAAACTATCCAAACCGGCCAAGGACCGGACCCGGCACCCCGGGAGTGATTGATGATTCCCGTGCTGTTCCCGTGCGCTTTTGCGCAGCTGCCAGTAGGGCGCTTCTGGCGTGGAAACCTAATTTGCCCCTCTCGCCCACCCGGATCAGTTCCCGGGGCCCCGGGGCATCTTATTCAGCCACTTTAGCGCGTTCCTTTAGCGAGTCGACGGGACGCCGGATTCACATTCCGCACGAACGGTGTGAAAACAATTCTAATCCTTTTTCTTCAATTGTCCCTAATTGCTTACACGTTCAGCGCTGTCCCAAGGCTTGTCGCCACTTGCACCGGCGCCGGAGGCTAAGCGTGGCAATCGGTTGGCATGTAAGCTTGACACGCGTTCGCAACACTCCGGGCGCGATGATTCACCACAATTTCCGGTCGTCAATCTTCCTCCGCAGACACCCGGGGTGGTGGTGGTGGTGGTGGGCCACCGGGGGCCCTGTCAGGGGCCACCGGGCACAGTCGCAATATTCGCCATTCGCGATGATTGAAATTAATTTATTTTTAATTTGCTTCACCGCCAGCGCACCGCCGCCGCCAGATGGCGCCAAACGCAGACGCGCAGGAAGTTGGCCCGTCCGGCAGACCGTGCGCGGCGGGGGTGCCGGGCCCGGTTTTTGTGGGTAATATTTATCATTTTATAATACTCAAACCCAATGGGCGCCGTGGGGCGCCATCCATCTTCGGGCCAAAAGGGATACGCGTGGTCCCGTCCCGAGCCCCGGGAGCTCGAATTTGGCTCCGCAAGCGACCGTTAAATCTGTTCCATGTGTTTGCACGGGAGCGAGCGAGAAAGAGAGAGAGAGAGAGAGGAATTGGGGCGGGAACGGGTTTGTTATTTGCATGACGGTCGTCAGGACCGAGAGGGCGGTGGTGGTGGTGTTTGGCAATCATAAAAAAGGGACCGGCGCTCATGGCTCAAGTGCACAACTTTATGAATTTATGAGCTTATCCTCTCGCCTAGCGCAAAAACGGCGCTTAGACCAGGGACAGGGCGGACCAGGGGACGTTGGGCGGCGCCGGGGGAGTGGAATATCATAATTTTCCGAGCCGTAGAATGGGGCAAAATAAAAAAAGGTGTACCTGCGATACATTTACGAGCCATATTTACGAGGCTACCGAGCACGGGCCCCAAATTGAAGGATACGTTTAGGGAACGCTTTCGCCCCGGCCAGGATTGAATCGCGGCCGCATCACGCACACCTTTCCCTGATTCTTAACTTACGGGCGGCCGGGCGGACGGCACGTGTGCCGTTTTTGGGGTTTTATGCGAAATTTAGTGTCCGCCCGAGGCCTCGATAGACGTTGATTGATGCGCGCCAAACGGCAACCCGCGGTGGCAAACGGGTGAATATGCAGCCCACTTTCCGTGTTTCACACGCAACGCAAGGACGCCATCCGCGAGCGAACGCTTCGAGCCGGAACAGCCGGAAAGCCGGTCATGAAGGTGAGGTGCGCCAAGTGCAGCGGGCATGATGTGCGCCGGCAAATAACTATAGATCACGAAGGCTACTTGGGCTTCCTTGCAAGGCAACTCGCTGAAGGCAATTTATAACGGCAGCGGGCAACCCCCGCCAACCCGCCTGGGCGGACTGGCGCCACCGTCTCTGGAATGACCTCCGGCAAAAGGTCCATAATTGAACGGGGTAGAACCGAGGGCCGAGGGAGGGCCTCGTCTGCCCTGCTGTTGGTCCCCATCATAAATCGAATCGTTTTCCTTCTCCTCCACCTTCAGTGTTTTCCCACGGAGCCTCCCTGAACCGGTGCCGGAGCAGGAGCACTCGGAACCGGGGCCCGAGCTACACGCGGCCCAATCGATAATATAGCAATAACCGAATGCCGAATGCCGATTGCCCTGACCCTTCGGTGGGGTGCACCGTGGAGTCGGACATTTTTCAATCCCCACCAGCCCAAGAAGCGGAGCAATAAACGGCCAATCAAGCAGCAATCACTTTTCAATAACAAAACTCCAAATAAAAAAACCGGAATGAAACGAGAAATAGCAAAAATGGCATAAAATAAACGAAACAAATCTCGGGCCCAGCTCGGGTTCGCCTGGTTTTGATTCGCCCTCGGTCGGTCTCGCCACACCCGTCGCCACACCCGGGTCAAACGTGCCATCCATCCCTTTTTCACCGAAATCTAGCACCGAGAGTGTCATCCGAGTCCACGCCGCCCGGCGGCTTCTGAGAACCCATCTTTCGACATCTTCGGACGGGCGTCGCAGTTGAATTATTTATGACACGCGGACCGGGACGAAGGACGCGCGCGCACGCCGGGAGTGTGTCATTCCGGTGCTCCATCGTCGGAGCTGTCACATCGCATTATACGGACACGCGTGACGTTCGCCGTCAACAGTCAGCCGATGCTGGCTTTATGGGCATCGCCGTGCCCGACCGGTGTAAGGTGTACGGAGGTGACATTTGGCCACGGTGGCTGTTGCCGTCTCGCAAAAGATAACATTCGCCGTACCGCCGCCGGACACGTTCGGGTCCGTCCGTCACGCCCGTCTGCGTTCAGCCACATGGCTGGTCTGGTTGGGGCGAGTTGTTGATGGACGGACTGCTGACTGCCCGTGTCCGTGGCCAGTGTAAACCCCCCCCGGTTCCCGGACATCTCATTCGGCCCGAGACAAAGACCGGACTCTGGAACCACCGGAAGCTATCGTGCGGCGTCGTGCGGCTGACGTTCCGGTGATGTGAAGTGCGAACTTGAAAGGATTACGGATGTGGTAAGTGAATGATTTGAATAATTTCCCAGGAAAGTGCCCGGGACGGAAGCTTAGGGTTTCGGGCGAAATAAATCCAATTCTCCCCATCTGGTCAGGTGACCTCCAGCTGAACTCTGGTGCTGGACCTGGCAGCGGGCATTTAACCCATCTTAAGGGGTTTACCCAGGGAACCCGGGAGATATACACGTATGCGACTCGTTTCGGTCCACCTGACCAGGCCAGTAACGGTGAAGGGGCTTACGAAGAAGGGACCTCAATGTTCCGCCCCATTGGTTGTTGATTTCCATTCCCCGTCGTATGGTATGTTAAGGCAAACACGAAGCTCAACTTCTCTTTCGACCTGAGCAAGAAGTTCGATCTGCGTCGAGTGCTTCTGAGATCCGTACTTGTAAGTGGCACCAGTACTAAAACCAGAAAAAGATGTTCCAAATAACGACTCAAAACAACTCAGCTAATTGATGGATGCCACAGTCAGAACAGATCAATGATGTAGTGAGTCATTAAACAAACCAGTTTTTTGATAAAACTATGTCGTAAAGGCACCATAGAAATGAAACATGTCCCAAGAAACTTATTGAACTTATTGACAAATGTTCGCCATTCAACTTGAAAACATTCGAGCTTTACCCGAAGCCATAATGGAAGAATTGTTGCAGTTATTTGCTACCTTTAACATTAGTTCTAGATGATGGAGTTGAACCAAGGCACCTGATTGACGTATCCCGTGCAAGTTCCAAAACTTATTCGCTGTGATAAGATTGCCACAACCCGTCTTGTGAAGGACTTAAGACTTTTAACTCAAGGCGACTCGGTTCAAGGTTTCGTTTTAACCGTCGTTCAATTTCGCACACCATGGAATCCTGGAAGCGAATGCTACCAGAAAAAGAAAGCTCGAGGCCTCGAGGTAATTAACCGCAATTAGCCTCTCTGGCTGCTGGTCTGTGACTCGAAAGTCACTCCGGCAGCGTCGCATAAATAAACTTACGAGCTTTCGAGCTGACTCTGCCACGGATAACATCATCCCCGGGTGGACCGCAGCCGTGGATGGTAAAAGTAATTATCCTTTCTCAAATACTCCTTCCCTGCTACGCATCACGCGAAGATGTGTACCTTTCGTAAATCCGTCCGTTCCATCGCGCCGTTCGCTCCGCCGCGAGGCCAGACCTCGTGCCTAATGGGCCGTGGAAGGTATGTAAGGCCAGGATCGGCTCGTGTGGCTCGTTGGAAAATCTCGTTTTCGCAATAATGTGGCTCGTGAATAAAAAATGGCCACAGAGATTAATTAGTTATTTATGAACGCAGCCCAGCGCAGGTTCGCTAGCCGATGGCTCGGGCTGCCTCGGTGGACGCAGTTAACCTTTTCCCTCCAGACGCTCCTCCGTTCGGGAAGGAGATGGACAATAAATTTTAATAGTAGCAAGTTATCCAGCACAGAAGCGTTTGGATAACTGGCCACAAACCTGAAGCAAAAAGAAAAGGGAACGAGCTTTAGAGGGTTTGGCTATGGGTAACTTTATTAAGGCAGCCCCATCCGGCCAACTGTCCGGTGGTCATCTCGGAGGGCCCTAATTGCATGGCGCCCCAAAATGGTGAACCGGATGGATGCGGCAGCTCAGCTCGGCAGTATGGTGTGCATAATTTATGCTTCAATCTACCGAGGCAGTTAACTTGGTGCCCCGGCCATGCTTCATCGCCGACGACATGTGGCACACGTCGGATTGGAGCATATTTTTGCTTTCGATTATTGATTTATGAAAACATTCCGGGCACCGAGCGTTGTTTTCGTTCGTTTCGAACCGGATTGATTCGGACGTGAGCGGGCACGCATAACCGATGGGACCACGTTTTTTCGGCGAAGGAACAAAACGAATGCATTCAACAGTTCCACAGGCAAGTGCCTGGAACTGGAAAGCAAATTCAAATGATCCTGAAATTATGCTCCCGACAGTTCCGGGGGCGTGTGTCAGTATCATGCACAAGCATTAAGAGCACGGCCGGCACCGGTCGGCACCGGCCGGCACCGGTAATGACATGCAAATCCAATCACTCCGCCCGGATGGAAGGTTAAAAATTAATCCCTGTCGAATTTGCCCGGCAACACAAAACTGACCCGCAAAATTCGGTCGCCATTTGATCGAATTCGGGTAATGCGATAATTTTGAGCACATTCCCTGTCCCAGTCGGACAGCACTTCGGACAGCAATAGACCGCCGCAATAGAAACGTGAAGAAAAGAACGTCCTCCTCCTTCTCACTCTACGCATAACAACTTTGACAAGCGATTCGACCAGGCGCAGCCCGCCCAGTGAAGTTTTTGGTCTACCAGAGGTCTGGCCAGCAAAAAATTGGAGAGCGAAAGACTACGTCTAAGTGGCATAGGAACGAATAAAAAAACACAAAATGTGAAATAAGGAAGAAATTTGGGTTGCTATTTGTCGTGCACACGTTTCCCGTGAACTTTGCCGGCGCGGCTACCTACCATTAGACGGTGTTGGCATGGCAGCAGATTCGATGAACTTTTCACGTCCCGCAGCCAGCCAGCCAGCGGGGGGTAGGCAAAACGGTACGAAAATACACCGACGGGGCACGGAGCAGGCCGACCGCCGGTGTAGAATGAAACATAAATTTAATTTCATCCTGACTTAAGCTTCCTCGAGCGCTTCAAGGGTTTTGAATAAGTCGTGTTTATTTTTTTTGTATTTAATTTTCTGACATTCATCGCTGCTGCTTTCTGTCACCAGTGCCAGGGCTACAGTTATGGCTAAGAGCTGTCATCCAGGTAACGTGCAGCGAATGTGGTGCTTTGAAGGAGTTTTGAAATGTGAAGAAAGAGGTCCTTTTTATGTGGCAAGCCCTTTCGGCTGTACTTCTTGTACTGATACCACCCTTGATTGCCCTTCATATAAAATGGATTTAACATTTTCGGAAAACATGAAGTTTGTTTTCAGTGCAAATGTAAGACTGTGGTTGGATAGAGGATTAGGGATTAAAATGGAAATTTACATTTGTTTAAGTTAACTTTGGAGACCATCAATTACATAGATTCCCCAAACCAATCCCTCACACAGCGAAGAAGTGCCGGGTTTTCTTATCAAAACAAGAGCAATAGGTCTCCAAAGGTCTGAATGGAAAGCTTAAACATAGTTAACATCCCATCTAATGTCTACCATTTCTAAAGCCCAAGCTAAAATCCGGACCCAACCATAACTTTGCCATAAGTGCCTTGCCGATGTAGGTTTAGTGATTGCCTTTCAGTAGAATTCTGCTTCAGTGTAAGCAGCGCTGTCCTTTTTACACTCTTCTACGAATCGCAACCATAAACCTTTTCGCATCCACTCATAATCAGCCATTCATTGGCCGCCCACAAACGCTCCTAGCTCTCGATGGCGTCTCGGCGACTATTATTCGTCGACCATTGGGAAGAAAACACAAATCGACGTACAATCGACGACGATGGCGGCGATGACGCCGCTACTCGTGCGTCTCCCGGGAGCTACTGAAGTTGGCGGGAGCGGATGGTGGATGAAAAATTCTCACAAACAACCGCGTAGGTGCCGCTGATACGCACGCCTAACGCACTGAAAAACTGTGGACGTCAGGGAGCTGAATGAATATGGCACCAGTGCGCACTTCCTGGAACCTGGAAGGTTTGGGCTGGAATTGGACCGTTCCAAAAATAGTATCCCATTTGCGGTTCTATTGGGTCAGGGAGGCCCGGTGTTCCCGGTGTCGGGCGTACTGCCGCACTTTCAGGCGCAAATCGGTCCAGCCCACTTACCTGCGGACGATGGTACGCTGGCCGCGCCCGTGCTGGCGCCCCGAACGATGGTCAGAACGCAGATCAGCAGGAGCAGCAGCAGCAGCAGATGACAGCAGAGCGGTGCCCGGGAACGACTTAGTGGTTTCATGTTTATTTTCCGCTCACATACACGCGCACTCAGAAGCACTCACAGATGAGGGACCAGCCACACCAGGATGGTGTGGTCTTCCTTTACCAGCGCACCCACGGCCTCCGTCCGGGACCGGAAGGAAGAAACAGAACGGGAACCGGCACACACTCACGCGCGCCGTCACTTGTGCAGTACTGGTTCAGCGCGATACCGTCGGCGGCGAGGATATCCTCGGCCGGGCCGGGTTTCTCGGTGTGCACTACGTGTAATCGCCACTTATCGCACGGCAATTCAAACACTCGCACGAGCGGCTGTAAACGTCGATCATGGTACCTTCACGGTGGTGGTGGCCCCGTGCCTACACCCGTGCTACGTGTTGCGCTGCCCCCAGAAGCAGACGAATGGGCCACAGCGGCACAAAGATGATAACCCGCGAACAGCACGGCCTACTCAAGCGTGAACGCGCGACGATCTGCCAGTTACACACACACCCTGTACAAACGCTTACTGCGATGTCATTGTGTGTGTTTGCCGACGATAAACTAGCGGGACGGAACGCCCTTTGTTCCAGCACCGTGTCGCGTGTCGCTTCCGCCGGGCCGGGAAGTATTATTTTGATTGCGTATCGTCGCGGTGGCGTCGGGCTACCGCGGCACGGACTCCTTCAGACGAACCCATCGACGAGCGGGGCTACGGAAGGATCAACAGACTGACCACACTTAGCGATGCCACTGGAGTTGTGTTTGTTCTCTGGTGGTCCAGAAGTTCCGGTAGGCCCTCAACCTTACCCTCAACTTACACTTCACTTCACTCTCACCTCACGTGGTACGAACGTGGTACGAAAACAGGTGTGTAGCGTATCACCCGCACTGCACTGTCTCTGTCGCCAGAAGAAGAGCTTCCGCACTGGTCGCGAGCACTGCTGTAACTGATACCGCGCTTCTGTTTGGGTCACAGTGTACCGAACCAACGGCCACCCGAAGCTCCCGACCGACGGACCGACGAGTCAATGAGGTGAGGCTGAGCTTTCGGCTGCCCGCCTGTCTGCCCGAGCCCGAGAGCTGAATGAATGAAAGCCGAGCGTTCGGGCGTCGCTTTCCCCTGCGAGGTAGGCAACCCGAATGCACGTGTTGCGACGTTGCGGCCAGCTTTGCGTGGGAGTCACGGGCTCTGGGGCCCCTACGTTCAATGGATTGCGTTGCACTGGACGGACCGACGGGAGGCTGGTCCTGGCGGCAGGACCTGGCCGAGAGTTCGCTGCCACACACACACACACAGAGGGAGCCAGCAGGCGAACGATGACAGGCCGCATGCGTGCGGCGTTCGGCTGTCGGTCGGTCGGTCGCTCGTTCGGTAGGTCTGCTTCGTAAGAGCCGTTGGCGGTTGCGGTGTGGGAGTTTTTCCCTTTGCGAGTTTGTGTGATTGTTTTGATTTTTTGGGGCAGACGGTAGACGACGGCATGAGCAGAGCTTTCGGCGCTTTCGGTCCCGGCTGAGGACGCTGTGCTGCAAGCGGGAGTCGAAGTCGTTGAAAAATCGAAAACCAGCCCCAATCGGTGGGGGCCATGAGGATAGCAAGGATAGCGAGTTACCGCGAGAGGGAGAGAGATAGATTTAGTACAGTTCACTAGTAAGAGCAGAAGTAGCTATAGAAGTAGTTGTGGTGAAGCAAGCGAAAGGGCAAACATGTGTTGGAATGAGACAGACAGAGCAAGAGAGAGAATGTGAGAGAGGAAGAGAGATGGGGGGGCGAGAGATACACTAGGTGGCGTAGAACCAGCACGCCGGAAGAGAAAAGATGAATGAAATCGGACACTTCGCTTCCTTTAACGAGCGCAGTGCTGGCGGCTAGCACTGTTAAGGCGGTCACAATGAGAGCGGTGCGGTGTGTGCCATGTAGCGTGAGTGAGTTGTGGCCCCAGGAAGCAATGGGGGCCACAGATAGTGGTGGCAGCGGATCGAGGCAGACAGAGATTTGAGAATGCGAAGCATCCCGCGTGGGATGACGCTCGCCAATGACGGTTGCCAATGCGGGACCGAACCGGGTGGATTTCACTTGTGAATGGAGCGGTGACATTATCGGTGTCCCCTAAATGTGCCCGTGGTGGCCGTGGTAACTGGTGGTCAAATTAGATGCATCGCCTCGGGGTTTTTGCGGGTTTAACCCGCCCACGCCCGTCCGTCCGTCTATCCGTTTCGTTGACAAGCCCGCCACCAGTTATTGGACATCGATGGGAAACTCCACGATTCGAGGATAGCGGACGGGCGGGCTCTGCAGGAGCCATTTCCACGCCGCACGATTTATTCATAATGGAGCTCATGCAACAGCTTAAGGGCGGATGCAAACTGAAGGCTCTCGCTGCTCAGGCGTATGATGACAGGCTGTGGATGAAGGATTTATCGATCGCCTACCCCGAATTGGTCCGTCGAGTGGAAAGATAGATAAATAGTCCCTTCTTCCTCGTGTCTGCCCGGGGGCGGTTCGGTTCGGTTCGGTGATTCGGGAGATAGATTGGAAAGTATCCTTCCATCAAAACCCGGTCCAGTGTCCGTGCTCTGTAGGGAACGACCGGGAGACGTCCTACACACTTCCGCCGACGGACGCCCGAACTTCCCGACGCGTGGCTGCGATTAGCTTTATCAATCTGGCACCACCGCTCGACGCACCACAGTCGAGCAAATCCTGGGCCCCCGTTGAAGAAACTCAACAGCAAACAATGGGGAAAGTTAAGCAACGACGGGAGGGACGGGAAAAAAACGACAATAAACCATCCAAATGGACCAGCGGGCGGGCTGGACCAGCTCGCAGGATATCCGGAATGTCACCGAGTGCCTGGCCGTGCTGGTAAAGCTCCCCCGGCAACAAGGAGGACTCCCGGGTCGTCCTTGGGTACGGAACGCTTGCTAACTGGTTCGTTTGCCCTGCAGGGCCACGATGATGATGATGTTGATGCTGGATGGACGAAGAATGCTCGAACGCCCGGGCATCACACGGTTCCCGAGTCGGGTGGGCGATATATTCAATCAAACTCCGGAACCGGAAACAGCGGGTCCGGCGCCCCGGATTAGCCTCGGGCAGCAAAACACTGCCCGGTGCCCGGAGGATGCAGGATGTAATTGCTTAAATTATAGGATCTACGCTATCGCCTCGTGGCGTCAAAGGTCGGTTTACGGATTCGGTCGCTCGGATGATGGTAAGTGCGTAGAAGCTCTTGAAATTACGGGACGGACGCCAACTGCGTCATTGCCGTGACCGACTGAGGCTAGGGCAATCAATTCGAAATGAGTTGGGGCCGATGATGACGATGATGATCCTTCCGTGCGTCCGATGGGGCTGGCCCGGCTGGAAGGCTTTTTGGACCAAGATACCACGCTCTCCAGCGCGACACCGGTCGCTGGGAACTCAGGACGTAACGGGAACTATTTCAACAATGTGAAGAAACCGGCACCGAACCTTGCAGAAGTCGAGTCGGCACAAAAGATTCCTTGCCGGGATTCGTGGAATTCGTGGAAAAGTGGAAGTTTAGCTCCAATTTCATCCATTTAAAGTCCAAGCCGTCGGCAACCATGCGGGAAATGTTGGCCCCGGTTTCCCTCGAACAGCCTCAGCGAGGTCCTCGACGACTCGGGGCCGACGGTCCGTCCGGCCGGTGAATCTGTTTACCGCTCGGGGGCTCCGGGATCGGATGACTTCTGGCGATGGCTCGTGAGCCGCGAAAGGGCGCGGTGGGCGCAGGGCGCAACGGTCGGGCAATAGTCGTTGGTGCCACTGGTACCGCCGTTTGGCATCAGATTAAAATTAAATTATCCGGAAGAACGGATCTACGTGACCGGGATTAGCAAGCCCGCGGCGGCCCACGACGTTCTTTCGCCCACTCGCGCCAACCGAGCGACACAGATGTTCTGGCCTTCTGGTCCTGGCCGTCAGGTTGCGGACCGACCACCACGCGAGGCCGGGAACTAGTCGGAGGGCAGTGGACGGTCGGGGCACCACGGGACCGCATAAATCAGCGAGTGGGGCAGATTGGCGTCGGGAAATCACGACCTAAGCCCAGATCATACGATAATTTGCAATAGATAGACGATAAAATTGCGCACCGTGGACGGTACGGATAACACAAGTCAGGCCAATTTCGCTTGGGTTACTTTGACGTGCCATCAATTGACCAGTCCACGAACCAAAGCGAGTAAAACCCTACACTGTTCGGCCCTGTTGGTTACGACGTAAAAATGCCATTACAAAAGTCCAAGTTAGTGGCCCATCCAATGAACTACCGGCACACTTTATTTGATTCCATAAAACTCTGAGAAGCTGAGTATTTAAGCGTCGCTGTATTTTGACAAGTAGATTTTAGCGTCGGAGAAATTAATAGAAAAGCATCATGAATGGAAAATTTAAGTTGAAACTATTGTACTGATGCCCGTAGGTCGATTTGTGGAGCGCGGATTTGATGGGAACTCGTTTCAAAAAGGCAAAATATTATTCACTAATTACATGGTTTTTAATTCGCTTTTTTTATCGAAATACTAGCTGTTCCCGGCGTGCATCGCGCGAGTTACGTGGTCTTTGCTGAAAAGCAGGGTCCAGTTCGTAATAGAAGTATGACTCGTCTAGTTGAAGTTTTGACAATGCGTTAGTCTTTTATTTCCTGTTGCTGATGCTGATAACGTTGATGAGCCGATCTCCGGGAAGCCCAGGTGGAGTGCAGGTTGGCGGAGAAGCTGAATATGCGGCGCGTCAGGATCGGCACCGACCAAATTCCTTTCGCATGCCGAAAACTTGATGCCAACACCTTTTTGACCGATTTCTGGACACGCACTCGTTTCGCATCCGAAGAACCAGGTTCACACCACTCTTCAGCCTCTTGTTGTGGCTCAGGATCATGGTGATAGACTCAAGTCTCATCCACAGTGACGAGTCGAAGCACAAAATCCACTTTATCCTTTCGAAATCGCTGTGAATGTTATATTACGGGCTCCCAATTTTCCCAAGGTAAAGGCATATAAGCAAAGGTTCCTAATTTTCAAAACCAACAGCTCAACTATACAAAAACTACAACTGCTTATGCATTTTATTGTTAAATAAGTTGCTTCCATAAAAGTTGTTTACGAATACTAAAAGGCTGCCAACCGATTGCCCACTACAATGTTTGCTGTCAAACACGTTGTGTCTCAGGCTGTTACATAAAAGCTATTGCGCATTCCTTTTGTCCCATATCATCGTAGATTAACTCGGATTTCACGCAGCGCATCCGAAAATTGGAGGAATTTTTCGCGAACTCTTCAGTCGGCGTTCCAATATATGCTGCCCAAACCTAACCTTGTCTTCGCCCGGCCGATCACAATTTTCCGAGCGATTTTCCATCGCACTCGCTCGACGCAACGACCCGGCACGGCCGCGGCCGGGGCTCCTGCTGACAGAGCGATTTCCGGCCGAACCACGCGAACGTGTTGCCCAGCAGCTCGCAATTTATCTCCGGCGACTGCGGCATCGCAGTGGCCTACGGTATCGCGCAAAGCTGGGGGTAGGTCGTTTAGATGGCCTCCAGCCGCCCCCGAGGTGGGACAGGGCGGGGGTTGACGGGCGACCCACCCAACCGCTGTCGTCAATCGCTCATTGTGGGCTGGTCCCGGTCAAAAATGAAGTGCCGGCTGCCGGCACCTTAGCTCATCGGTTGCCGACGGGCTCCGGAGGTTTCGGTCTCCGGCTACCAAGATGAATGTCGCAACCTGTTCCCTACCCTTGGGGAGGGCAAGAGAGAGAGCGAGGGAGGGTGTGAAAGATAGCCTGCCGCCAAATCGGCCATTTCCTCTTTTGCCGCCGCGCCGTGGGTGGACCCATCCTGAGCCCATTTCGGTGTCGCAGTCACCGGGTTCGAACGATGCTGTCTCCATCCAGCAGCCGTGCCGGTTGTGGCCCCGTCGTGATCGATTTTATGGGACGTGCGAAAACGAGCACTCCACCGCAGGACCCGGATCGGGTCGGGGCGGATCGAAACGGATCGGGGGGAATCGATGGTCTCTCGGCTCGGCTCGGGTGGGTCCTCCTGTTGATTTACGAGCCACTGGCAAGTGCCAACAACGTGCCATTGTACAACTGTCGACCGCCACAAAGCGACCGGTTCATCCAGCTGTCCGTCCCGCCTCTCGCGGGTCCCTTCCGTGGTCGCACTTCCGGCCAGCCGTCGGCCGTTCAGTGGCGCTTAGGAAATATAGCAATTTTCACATCGAATTCCGATGCGAACATTTCGATTCAGACCGCCTTCAGACAAGGGAGACAGCGCGAAACGGAGTGGCGCCGGGTGGGTGAGGGCGGCACACGATGGTCATCGTAGTCGACCTGCACCGTGCAGCGGAACGCGCAACGGAACGCGGCAAATGGTCCCTGGCACCTTCCCGTGGGCCGGTCCAGCGGGAGAAGGTCAATAACGTGGCAATAAATAATATTTGTTCTGCGCTGCGCCATCTGCCCCGACCCAGATAGGGGCAATTTCCGGTTGGCGCCAAGAACCATCCATCGTTCCCTTTGGAGCCGCACGTAGCCGAACGCACGCCCACGGCGCACTAAACCTCGACCGAAACAAGGTGCCCGAAAATAGAAGCTTTTTTCTCCCGTGGGTCACGTGGGTTCGAAGGGGCCGGAAAGCATGGGGCGTTGGGGCGTTCCGTTGAAATGTTTCATTTCGTCCGTTCCGCCGATGATTGGTTTGATTATTGTGAATAATGTTTTGTGCGATAAAGAGTTGGGGTGGTCCATTTTTCCCGAAAGTAAGCGGCCGGACCGGTGTTCCGGGCTATCCCGATAGTCCGAAAACGGATAGAGCGACGGGACTGCGGACGGGAGCGAAGGGCGACCGCCAACGGCGGCGAATCCATCCGGGGCGAGCGATTTGTGTTTGTTGATAAATTGATCCGTTTTCGGCACGGAGCGCGAATTTTCTCGGACGCTGGGCGCTCGTGGAGCTCCTGGTGGCTCGGCCGTGACGCTTTCTCGGTTGGGAAGCCCGGGGGGGTGGCTTGAAGCAGGCGATACGTGCTATTTACTTTTGCCAGCAGCCTGCGAGTCGGCGCGCTAATCGGTTTGTTATTTTTACTGCTTTGTTCATGATGCTACGATAATCAGCATCGAAACCGACGGCAGTCGTGAAGATACAATATGAAAGTTCCAGAAAAATGGTTTTGTTTGCTTAGGACCTTATGGTTCGCGACTCTATTGACAAAACTCTGCTCGATTTACTCACCATTTTTGTGATCCTGGCTTCAGGTCTAAGGTTAGTTTAAGGTTAAGCATCATGCCGTAACATTTTTGTACAACTTCGTAAGCTATTGTAATCCACAAACTTTTGTTGCTGTAACCTAGATTTAAGTTTGGCAATTTAGCTTTACGCCGATCGCTTTTGAATTAAATAAATAAAAAATAATTAAAATAAAATATACAGCCATGATCTGAGCCATTTTTTTTTCTTTTTTCGATTCTCGAAATGAATCCACTTTCCAATCACGATCTGACGGAGAAATGACTTCCTTTTGTACCTGGTGAGCAGAATTTCACATTTGGTTTTTCGGTTTTCCTGCTGTTTTTCGTTTAGTTCATGTGGCACCCATCATCGCCAATCATCTGGATCTTCCAGGACCTTCAAACGTAGGGATGTTGTTGTTGCGTCTGTGTGTACGTCCCAAAAACCTTGTAGTTCAGCGCCCTCGAACTTTTTCAGAGTCCTCCGATGCTCTTTGTTTGTTAAGTCATAAGAATCGCCATTTTTAAACGTTTTAAACATTGAGTGGTGGGCCCTGAGAAACCTTGAGCCCCGTGATCTTCCAAGAGCAAGCTTCAACAAGCATTAGATGCTATTCTGTAGCAGTTTTCTTCAACGGGTAGCAGAAAATCAATGATCTCCGCAAATAGGTATTTCAAGGTACAAAAGCCGGCATGGTCTAACCTCTTTTAAGATAACTTGCAAACTGAACTAAATATGAACTTAACTTAACTGAACTTAAGATACGAACGAACGTAATTCTACGTACGTTTGTTTAATTTACTAATGCCAAAAGCTCAAAGAAAACTCCTTTATAAGTCTTCATGTCATATACATTTATTTAACGTTGTAATGAATTGAAATTTTAAATTTAAAGGAAGTATTTTTTACATCGTTCTGTCTTTCTGGCATTGCTACGTGCGCCAAGAAAACTCCATTACAATCTTCGACCGGCTTGCAAGATATTTGCAGGGAGACATCGCATTAACCGGTGCCGTACTTGAGAGTCGCTGGCAGCTCGACAGTTCATAACCCGGGATCAAGATGTTGGTCGTAATTAAAGTCATGCCCCAACATATGTCGTTCGCTTGGGCCTCGAGACACGTTGTCGTGGCCGTTGCCTTGACGCCTCGATACGCAACAACACAGCGAATCGGTGATGTATTGGAAAATTAAAATTGACATATAAATTAATTGCTTTTTGTCCTGCGCCGTTGGTGACATTTATCTTCACCCCGTGCGGATGTTTGCGGGATGCCAAGGCGCGCCCCGTGGCCGATCCGTCCGGTCCAGTTTGAAGAGCCACCGCCACTGTTGATCGGGTTTCATTAATTAACGTCACACAAAACAAAAGAAACGCTGGCCAGTGGCCACCGGAAACATGGCAACCCGCTCTCGGTCCCCGGTCGGCCGAAACCGGGTTTGAAATGTGATATTTCATTTCCGTCCGTGCGCCTTCCTTCGGTCGGTCGGAAGTTAGTTTGATGTTGTTTCTTTCCGAGCGTCGTACTTTTGACCCGCCGTCTTAACGAGCCCGATGATAAATAATGCTCCATCAGCCGCGGGGAAGCATAAATCTCGATAGCTGCAGTCGGTGAACATTTCCGGGCGGAACCAATGCGCACAAGAAGCAACAGGGGTCGCCGCCACCGCCACCGACGTCGACCGGCCAAAGAACGGCTCACTTACCGGACAGGGAGGAGAAAAGGTTTTTCCTTCCTTCGTCAAACTTCTTTCAACGTCGGAGAGCTTCTTGGTACGGACGTGTGTGTGTGTGTGCGCGCACAGTAAGCAACAGGAGGACGAAAGCATCACGAATCCCTAACGACCTCCTGATCTTTGGGCGAAAAAAGGGCGAGACCTCCCCGATGACGTAGGTAGTGTGTTGCGTATTTCGGTTTCTCTCTCGCTCTCTCTCTTTCTATTCCTCGAAGGTCTGGGATTAGGGTTCCGATCTGTTAAGCTCCGTCTTTTTCGGGCTCATCAGCAGAAAAGTAGCAGCAGCAGCTCCGAATGGAGCCACCGCCAACGGGAGGTTGTCTCGATTCCCCGTTCTCAAGTACAGATCCTTAATTTTAGCGATTTTGAACAAGAGCTTTCACTTCATCATCCTCATCGTCATCATCATCGTCAGTGGCATCGGCGGTTGCTCCGTCACGATGGAACGCCCGGTGCACTGCCGAAGTTGATTGGAACCGAATCGAGTGCCTTGTGGAGAAATTCATCGACTGTTTGTACCGATTGCTGCTGATGCACGAGGAAACAGGATTCATGGAACACGTGGCACAAGTAGGAAGCGCAACAGCTCTCCTCCGCGTGAAGAGAAAGAGAGAGAAGTGAGAAGTGAGAAGAAGAAAATTGTTGTCAAACAGAACGACAGGTGAGAGAGAAGATTTGGAAAATTGCATTTATTCGATGATTCGATTTCCGCCGGAAACGAAATGTGCCACCCGCCGGCACGGCTCTCCCTGCACTGCCACCACACACACGTGCGCGCGTGATTGGGGAGTCGATGAATCATTGTTTCGAATCACGCCGCATGCCGGCTCCGATAAGTGGCACCGGAATTCAATTTCGTGGATTCGATTGTTTGGCCGTGTCTGGGAAAGAAAAACGAGAAAATTAACAACTTCTATTCCGTTTCGCACCACGTTGCTTCTCCCGGGCGATCCGCGCCGGGTCTAGTTGGAACAGTGTAAGCCCAGCGACGGACGGGCAAAAAGAATCTCATCCGACACCGGCAAACAACGGAAAACAGTGCCGCCGAACCGAAAGCTCTCTGCGTGATGTATGGCTTCGGCAGGGATTAAGCCGGAGCTTACTACCGGTGAACAGGACACGCACAAGCACAGCAAAGCGCTTGACGCCCGGTAACCGGTCCGTCGGCGCGGTGCGCTCCTGGCCAGGATCAACGCCAGCGTTAAGCAGGAAACGCCGCGTCGCAGTTGCAGTGCATTCCGGAAACGCAGGAAGCCAGTGCCGATCGGATTTGCTGTCGCGAGTGCAACGGGCTGTTTTCCCCTCCCGGTGGTGGCCTAATCCTCTTGTGCGCGATGTAGTGTCGACGCTCTACATTCATATTTGTGCCAGCGTGAAGAGCCACGCTGTTTGGCGTTGAGTTTGAGAGTGGAAAACTACGGCGTTTTTGGTTTTCCAGTTTGCCGACACCAAGGGTTGGTCGCATCGAGAAATGGGTTCGATGCAATACTCGAGAGAATATTGATCGCTTCGTTTTTTTTCCAGTAATGCAACTTTATGTAAAGAACACTTTGGTTTGGTACGCGACATTATTGCTCAACCGATGCTTGTGAGAACACATGGCGCTCTTCACTTTCTTCTATTTGATTTTTCACTCATGGAAAAGGATAAAGTAGGGTAAAAAATCGTGAAATGCCGACAACGGAATCAGCTCAATTAAAAAATGTGTGAATAATTATTCAGTTGTTAAAACCAAATGAATAGTTAATTATTTTCTGATAAATTTTAAAACTGCCTAAAGTCTAAAGCGAAGTTGGGTTGAAAAACAACGAGACACCATACCAAGCAATAGGAACCCTTTGAAAACACGTATAAGCTACTTTGGATGCTATTTGTTCTTATTGCATACACCTAGGCGTAATACACCTATTATTATGCAATTAATTTTGTTGAGTGAACATTCATGGCCTTTGAGTACTATTAGCGAGTAGCGTACTAAAATTGATTGAGCTTGCTAAGCATTAGAGATCCGCTACCCTGTCCTAATACTTGCTTCTTTGAGCTGGATTTATACTCTCAGTTAGAGATGTCTTGCCCCAAATTGTTTGAACTGTCCTATTTATAGAACCGATTCTTTTGAGCTAAGACAGACAGGCTTCAATATCGGTTTCAAAAGAAAATGTTTCGACGAACTCTTGATGCGTAGGCAGCACAAACAGATACCGAAACCCACACGGAAACTGGTGAACCTCCACACGGATGAGTTTTTGCTGTTTACCTCTGCTGCTTGTTGACCTAGTTAGGTTGTTGACTTTTCATACACAAATGTAGCATGTTGAATCTCCTGCTGAATGTTGCTGTTGAACCAAAAAACACAGATTGTGGAACCATCCGTGTACGTGCAATCACCGGATCTGCACCGGAAACTCTGCACACTGGAATATTTCCATTTCTTTTCCGGGGAAAATTAATGCCGACCTAAATCAACAGAGAGATTCAGAGAACTTTTGCGAATTCTACGCCAGGCAGTTGTCAATAAACCAATCGAAAAGTTGATGCCACGCTTCTCCGAACGTTTCAACTATTTGCCCAGCGCCGTAAGCAAATAAGGAAAACCCAATCGCGCGAAAGTGCCGAGAGATTATATGGTCGGGAAATTGAGCTTTAATGAACGTTCGCTCGAACACGATTAAGCCACAACGTCATGTCGAGTAAGCGTTTCGTTTGTGCGGGGATTGCATTAGGGATAAAAACCCGCATATGAAAGTGTTTCATTGTCCGGTTTGCTAGCACACTGCCCGCTCCAGACAAAGCGTCCTCAGACCGGACAGTTCCTTTGTCAGACGAAAACCTCACTTGTCCATCGGAGCGTTTCTCGCCCCACCAAATGCTGATGGGGTTTGCGAGATTAACGAAAACTTTCTGCACTCTAGGAAGTCTCCGTCGCCGAGGGTCGCCATTTCTCCCGCGGCGCGTAACCGAGCGCAGATGCTAGGCGAATGGAATGAATGGAATCATCTCGCAGAAACTTCACGAAAAGGGGTGCACAAAAACCGTGGGGAAAATCAACCCGGACACGAAAGAATGAAGGTGACAGAATGGGCTCCCCCCGGTTTTGGTTCGGGGCACAGGGGCACGTTAAACGAAGAAGAAATCGATAACTCTATTGATAGCGGGTTTCATTTTTCTTTTTTTCGCCTCCCCCCAAGATGGTGATTTTCTTTTCGCGTCCGCACATAACGACATTCGGTCTGCGTTTGACGTGAAAGCGTCAAAAGTTGCCATTGTCAGCGTTCATACGGTCCCTTTTCCATCCATCTGAGATCGATTCGGGTCCCCTGCCCTAGCAATGTCCTAGTTCCACACCACCGGCGAAGGCTCCCGCGAAGTCAAACAATTTAGTCAATGGCGGTCCAGGAGGACCTCTAGCGCTGCACGGTCCATTCGATCAAAACTTTTCTGCCAAACAGCGTGCGGATACACGGTAGAGCCGGGAATGCCTTCCTAAAGTAGAACCGGAAAGTAAGGTGTAGCCCGGGATCAGGCCGGGACTGGTGCCCGTTTTTGTCGGTGTTATGACCTCCTCCCCGGGAAATAAGTTACTCGGCGAAACTGCAATTATCATCACCATCGTTCAGAGGGCCCGGTGCCGTACGTGCGTGTTCCTCCGTACCGGGCTGTTCATCATCAACTCTGCGCTGGCCCCGTTCGTGACCGTCCGATGGCGAGAGTTCCGAAAGTGTCCACCGGGCGAAAAGAAAGTATCACCGGCAACCACCGGGAGTCCATCTTGCGCCGAAGGATGTGATACTAGTTCGTGCCGTTTTGTCGCTGGCTCCCTGTGTGGGGCAACCTTCGTCCTCGATACGATTCGGCAAAAGTTTATGCTGCTGTTCAATTGATTTTGGCCGACACCCGGTGGCTCCCAATTTTCACGACAGTTCCGCTGGTGTTCTGGTGTAGTTTTCCAGATCCGGTATACACGGGGAGCGCGTTCCCGGATGCGACTCGTTTAACCCGGTCTCCGTCTCCGACTCAGTCAGCCGGAAACGCTCTGTTGTCCGCTGTGACCGAACTGCACGCCCCACTTGAACCGTGCCGTGCACTGTCAAGTGTCAGTTCGCAGCACCAGTGTCTCCGTTTAAGGTCTCTCTCTCTCTCTTATCGCTTCTTCGTTAAGCTCCTAGGTACCCTAGGGCACCAGTAGCTGCGGCACACAACTGACACAAGTTTAAGGCTTGCTTCACTCCCACCGGACCGCTTCCCGGTCGTCACTGCTCGGGTGCGGTGAGCTAAATTTCCAGCTTTCCAGTTTATTGACTTTTCACCGGCAGACAAACTCGCGCGCGCCATCCGGTGGGGCCCGACAGTGGTGGTAGAATGACAGCTGTCGCGGCGGTGGACGGTTCTCAGGTTCCGCAGGTTTGCCGTGACGAAGTTCCGAAGACACAGAGAGCACTCCACGGAGGGAGGAGGTCCTACCTATTGTCGAGCGTCGACTTGGGCCGAACCGAAAGCTGTCGAAATGCAAATGAGATCGATTCACTGTGGTGCTGTGGGGATCCGAGCACCACCATTAGACCAGGACCGGGCCACGAAACCGGAAATAGTTTCTCCGCTTCGTGGCGTCGTCATGAGTTTGGCGCTTTGCGAACGGTACCCGGGAGACACACATGTTCCAAAGTTTGATCAGATCGGCCAGCAGAACGCATTCCGGGGTTGCCTATTGTTTACCACACACACTGTTTGACGGTATCGCCGTGTGAAGTTCTGTGCCGAAGATGCCGAAGTTCGCCCTCCGAATGACACCACCATTGCGAAGATACGGAAGCGCTGTCACCAATTTCAAGCAGGACTCCAATTCACTCCGCATTTGCGGTGTGCCGGTGGGAAATCTTTCGGACAGTTGTTTACGGGGTGGCGCACACACAAGGACACTGGGTCGGGGCGTCGTCTTTCGTTAACTGCTTGTTTATATCTGTGATGACGCTATAATTAGGTAGGTACACTCTGCACAGTATTCGATATGGACCGTGTGGACCTTGCTATCGTTTAATCGCCTCGACGACGACTACCACAACCTTCCTACCAGTGCACTCGTAAGTCTATTTCGCCCGCCGCAGGACACGTAATCTCTGAGTGTAAAAGAGTATAAAATAAAAACCTTCGAGTTTAACCAATCCGCTACAATCCCGCTTTTCTCACGTAAATATTGTTTCTGTTTTCTTTACAAAAGTAATACTTTCGATCCGTTCCCCGCTTAACGCTTACAAGTCTACCCATCTCACTATTGGTCTGTCTTCCATCATCGGCCGTTTGCGTGTTTGCCCTTTTGCTGTACAAATGTTACACGCTAACCAGGCTAATGTACTAAACACTAAGCAAAGCTATTCATTGTCGTCGGTTTCTATTTCTTCCGCGCGTGTTGTGTATGTTGAGGTTACGTTTCCATCGCTCCGGCCATGCGCGGGCAGGTCCGCGACGCACGGAGCGCTGACAGTCTTGATACACCCGGGGGTTTCCGGGGCGCCGGCGGCGGCTGTTCCGGTTATCCGCAGGTCAAGCAGCATAACCGCTTCCAGAGGGGTCGCTTCCGTTGGCTAAACTCCTGTGATTGCAGCGCGTCCCAGATGGCCGTATCGAACACCTCCTTGATGCCTTCCTAAAAGCGGCGGAAACAACGTAAAAAGGTGAAGTTAGTAAACTGTTTATGTTTCTGAGCTCCCTATTGTAAACATTAGGTGCCGCGCGACCCACCCGATGGCCGGGGCCCGGCGAGGCCGGAATTCATGGAACAATCAACCAAAAATCGGAAACAAACAGCAACAGCCCCACCCGCAAGCTCTCTGCTTGACCGGGGGCGGGATCGCTTACATTGGTCGACTCGGCTCCGGTTAACGAGAATCAGAACAAACGAAAGAAAAACATGATAAATGCCGTGCCGTAAGCACGCAAACATCGGCCACGCCGGGGCTTCGTTGGCTTCGCTGTTTTCGTCCGTCAATCGGTCGTGGCCATTTTCCCAGTGCCCACGCAACGCCCAGCCCAGCTGCTTGGCTACCACTTGATAAACAACTTTGCCAGCGAGTGGCGAGTGTCCTTCATTATGTCAGGACAACTGGCGGCCCTACAGCGAGCCCTCTCAATTGCTGACCAATTTTGCCAGTAAACAGCACAAACCCGTGGCACCGTGGAACCTTGAACAGGTGGCCCCCGCTCGGTTCTATCCACCCCAAAGTGACCACCCACCCTTTCGTGGACATCGGTTCATTACGCCCCGCAACTGTCAACCGAACCGAAACGACAATCACGGTGCCGGGTAGCATGTTCTTCGAACTTCCCAGTTCGAGTGCCGGCCAACCGGCCAAAGTGAGATATAGATCAAGCGGAACCGCAGCACCAAACACAAAGCCCCGGTCAAGGTTTGTAGGGGCAGCGACAGGTTCCGCGGAGTAGTTTGCGGAGGTTTACTTCTTCGCCCATTTAGTGACATCGAGCGTCACGAAACAGATGACGGCGCAGGAGGGCGCCAGGAAAACAACAAATCAACGACACATCAAACCAAACGGTTTGAAACTGGAGGGAACCACACGTCGGCACATGTGTGGCCGGACCAAAAGCGAAGCCTCCCCAAATAAAAAGCCGACCGGACCAAAAGGCTGACCACCGGCTGACCTTGGCTGGAGTTAAGGCGAAGGTTTGCGCCCGTGTCAACGGTCGGCCGTCGGACTCAGAGGTCGGCGCGTCGGCGCGCATGAATAACCCAACAGCGGCACGGACGCGATTGATAGAGGGGCCCAGCTGTTGCTCCCGAGGGCCCGAGTTCTTACCTTTTTATGCGACGACGTTTCCACATATTTGGCGCCAATTTTCCGTGCAAAGTCCCACGCCGAGGAGACCGGTATCGGTTTCTCTCCTTGTGCCTGTTGGATGAGAGAAAAGGGAAGATTTAGAATGAACGCCCTGAGTGCTACGGGAAACTTTGTAGTTAAATTCCAATGGACCAGCTATAAGGTTGGGCATCTAACAACTAACGGAACCTCCAGAACCTGGGAAATCGAATCGAAGAGAGGCATACCTGTAGCTTGGTGATGGTACCCTGGTCATTCCGCAGATCGGACTGCGTCCCGACCAGCACGACGGAGACGCCCTTCAGTTTGCTGATTTCCGGTTCCCACTTGGTCGCCAGCGAGCGGAAGCTTTCCGGCCGAACGACGGAGAAGCAGAGCAGGATAACGTCCGAGCCGGGGTAGCAGAGCTGCCGCAGCGTATCCAGCGCGTCCTGGCCGGCCGTATCGCAGAGGGTCACGCAGATCGGTCTCCCGTCGACGCTTACATCCACTGCGGAAGAGAGACAAGCGAGCGAGCGGTTCGTGAGCTGAGTGCGAACGAAAGGGGGTGAAGGACATGAATGTCCTGCACCCGGCGATGTACAGGAGATAGAGCCGTAAGGAGAGATTGAGCCCAGCTCTCGTGGGCTGGTGAGGTGATAAGGAGCAAACGAAACACGGCCCGAGCCCGAGCGCCAGCCCGTCGAGCATCTCGTACTCATCAATTCAAGAACTTACTCCGTCGCGAGGTGCCCGCGTTGCTCCGGTCCGGGACTTCCGGAGCAACTTCAATGCCCAGGGCTAGTGAGCGGCAGGTTTTGCCAGATTTTCGGACCGGCAGGACCAAAAAAACCTGTTTCATTCAAGTGACGATGCGCGCGCGTTGTGGTGGACCGGTTCAAGTGGACTGCCAAGAGAGAGTCTCGAGTGGCCACAACGAGAAACGGGTCGAGTTTGGTCTCGGAACCCTTTTTTCTGCTTCGTTCAGGACCACACAAGGGATGTCCCGCTAGCTAGCCAGCCACGTCCACGTTAAGTTTCTTGCTGCCCTTCCACAGAGACATAGGTTTCCGGTCCACTTGTGTCCGGTCGGACTCGAATCTAGTGGCGGCGCGTTGCTTTGTCAAAGGCGACCGAAATCCCCGCACGGCCAGACCTTCGTGGTGACCTCCCCTGACTGTACGCTCTATTCTAATGCTTTCCTGAGAGGAAAGTTCCAGAGCCTGGAGGTGGTGGAAAGTTCTGCCCCGAGCACCGGCAGCTGTCAAATCAATTTTAAAATTTATATCCAATTATGAAAATAATCATAAAATAATCGACACGTCGGTCGTACGATATTCCGCCGGCCCGCCGAGGGCTGCAGAACCATACCTTGGGTTCCTATCGGACGCTACGATCGCATCTTCGGCCCATTCTGCGTCGCCGTCGTGGCCATGCGGGTTTGGAGTCAGTTCATATTTTAATCTAAATAACGACCGGAGCTATCGAACGAAGCGACATTTCTTTCTTCCCCGGGGCCTTCTGCGCAACCCCTCCCGGTTTGGGCGAGTTCTTGGAAGGAACCGTGTCGCCCTCGGCCACACACGGCAGAGAGGGCCGCACGGAGGTGTGTAGCGCAGGTGACTTCACCAGGTTAGGTCGCTCTCCAAACCGTTATGGGATCACTTTTTTTCACCATTAAACGAGCCGTATCGTCAACCGATAGTTTCTTGGAACATTTACGGCCAGCATGGACCAAACGTGTGGCTGGTGGCCCGATTATCTCGCGGGAGTCAAAGGAAAACGAAGGACAAACGAATACGAGACTAAAGGTGAAAAACTGCCACTTACGGCACGGCTGTTTTGTAAAAAGAAAAAAAGAGCTAAAAGGAGATTGAGTTCTAAGAACTGGTCTGTCAAAACTTGTTCAATCAATGGAACTAGGGGTTATATTCCCGGTGGGATGTTTTGAAAAATTCCTATTTAATGACATAATGTGACCTCAAGCATTTACAAGCAAGATTGGTCTTCGGAAGACTGCAAGTATTTGAGTCTATTACAAGGAAAACTATGTTCGTATTTCCAGAACTTGTTTTATTCGCGGTAAACATAACAGGGAGGGTCCAACGTTTGACAGCATCTCCAACTCCAGTCAAAGCCGACCACTTTTACTTTTACCCTCTTCATTGTGGCCAACATTTTCCATTAATTTTCGAAAAAAAACAATTTATTTTCACTAATGCACCGCGTATTAGTATATCATTATATCTGCATCGCAGCCTTAGCGATGGTCCCAAATGGCAACCCCGGTAAATGGATGCCGATGGTCTTTTTCCGCATAATGCCCTCATTTGTTCAATCAATATACTCGCATAACTCGCCAAAAGGAGACGAAGAAAATAGTTTCCTCCCTTCCCGCCCTCCTGCATGGTATGAAAAATCGAATTCCTTGTCGATTGGCCATGCAAAACCGATCGAGGTCATACGTGTACATGCAGCGGAATCGAGCATGCAACGATGTCACGAACGTGCTAGACACACTGTCTCGTCCGTGCAATGGCCCGGCCAAGAGGGCCCAGCCTTGGCCCGAGCATCGAGAAAACACGTGGCCGAATGGGCGAAGCAAAACACACACACACACACACACACACGACAGCGACACAAGATAAGACACTAGAAACGGGTTGCCCGCCCGGACCAGACCGGAGGGCTCCACCGGTCGCGCCGCACCGTTGGCAACATATTTTCGTTGGCTCTTAATTGAGCGTGGGTTTGGGAACTTGGTTCGCAAGCGCAAGCGAAACCAAAAAGTGGTTGAAAAATAACGGAGCCTTCGATCGGGGTGAGCAGCAAGTCGCGACCGGTGAAGTTGCCCTCTCAGAGTGCACCGGCAGGGGCTCAGGTGAAACGCTCAATCCGGACAACGAAACCGGTCTTGCGCGGTGCGATAGCTGACTTTACGATCGAGGGTGGGAATACGTTATAACCCGATATTATATAAAACACCATCGCACCGCTCGGTCGCTGTGATATCTTAATTATGGGAGTTTAGTCGGTCTTCGGAGCGCTCTTAGCGGAGCGAGGAGCGTGGCACCACGCGGTAACGGTTAGATTATGCCTTCACCAGCATGAAACCTGAACCTCCGGTGAACCCGAGACCCGAAAGTGCCGTACGAGGGCACCGGATAGAACCGCCCGTTGACGGGACAACGTGACGACCGCCCGTTCTTTACGGCACGAAGTGCTTCGGTCGATCGATTGCAATGATTGCATCGGCGGTCGCAACATCATCAGCAGCAACTCGGTTAGGCACTGTATCGGTTTCACTACAATTACCACGCACAACGCTCTGCTCCGCACTCTGGTCAGCATCCAGGACCGGTGCGTAGAGTGGTTGGACAGTTCGACGAGCCCGTTCGGTCCGGTCCGATCTTCCGAACAGCGCACAAGTGCAGTGGCCTGTTCATTCGTCTAGTGGATCCACTCCTGAGCCATCTCCGGTACGGTCGACGGTTATTGCATTACGCATCAACCGGCGGCCGTTCGGGACGGCCATCGATATAAGGTAAAAATGAAGGACGTTCGAAAGGACGATTTCATTCGCTTTGCGTTTGCATAAACGGGTGCAACGATGCGGCATTGATTGATGCGGAAAGATTACGCCGGTTGACACAAAATGTCACAGGATGGTACTTCCGGTGGCTGCGAGGGGGATCACGAGATGGCTCCGTTCTTAGTGTTTAAAGGTTTTGGGACGGAATGGCGGAATGACGAAATCGTTGTGAAGAAGGTCTACTTGGGTTCAAAGTAGAAGTCTCAGCACACAACTGGAAAGCTGTTCATGTAATTAATTGATTCACGAATTATCACTTTTCCATCGTTTAGTTTAGTAGTAAAATCCTGCGTGTTAATCCTGCGGACACAGCGAAACAAATTTCTTCGCTTCGATTCTTGACTTGAGCAGGTTTAAATATCTTTTAAGACATTTTTTATTCGAAGTCAAGAGACTTCTTTCAAGACACTCTTCCAGCGTTAAGGTTTAAGTCCCTGCCATGCCCATTATTTCGAAGCCACCGTTACAACGGACATTGTTGAGCGTTGCCGAGAACGAACACTAAGACCAACGCGTCGCGGCGGCCTCTCCAGAAGCGTGTGCTAAAATTAGCAGCCGCTCCAATCTCCGCCCCAGGCGTAACGCAATTTAATTAAAAATGCTAAAGAAATTCCTCCCATGCCGGATGTCGGTCAGTGTAGGATCTTAGCGCGCCGTTCTCGGAGTTGTATTTTAAGTGAAACAAATGGCCACTTTTGTAGACCCGGGTCCCCGTTTCATCACCCAGCGAAACCAGAGCAGCGGCAGGACCAAGAACAACCCCAGGGAAGGCATTGATTTTGACAATTAGCAAATTCCTCTGTACTTGGAAACGGGCACGGCTCCTTTGTGAGTGCCATTTAGCTCACATTAAACTATTTGAAGCTGGTAACGCAACCGCCCGAGAAGGGGCTTCGACGACGACAGCTGCGAACGTTCCCAAACGGGTGAGACCCGAGTGCCGACCCTCATCAGCAGGTTCGTCATGAAACGATTGCCAGTCACAGACTGTCACAGTGAAGGATGCGGCGACGATAGATGAAACACCCGGGAATCACCGGTCCAGTTCCGTGCTGGCAAAGGTGCTCCCTCCCATCTGGACCTCCTGGGCGCAGATCCTGTTTGTTCCTTGGTGGTTATCCTTGAGCCGGCAATCGAAAGCAGGGTGATAGCTGTCCTGAAATGCTTTTCATTTCATCTCTGCCTGTCCCCGTATCCTTTGTCCCTTACCCTTGCTTACCCCTACACACACACACACGCGCTCCTTTACTCACCGGCATCCGGTGAGCGAAAGGAACCCCGGATGATCCCGGAGAACCTAATCACGCGAAACATGAAAGAATGTTTCCATTACTTCTGGTCGGGATGGCCGAAAACATCACAACATCACAGGGTGCGTCAGAAAAGGGACAACACACCCCGGGTTTCTGCTCACCTGGTTGCCGCGCTTCTTCGTCCTGGGTTCGGTTGGAGGCGGACGCCGAGGCCGCCGCCATCAAACATCTGTCTTAATCTTCGGTGTCGCTTATCGATACATCTTGACCAGTGGTTTTCTTTGTTTTTGCTGCTGCGATTTTCCGGTCCGGTCGATCCCAAAAACCGAGGCCGCCCAGTTACCCGTTATCCTCCTTATCGATATCGGTCCACGACATGGCGACGATGTCGACGTGACGTGGGTAGAAAATAGGCCCGGGCCAACAACATCGACCGGCGCTTCACCGTGTCTTTTCGGTTTCGTTTGGGAATCCGCCACGGCCGCCGGGGTCCCGGTTATTTGTTTTTACCGAAAGCGGCTTCCTGTAGGTGGAGTTTTCCATCTTTACTTTATTACCGACGCAATAAGGGCCGCGTGGGGGTCCTAACGATAAATCTTGATCATTTAAAATCCGCTCAAAACAACGCGCCGCCCAAGCGAGAAACGGTGCTCTCGGAACATTCGCAAACTGGTGACGTCACTGGCTCCCACGGAGGACAAGTGCGCCACGCGGTCTGTCGTCGTTTGGCGAAAATAGATGATGAAATTTTGTTTGACAAATCGTTATGTAATTTCGTGATGTTTGCATTCAATTTCAGCGCGTACGGGGCGTGATTTGGAATCAAATGTTGCACGCACGGGCGTAATGGCTGGCCCCTGCTACGGTGGTACGAAATTCGAGAACTTACGGGGCTTTCTCCAACAGAACCACATCGACATGAACGCGGACTGCCTTAACCGCTCAGTGTATTATGTTTAAGTAGTTCAAAAGTGTTATAATAATGCGAGTGGAAATGTTGGTATCCTCCAATATCGCTGCCCAAATTAAAGTAAAACGTATCAATAGTAATATAAACTTTGATTTAAAACGCCCGCCTGCTGCTGGGCCACACAAAATCTAAAATCACACAGCAAACAAATCACGGCTGCGGGCGACGCGCCTCAGCAGATAATGAGCTTTGTGTGACAAGTGTGTCCTGCCGGCACCGAGATCACGTTTCGTGGCGGCGTCAAAATTGTTTGGACAAAAATTTCCAACCGAATATATCACGTTTCGGTGTGCTTATCAATGGTGCGCCAGAAAGGCTGGCCCCCGCGTGTCATGCTATCGCTTCGGCTCACACCAGGCCTAGGCTGCGGCCTGGCGCCGGAGCAAAACGAAATCCTTTTACCCAAAGAACCCAAAAGTAACGCCGTTTTCTCCAGAAATCCCAGTGCCTCGCGTGCCGGAAGACGCAGAAGGCTGCCTTCGGGCGGTCGGAAGGCACTTGCGGGCTACACACCACATTGTCCTCGCATTGTCGCTCCTCTCTCTCTCGAGAGAGAGTCGAGTGATGCGGTTCCTCCGCAGACGATGACCGTAAAGGTCCGCGACGCCCGGTGCCTCGTGCCGGTTATGGGGCTTCCCTTCTGTTTGCTTTCCAAATATTTGGCATCTTCCGACCGGAATGGCAGTTGTCCTTCGTCGCATGTCCAACCGCGATCCCTCTCGCTCCCCCCCTCTCCCTCTCTCTCTCTGGGCTGCCGCAGTGCGAGGACGAGGATTTGTTGGCTTTTCCCCACCCGGTGAAGCCGGTGTTCGAAAATAGTCCTTCCGGTCCGCTGGTCCGGGTCCGGGTGGTGTTGGTTTGCGAGTTGCGGGCTGCCTGCGCAAGGACGTGTTCCGTGCCAGGTGCCAACAAAGCCAAGGGCAAGGCGCAAGACAGTGGGCGGCAATTATCAACAATTGTGCCGGGCCGTGAAGTAACTTCCCGCCCTTCGGTGGGCTGCTGCTGCCGTTCGACGTTGGAAAATAGAAACGGACACGCCAGGAATGTGTGCTGTAGGACGAAAGAATTAATAACGTGGCACACACATTCCTGGCGTGGTTGGCATGAAATTGAAAAATTCTTCGGAACATCACACGCTCGGGCAGATTCGGGCAGCGCAGCTCATAAAAAACCAGATAATGGTACAAAAAACCATTCTTTTTTTTCGGCCACACTACGCGGGGATTAATCAAAAGCTCGGATCACACTCGGGAAAAGGGATGTAGCGTAAGCTGTCGGATTGAACATTTTTATTGAGAGCCGCACATTATCCTTCACGAGACGGCGGCGCTCGGATCGATAGTTTGACCGATGTTTGATCGATCGAGAACAAACGCACGGGCGGAAAACCAACAACGTGAAAATTAATAAAACCCACACCAGCGCCTACCACGTCACGTTGTTGTGGCGTACGGTCGGAGCTCGGAAGGACAAAAACAATCGATCAATTTTAATCGCCCTGACGGTCCCGCCGTTGTTTGACCTCTGCGCCGGTACTAAATTCACAATCCGGCCGCCCGGCGATATATGATCCTCGTAAACATTGGGGTCACCGGCAAGCATATATAGTTTTTTTTTTAATTATTCCGGCTCCATGTGAAACGTGTCCCCCAAAAAAAGAACGGCACACCGAACGGCTACCGAAAGGACAGTGCCGGGTGAGACTTTCGTACACCGTTGAGTTATGTTTTGTTGGCCGCAGCATCCGGAAGACAACTGTTAGTTAATAAGTGAATTTCCTCAGGTCAAAGATTAGGTTTGAAAACGATCTCCGATATCGAAGGAGTGAGAAACCCCGACACGATAAGCTGTGAAAAGGTTTGCATAAAACATCGATAACATTTGAATGTTCGTCAAGCGCCCGGAGCGAATAAGTGAAAGCAAACAACGCACTCGAGAAGCTTGTCCACGCAGCGAGGCTGATGACACCGACACCCGTGTGGCGCTAACGATGAGCATAATTACATTGCCTTCGACGTGGCGCCGGCCCGGGCCGTATACGCAAAACGTTACCTTCCGAAATCCGACCACCGCCCGGATAATGGGAAATGGCAGGGAAAAAGTGGCGATAAATGCATATAAAAAAAAGTGCAACATTTACACGACCTGTACATTACCGATCTCCTCCCCGACCTACCCCACTTTCCGGGTGGCCAACGGGAGGGGACCGTGTAAAGAGCTCGGGTCTCCGGGCGTGCGCTGCAGAAAAGTGCATCGTTGCGTTATGAATATTTATGGGGCGCGGGTTTTTTCTGTGTTACAGTCACCCGGGCGGACCGGAGAAGGGGGGTGGGTGAGTGGGCTGGTTGGCGCCACCTTCCGTGTGCCACCGGCGGAGACATTGTGGCGCTCGCTGCGCCAATGCGCCGCGCCCGCTGTCAATGTGCCAATGTATCGAGAAAACAGGACACCCACAGGAGAGCATTGGAAGCGGTGTGTTGTTGCCGTGAGTGTGCGCGTTTCAGTGTTTGCTCTACGAAGGCTAAAGTGAAAAAGGGAAGTGCCAATGAAAAAAAAAAAAGATCGGAGACCCGCGGGTGCAGTTCGTAATTAAAAATTTACTGAGTAATATTGGCGACGGATGGTGGATCAAACGACGCAACGTCGATTGACCTCAATGTGGGGGTCGCAAAAAAGGCTCAATCTCATTTTTTATTTTGACCGACCGCTGATAGGCTGCTGGCCTCTGCGAACAAATTCATTTCTGGCACTCTCTGGCTCTGGAGTGAAAATAATAAAATGGTTGCGTAATAAAATTTATACTGCTCCGGTGTTACGCCGGAGTGAAAGAAACTCAACAAGGGGAGCACTGACGAGGACCGTTAAGAAGTGGCAACCCGTACTATACAGAAAGCGACTGCTACTTCATTTCAGAAAAGTTCTAAACGACCACACACCACGCCGACGCCGCTCACCGGGCTATTTGTCAACGAAGTCAACGAAAAATTATGTCCACGGCAAAGCTGGCTAACCAGCTAGCTAGCTAGCTAGCTGGCGGCCAGCTCCTATGACACAGTGCCAGGAAGATAATAATTCGCTCACGGTTCGTTTTTTCGTATCCCAGCTCAAGAGGGTGTCCCATTTAACAGGAGTGTCCCGGGTGCAGGGAGAGACACTCTGCAGAAGCGCTGGATGCGCCGGAAGGACGATACTTTATAATGATTTTTATTTTTGGCTCCATGTTTTCTCTCTCTCTTTCTCTGTTGCAGTTTTGCCTACGCGTTTCGTCGTCCTGTTTGGCCAAAGGATGCTGCACTGGGGGGCGTTTTTTGTGCCCAACACTCAAAACCATTTCCATAAACTCGTCCGCCACACATTTCGTCGGCGTTGGTACCGGGATGGCTCCCCAGAGTCCCCAGGTCAGACACGAAACAGAATGTCCTTTCCAGTGGACCATCCACGAGGGATGAGGGAATTTGGCCTGGCGAACTCTCGTGATTTAAGAACAACACGTAGCCGTCGTCGTCGTCGTCGTCTGTCGTCTGTCGGACTGCTCCGGTGAAACGATATCTCGGCAAGCCGACCGGCCTGCCGGTTGCTTGAAGCCGGTGATGAAAATAATGGTCTCTCACCAGTCGGCGTGGCGTGTAAATGGCTTCCGCCGACAGTTTCCACTTTTCCAGAGGTTTTGCAAGTCCGGAACTCCAGCGGCGCATAACGAAACCGGCAGCCAAGCGGCAACTCGGCAACCAACCCATAAGGTTTGCGCCGTATGCGAGACCGAAGTTGTGTGCACATTCTTTCGTTTCGATGAAATCCGTTGGCGCCGAGTACCGTACGTCGCCGGCGTGTGGGTTGGGTTCACGGGACCGGAAATGCTCGAACTACCATTTCCTGCACCGACTTTAATTCTCTTAAGCGCTCAGCCAGCCAAAACGAACGGGGCGGCCCGAACACGAGAAGTGAGCCGTGGTAAATAACGCATTCATGATTTGCAATCTGAGAGCGAGCTTAACGGGTTCCCATGCAAAACTACTTCACCAACTTCACACCCGACCGACCGAACAGAGGCCGCTTGGAGCTTTGGTGCCGAAAACCTCTTTGGTTGCTGAAAAATGGGTACCAGCCACCAAACGGGAACGGGGGCATCCATCAGCTGCATGGTGGAAGAAAGCGCGACACTTACCGTTGTATTTATCGAACGCCGTTGGCACGTACTCGTGGATGAACCGATCCTGGATGTAGGAAACGATCAGGTTCGTCTTGCCGACGGCACCGTCGCCGACGAGAACACACTTGACGGTCGGCGACGCTTTCGCTTCCGAGAACCGCTTCTCCAGCGACGGTTTTGATTTTTCTTTTTTGTCTGAAAAACAATGAGAAAAAGGACGGTTTCATTAGTTATTTGGCATGACACCAGCCATGGAAAACAAAAATCATTTATTTGACCAACAATGGGCTGCTAGGATGTTCAATAAATTCATATGGTCAATAAGAAAAACACATTTTTTGGTTTGAAATACACTTAATTATTCAGTATGGCCTTCCAAAGACATCAATACACTTGTTCCGAGGAGACGCCAATTTATATATTCCATCCCTGAAGTAAAAAACTGGAACGCCTACCCAGCTGTTATAACGTCATCATTTGATAAAAAAACGCTTTCCGTGCACGAGTTTTTTTATATCTGGAAACAGATGGAAGTAACTAGGTGCCAAATTTGCTGAATACTCCAACGATTTGATTTCTAATTCATGGATTTTTGCTGTTCTTATCTCAAAATGTGTCTGTTTTTTGACGTTTTTGACATGGATCGTCTTACCACAACCTTATCTACGACCACGTTTAAACCCAGAATCCCCTCTTTTAACCCCCTAATTGAAGGCGAAGAGTCCTTTTATACTTTCAACATTGATTCTTAAATCTACTTTGCTTTTAAACCTTCCAAAAATAAAAATTCAATCACTGCACGACACTTGATTTTTTCCATTGTAAAAAATCGTTTTAAGCGACATATGAAGAGTGAACCAATATAACAAAATCAAAATTAGGATCGAAGCGGCGCCCTTTGTTACCGACCATACGAACTTATTGAACACCCTAGTATCTCCAATTTGGAGTCGAAGAGAGCGTAGCTTCAAACTGATATGCAAAGTTACTGTATTAAAACGCGATGATCCATTCGGGCACCACGCTCGTATGTCGAGCACTTAGATTTTGAGCACTAATCGAGCAGTCGTGTTCAAAACGTCAAAAGCTCATGCATTTTGTAAACAAGCCGTTTGGAGTGGTGTTAAGTCCGTCGAATTATTTCCAAAGCTACTTGAGGGAATTTTCTCCAACCTGCCGATCTTTCCGGTCATCAGAAGACCGGGTCCCGGGTCCCCAAACTAGTTAGCATCTTGAGGAAATTCCAATACTATTGCCTCCCTTTTCGACCGGAAACCAAGTGGAACTTGAACAATGAACTTTCACAGCTCATTGCCTCTGGTCCGAAACGCACTGAGGCCCACGCAGCCCGAGGAAAAGGCTTCACCAGCCGTTGGTCATCATTACAGGCCCTGCGAGAGTTATGCACGAAATATTGCGTCCCGCACTGGGGATGGGAAGCTCCAGAGACGTTGTGCACTACAATGTTTCACGCCATTTGCATGTTGCAGTCGGTTGCACACCGCGCCCCGGCGCTGTGCCATTACTTGTGGCCAGTGTCGTTACTTTGTTTCTCCTCGGTCCAATGTGGGCCACGACATTTACAGCCGGGTTGCATTCCTGCTGTTGTAAAACTTATTTCTGCAAGGACACGGAACGCCCGCCCACCCGATTTCCGGCGGAAAAAGAAGGTCAAAGTTGGCGCCCGCGCGCCCGCTCTCGTCCAGGTTTTGTAATGGAACGAAACGAAACAAATTAATTTTTAAACTCTTTTTAATTTGTTAGCCCGATGGCGAAGGGGCGGCAGGCGGTGCCGGAGGCTGCCACCGGAAAACGGGGTAACTCATTTAGCCTCACCGACGTGGTCGTTAGTCGTCGGTGTGTCCAACGACCAAGATGGTGTTCCGCGGTTCCTCCCGGTGGCGTAACGTTCTGGGAATGAAACTTTCAACCCACCACTCGGACGAGCCCGACAAGGACGATGGGTTTGCGGCCACACTGTGGCTAATTAGTCAAAGCCACCGGAGGCCCCCCCCCCCACGGGTGGTGCCGTTTGGCACATTGTCGCGCCGGTCGCTTTTTGGCTTTCCGTCAAAACCCGCTGGCCCCATGGCCCGGTTGGGTTGCTCCAATTTGGTCCGGCTATTCCTCCGACGATTGGCAACGGTTGCGTTCTCGGTTGCGATCGATTTGCAGATTAAATGCTGCCACCGGCCGATGCCTTGGCCTGCGTCCAGCACAACTGCAGCACGAACCGGCCTGTTTGGTTGAGGTCTGGACCGGCAGCACGACCAGATCCCGAGCAATCCAGCAAAAAGAGTTTTCCGGCGCGTGCAGGAATCACCCTCAGATCCCTGAATGGAAGCAACTGCACCCGAAACTGTTGGAAGACACCGGTCGTCCCCCGGCCAATGGATGCAGGTTTTGCCAGCTCCAAACTCTGGTTGAACGCCATCGGAACGGAACGGCAACTGTCACCGGGATGGAAAATTGAAACAATCTGTCTGACACTCCAGACTTCAGTCGCGACTGGACTGGATGATGATTGAGTGGTTTAACCGGCCCGAGAAGCTTTGCCTAACAATGAGCTCTGCTTTTTTGTCACCCAAAAAAGGGATGCGTTTTTTCTACGCGCGATATACTCTGCTTGGTAGGATCAAGACGCTCCAAGGAATCGCCAGCCGTACGTTGATTGTGGCGTTGAGGTTTGGTTCGGTCGAGCGTTTTCCAGTTTGCACCTGGCAAGTGACCCAAAAGAAACGTGGCCACAGATGGAATGTATCTTTCCACACCGATCTGCTTTTCCTTTCCTGTGCTTCGAGTCCTTCTGTTGACATCTGTTCGGCGATATAAAAAAGGATCGGTTTTTTAAGGGATACAAACAAAACGAAAGCAAACCCTCAGTGGGCCTTGCGGGTCCGTACGGGTCCGTTCTGGCTATCTAATATCCTCGAACCACGTGAGGCACCACCGGCGCTCACAATGCTACGTGTAAAAGGTCAACTTCAAGATTGGTGGAACTTCAAACGAAACACAAGGATTCCAGCGACCAAAGCGAACCAACCAGCCACAAGGACAGCCGGGTGGAATCCCGGCAAAATAGTTGGGAAGGAAAAACCTTGAAAAGAAACTCTCAACACACACACGTATGCACTCACAGCGTCGCGCGGTGATATTTGCTGTGCAAGAATCAGTCGCTTCGCTTACCAGAAACGTAACCTTTCACGCACTTTTCCATGCCCGGCTTTAATTCGCATCCAGCGGGTTCCTATGGCTTTCCCCGACACAAGGACACCCCAGCAAAGAGCGAGTCCCGGTTTGACCTTTTCTTGGAGGTTGGAGGCTTTGGTTATTAAAAATGTTACGTTTCCATTCCGTGCCATCGCCTTCGGCCGCCCGAAAGGACCCGCCTGCTTAGCTGATTGCTTCTGCCCTCAAGGGGTCCCTCCTTTGGCGAAGTCACTTTCTTGCCGTCGGAACCCGAACGTGGGAACGCCGCGGATCGAAGTGAATGAGAAGCAAAAATTAAAGTATAAAAAGAGAGCAAGAAGAAAAGAAGAAAAAATAAACAACCTACACCATAGGCTAAGCCCATATTAATGATTTTACGTTTACGTTTTGGGCCAGTTATCCGACGAATTCGGTTCGGTTCGGTTTGTGGGTTACCCGACACAGTGTTATCCTTGTTCGGTAGGCCAAAGAATCATTTAATTAATATCGAGCGGAAAGAAGCAGAAAGAACACATCCCTGGCGTGTCCGAAGAAGCCATTCACAATCTGGCATCTCCCGACCGGAAGTGGCAGATCCTGGTTTTTGTGCCGTCCGCTTTCCGTACCGGGTTCTTACACTTCCTTCTTTGGCTGTGATTTTTGCTTTTCTCGCATTTATTTTTTTTAGTTGTCCTTCCGTTTTACAGCTCCTATTCGCCGATCGGAGGCAACGCAACGCAAACCATGAGAAAATGGTTGCCCAACAGGCCCTTGCCCTGGGAAGCGGGCCATCTCTGTGAGCGCGGAGATGGATTGAATGGGACAGCGCATGCAGCGCGCGCTGCAGCCAGCTGCCCGGCCCTAGCATCGGTTCCGGATCGGTTCCCTCGGGAGCAGCAGACATGGGTCCGTTTCGGTTTCGGCCAACCAGGTAGGCGGTAGACGGTTGGCTAGCACCACGGAGCACCACGCTGTGCCAGCTGGCTCCGTAATCTGGGCTGCGGCCGTGCAACAGGCAAGGCCTTCGGGCGAGGAAGTGAGCTTTCCATGGTCCATCAAACGAAGATAAATAATCCCGCTGCCATGCTCCGACATCGCTCCCGGTGCTGCCCGTGTCATATCCACCGCGAGTGTCCACCGCGTCTGGACACACTGGACTGGATTTTGATTTATACGCCCGTTTGAAGATCGCCGTCGTTCCGCCATCGGAACCATTGGCCGGGGCTGCACAACACATCTTCCAGCCCTTTTGCAAATTGTGAACCCCAAGTCGCCGCCGCCGCCGAAGGGCGGAAAAATAAACGGCCCAACAACAACCCAACAGGCCTACGTGCCGTTCCGGTTTAGTGGAGCCATCGATCTTCCGCCGGCCACCGGCAACACGAACGACTGCAACTTGGAACGATTGAGTGCAGTTTGTTACTTTCTCCGATCGCCCCCCACGTAATGGGTTCGTTCGGACCCTCACACTCTCTGAAATGGCAGTACCGCGCGGCAGCATAAAGCGATGGCCGGCATGTTGCAATTTGTCCGGTCACAAAACTATTGGTTGACAGCTGATAAGAGAAGTTCCCGAAACAACCCAACCGTGGTCGGCTCCACAGGCAAGAACTACAGGGAACTGGAGCGGGGCAAACTGGACAAACTCCGCCCGACAAGAGTAACTTACCGTTCTTCGTCCGCTTCGATGCCTTCTTCCGTTCCTTCACCAGGGCGCGACGTGATTTTCCACTAGAACTAATATCACTGCTGGTCTGTAATGGGAACGAAACAGAGAAAGAAGGTTATGAGCATGAGAGAAGGCAACGATCTGTCATTAGTTTTCTCGGCAGAAAATGGCGACCTCTGCCAGGCGCTAGCCCCGGGTGGTATTCGTCACGTCTGCTGCGGTCCGCACTTATACCCACCCGCTGGTGACCGTAGTCCCCCAGGCACAGATTGGGTTGGCAAATACGTACTAGAGACCCTAGCAGAAGAAAAAAACGCAAACACCAAACAGTACTGATGTTACTGAGTTCAGTCACCGACCAGACAGAGCGCGTCCAGACAGTGGCGACAGGCGGGATTGAATGATAAACCGAAAAACTTCACCAAATACCGACCGTCCACTTTCGGTTTTATCGGACGACGACGAGTGGCGCTAGTGTCAATGGTGCGTCAGACGTGACAGAATTTGCATCGTGCCCAAGAATAAAGAGCTCAGTGAAGAGCTTGAACGATGACGCTCAATCTGGGCACAGGATCGATTCGGGTCGCCCGATAAGCTGGCTGTCAAATCTGCCTTGGGTCAAAATGCCCAAAAGATCTTCTGGAAAAACACTACCTTCAAATATTCCACTAATGGGTGCATCCCAAATTACAGCAGATATAACTGATGATGATCTTTCAAGCTCTGGAATGTGGAGGTAGTTGCAAGCCATTCAAATATTGACATTCAAGTTCTCATTTATTTCGCTTAAACATTTCAGGTAAGTGCAGGAAAAAGACCATATGGATTTTTTGAAACCCGTTCGTGTATGATCTTTCGGACTTAGCAAGCAATGAGATGGTTGACTATTCATTTGAAGCCAAAACAACGAGCAAACCAAGACTCGAACGGTAAGAATAGAATTCTTTCCATTTTCTTGCATTGTGAATAACATTTGGACCCAACAATAGTGTTGTGCGATACAGAAGCAACGTTGCAATAGCAAGACCATTTCATTTGACAGTTCTTTGTCGAGTCTAAAAATGTTTCAAAGAATTCGCCAAAGAAGTATGGTATTTGCTTATGATTCCTATTGACGAGTAAGTGTGCTATCTCCGTTTTAAAAATTACAGTACCTTAAGGATACACCAGAAGGGAATGTCGATGCATTTCAGGCCATAAAGAAATTGGACACAGATTTTTCCTCGGAGAACTCAGATATCTTAGCTCTTAAGTCACATTCCCCAACATGTAGCGGCACTGTCCACCCCCGAAGTCGAAAGGCTTCTAAGCGATCTTCGAAATCACTCGGCCAAGTAATCCATTAAATCGAGAGAGCGGCAAAATGAATCGGGTTTTAAAACAATCGCCCCCGGAAAGTTGCAACGAACCCGAACGCATTAAACATCATGCAAAACGTATCCTCTTTTCCCAATCCATCAGCCACAAACGGCGGCTGCCACCGGGGGGTCGGGCCGGGGGAAATTGGTCGTCATTTTTAACGCCACCATTACCGCACAGCCCGCGGGCTGCTGTGGCCCACCGGGGACCAAAGGACCAAACATAATAAACCCACTTCCCATGTAATCCCGGCGGACTACTCATGCCCTCTCTGGGCCCCTCTAACGAAGCGCAAACAATTCCCATATCCGACCCCGGCCGCACCCCTCTTTCCGGGGACCCCCCTCTTATGATCGCGGTGGTCGCGGAGTGGCTTCACCGCAACCACTTTTTTCCCACCTCACGCGGCGGTGTTTCTGGCAACGTTTTCCCTTATTTCCGGCATTTTTTGGTGCCACACGGTCGTCGAGCCACAAATTAGAGTGCGAGGTGGCCTCTGACGGTCTCGGCGTGGGTGTGTGTGTGCAGCTCCCCAGTTCCCTTTTGAACTTGCTTCCAGTGTTGGTTGCGCCCGGGAGCATATTTTGCACAACACCGACGCAATTCCGGAAACCGGCGCGCTCCCGACGCCGCTAGACTCGGCTCTCGGTCCCGGGAATGACCTTTTCGCACAAGTTTTACAATGGAGCGCAAATTTTCCTCTTAACCACTTTCCAGCCGTCTGGGGCGTGAGCCGCACCGGCCGGTAAAGGACCGGTGGTTTTGAGGTGGCCCGCCACTCCTGCGCGCTTGCAACTTGCCGAAAGGTCCTAATGATGTTTATTTTCGTCCCGGAATGCGATGCCTCCGGATGAACGCGATTCTAGTACGGGCCGGAGTCGAGTGTACCAATGCTGCATTCTATCGTTCCGAATGCTCCTCGGCAGGTCCTTTTTCAGTGATTGAGCCTCAACGGGGCATAGCGAGTGGAGCCGGCAAGTGATGGAGGATTTGTTAATACAAACGTGGCATCCTGCTGGTGTCTGCGCTGAAGTGTTGCGTCCCCGAGGCCGGAGGCGTGTGTAGCGCTTCCGATTCCTCTGGAAATTTGGGCCAAACATTCATTGCGGAACACAAAGCTTCATGCAACACTGTATTTGCAGCCGGAAATGCACTGAAAATGTATTTTTCTTCCGTAGTATTTAACGTGTTACGTAAGCTTGGGTTAAAAAACTTTCATGACATATTTATAGTTGGAGAAACGGCCTTATCATTTTCCTTCACGATGAGCTGGTTGCTATGTTACGCATTGGCAACATAGCGCTCATCGAACTTTATGTTAAAGAGTGGGAATGTCAAAGAACGAAAAATATATAAGACATTGCAACATTTTCTAGAGCGTCAATAAAAAATTGAGACCTCTGCCTCGGAAAAACAAAGCATCGATGTGGAACCAAACTAACCTAAAAGTTCACTAACCAACCTCAAACTAAATGCGCAATTGCGAAAAAGAAAGCCGTTTAAAAAAAATACATAAAACCTTTTCTCTACCAACCTTCCTTACTCTCTTACCGAAAGAGGCTAAAAGCTAGCTAGAGACTGATGCGAATCATAATCTTCTACTGCTGACGGCTTGCAGTGCCAACTGGTGCTCACGGGTGCACAAGGAAGAACTTATTACTAAATGCATGCTGAATGCGCACGATATGCTCCGTCAGATACGTTGGCGGAACCAATGCACACACATTATCTCGGTGCAGAAACGTGGACTAATGCGTCACGCTGCGTTGGCCGCCGGGTGGCTATCGCTATCACCCTAACCCCCGGGAAGCCATGGCCTGCGATATGGCCCCGGGAAGCCCTGGAGCAAGGCCACCGACGGGCTGATTAGAGCCCGACGCAGAAACGGCCCGATACGGTACAGACGCCACACATGAACAAGGTCGCCGTCTGCCGTACAGAGAGTGTCGCTCGCTGTGTTGCTCATTCCAGGGCATCATGCAACGAATGGCAGCGCAATCCACCTTCGCAAAGCCGGCTGGTTGGTGGGGATCTTGAAAGCTATCAAACGCAGACTTGCGTGGTGCGTGATCGAGGCCCAGAGCCGACCAGAGAAATGTCCCACGAGCGTCCCATCGAACTCGAGCAATGTCTGGCGCGCACGGCTGACGAAGCTGACTGTAAGGATCCATTCGAACGGAAAAATGTTCGAAGCAACCGAAACGCAAAGCCTAAGCATAACGACTCACACGAGCCGACGGTATGCGATCTCCGTGGGCAATAGTCCCATTTTTGTGGCACATTTTAGCGATTCTTCGTTGGCGAGGGCAACCACAGAAAACGAAGAAAAGGCATTGTGTACCGCCGGTGTTCGAGCTCCATTTACACTTCGAGAACCATCCGCCCAGTCTGAGGTGGCAATTATTTAGAAAGGATCTGTGTGTCGCTTAAAAGTACACAATTCTCACCTCGAGGGCACCGGGAGCACCGGGGACGTCGGGCGGTACCGGTGTGAAGACGGTTCCTAACGCCTCGCACACAGAAACAGAAGGCATAGGCGACCCATTAGAGGAATTACCCACCAATGGCCCAGTCGGCCTGGCCGAGAGGCATTCATATGCAAAATTTATCCCAATACACCTCCTGGCTTCCGGTGCGGGAGATCTTGAAGCGGTCTTGAAGGGGGATGGTCAGGCTGGCACAGGGCTTTCCAACAACCACCTCCACCAGAACGGCAGACGACCAACAGCCCGACCCCGATGGCGACGGTCCCGTCGAGATTATTTTGCCTTTTCGTTCACCTTTTGAACGCTCGAGAACATTTCAAAGTTTTGATACCAAAAATTATAACCCTTCGTCCGGGTGGCCGGGTGGAGTAAGGGTCTGTCAGAGCAGAGCAGCGCAGCGCAGGGTAAGATTATTCATAAGATTCTTGGGAATACTTGGAATACGGCGAGCCCGAGCTCGAGTGCTCGAGTGCTAGCATTGGGACATCTTCTTGGCGAAAAGCTCGGCTACTAGTCGACCCGCAAGCTGGCTTCAAATCGTTTCTCGGAAGTCAGCACTCGGCGGCTTATAAATATGCGACATCAATTTCGGCCGGATTGCGCCCAGCTAGCCAGCCAGCCCACGCCGTGGCGCGAAGCTGGAGAGTACACTCACCCGGAAGGGGGGATGGTAAATTCGATAAATTTGTCTCCAACTCCACACAGTGGGTGTCATTGAAAAGCGCCAAACGCGACTATTGAATCCAGCGAACCCGACGTGGTCCGAGACATCTTCGCCCCGTCCACGGCGGTGTCGAGTATATTGGATTCTGGATGGCATAAATTTGCATAAACAGCGATCCGCCGTGACGGAGAAGAAAAATTAGAGTCTCAGGTGTTACATTTGGCTGGGCGCACTGAATGAAAAATGCCTCGAAACGCCAACGATAGACTGGCTGTGGCCACTCATCACGACAATACGGTCTCATTAGGCCGGTCCGGCCGCCGGTCAACGTGGCGCGTCGCCCCGTAAGTGCCCTGCGGCAACCAATTGCTGCATATTACGCCACAACCACAACACACACCTGCATAATGGCCGCCTGGCCGGAGGAAGATAATTTTCGCACGTGTACGCCGTAACCTAGAAACAGGTTCTCAGGTTGCCACTGGTAACCTTTGGCTCTGGCTACGTCACAATCCATACGGGCCCTCGATTGAACCAGCGGACTGAGCGAGACAGAGGCCGAGTTTGGCGGCTCGGACCTTAGTTGAGAAACTGGCAAAAATGGACCACGAAAATCCGGGGGTTCACAGGACGAACCGGACCCCCCGGGGAGGGAATGCTTGGTCGACGCCGCAGACAATACCATTAGAGATTAAAACCGGAATGTCTCCCACCAGAGTGTGTGTGTTGGAGTGGGCTAACTTTCGTCCGATTACCGTTTGACCTTTTCCGTTCCATGCGCGCGCGTCAGCGCCATCTGTGGGCGAACGGGAAGATAATCTTCTTAAAAGCGCATCTTCCGCACCGGACGACCGAACGAACCGTAACCGCCCGTAACTCGGACCGGATCATCATCCTACAACCGTGGTCCATCAATTCTAAACGGGGCTCTCTGTCTCTGGGGACCCGCAGCTTAGTTCCACGTGGAGAACCGTTTGGAGTCGGCAACAAATCACAACGCTACGGAATGTACAGAACTTTAGCGGAACCGGAACACAGTGGGCACCTAATCCACTTAGGCGTGCCCTAAACAGCCCTAAACTGTGATAACTATTATCACTCGCGGGTTTCGCGCTTTGTGTGAGCGAAACATTTGGCACATTGTCGGAGCTTGGCCGCGCCACGTTGAATGGCTTCTGGTAGCGAGCCGCCAACGACGAGGATTTCGTAGGAGTCAGCGCCCGTGCCGAAGAAGAACATTATACTCCCGGGCGTTCCCGGGACGATGAGGTACGAAGGGATCTGGTTTCCAGCAGCAGCAGCAGCTTCGCCGTGTACCGACGGGATAAGAAAGTTCCGTCCTTTTGACTCGGCGCACCCGGCGCACCGCAGCTCTCATCATCCCCGCGCGGATCCCGACGACTTTAATCAGATTATAAAAATTACTTTCTCAACAACGACTTCTACACCCAGCACACCGCACACACCGCCGTCCGCACGCGTTCTTCGCAATCCGAAGTTCTTAGCGCGCGGCCCCCGGGGAATTACTTTTCCGTGTGGCAGCCTCAGCTCCCAGCGGAGCCCACCACGTAGCCTTTCGGGTGCCGTCAATGTCGCGGAGCTCCTCGGGTCCTTTTGGACCCGGGAACGGTTAGCCCTCCCCCGGACACAAAGCTCGTAAACGGGAGCTCATTTGCCTGCTCGCGACTCCCGCACCGAGCTGCTAAAACATGGCGAAACATGGTGTTGAGTTCTTCCATTCCATCCTCCATTCCATATCTTCCATCGCGGGTAGTCCATTTTCGGGACGATCGTCACAATTGGTTGACGGTTGCAAAACATTTTGTTATTACTTTAGGACATGTTTTTTTTTTTTGGTTGTCATTCGCTCTCTGCTCGTTGGTTTTCGACCTTTCGGGGCATTTCGTTGGGCCATCGAATGGGTCCGATCTGGCACTCTCTAAAAGAACACCCTGGTCAGACGTGGCTAAAACATGAATGAATCAGCATCCTTTTTTCTCGCCCGGGCTCGGGAATTTCGGGGAATTACAACACGGCCCTCCCGGGTGGCACTTTAGTGAATGGAACGAATGAAAGTTTAACTTCGCCGACTTGGTGGAGGCCAACGATAAGAGCTGACCGAACGATTGTGCTTCACACAAAGCATAAAACTGAACGAGTGGCCCTTTGGCTGGCCGACCGGGGCCCTTTAGCAGGTTCTTTCCGATGTTCTACGCGCTCGTTTTCATCATCTACCACCGACCCCGCTGGACCATATCTCATTATGATGGAATTAATTCCGCAACAAACGGGACTATCATCATTAGCGGCGCGCACCAATTGAATGGGCGGCCGGCCATTCAATGCTCGTGTCCGTGCCGGCATGTTTTATGCTGCAGCGCCCGCTGCCTGCCGGCTTCCCGGAACCGATCGAGATATCGCTCGGACCCCCGGTACCGGTTTACCGGCGAATTGTTTTGCAGTGATTTTTAATTCAAATGGCTTCACAATCGCAATGCTGCGATGCTGCGATGTTCATTAAACGATAATTGGGCCCTTAAACAAACGGGGCCCCATCAGAAGCGCGAATGAATCGTACGTTAAAAGGAACGGCTTGAAACTCTTTTCATAATCAGTGGCAATACGGACGGCATCGGCAGTAATCCAACTGAGCTACGTAACTGGTGTGTGATTGAGGTTTTCAAAATTTCCCACAGTTTGAGTTGAAGACTCGCCACTTTCAAAAATGGGTTTTTAATTTTAAGTTTCCCAATCAACTGCAAGCGTCCCATTGCGTAAACGTTTTAAAAATCAAGTAATTGATAGTTTAAAATCCAAACACTTGATGGATCGCCCGATAGTTGAAGCATGTCAATTGAGGCAAAGAATCCACCGAAACATTTGATGCACACCGCAAAATGAACCTAAAGTCAAATCTTACAAGCCTTTAAAAATTACATGTTTGCACAAAAGTGCTCATTTTCCAAACATTCTGTTCTTTGATGGGTAAACATGATAATGATTTGGGCAGCATTACCTGCAAATGAATGCTTTTCAATCGTTTCCATCTAGCTTGACGTCAAAGTCATGATGCCGACTTCGTTTCGTTCCCAATCATGACTCTTCCATTGCCGAAGGACTTTCTGGACCATGTTAGAGTGCGAAATAAGCGCTAAACACTGGGCCACAGTAGAGAAGAGATGAAGAAGCCGCTTAGATGTGAACGCAACTCGGATTAAGATCACCTGAAGTGTACCATAAAATTCTTAGACAAAACAAGTTTCTTCTTTGTAACAGTTTTTGTGCCGATCCCAAATTTCACACCAATGAGCTGACTGGTTTCGGTAGCTTCTCGAAAGTCATCTCTATTTGTACCGGGCTCGTACACTGCGATTGGTAAGCCCCTGATAGGGTCGAAGCGCAGTGGGTTTGTTTGGTCTCGCCGAACGTGCTCGAAGTGTGGTGCTAAGCGCCAAACACACGTTTTAATTAGTTCGATCATGTGCGAACACTTATCGTCTGCAACCGTTTGCCGCCCCTGGAGTTGCCAAAGTTGCCGTTTGTCGTAAAGGGGGTTCGGCGGGTGGGCTACCCACATTGCCCACGCCAAGTCTCGCCAACGGAAAACATAATTACCCAAAACATGGTCGACCGAAGCCCCTCCTTTACTTTTATTTGTTGGCCAATGGTTTGATGCAGATGAACCGTCCGGGCCAGGGAAATTGGACCGTGTCAACCGCAGGGTGGCGCAAGGAACGTCCGCCGCCCCCATCACACGGTGACAGCCGAGCAGCCGGAGCCCCGGAGCCCAGTCCATCAGTCCAGTGGTCTCGTTAGCAGTTCGCTTGTTTAATTGAATCCTCCACCACCAGATGGCTGCCAGAGAGACAGCTTACCATCCGACGGCGGAGTACTCGTCCAATAGCCGCAACCTGCCGTGTGGTTGGCACCAGAATTATGTGGCGTTATGGCTAAGACGTTTCACATGCTAAGCCACGACGACCGAGGTGAGTTTTTGGAACCGAATTTGAAGCAACAGTAATTTGCGGCGTGGTGTGGCTCACACCAGCGAAACCAGCACAACACTTTGCGGCATAATTATGCGCTACTTGCTTGGATGTTGCCACCACGTAGCCCAACTCCGGTGGCCCAGTTTTTTGTTACAGTCTCGTCCTCTCTCCCTCGCACGGTTTGGCTGCTTCACCCACATAACATGGTTCGAGTGGCTGCCGGCTGCCGACTATGTTTGCCTTCATTTGTGGCGCAATGCTGTTGATGTTGCCGGCTGCTGCTGTTGCGGTCGCGGTCGCAGTCGAGAGACGGTATGTCTGTCGTGGGGATGGGGATTTCTCTTACGGCGCACTGAGTAACTGGGGTCCAGCCGTCGCCAAGAAGTCGTTTAATGACTTATCTAAATCAACGCGAAACACCAGCCGTCACGCCGATGCAGCAAAAGCCTCAGCACGTCACGCCGGAAGGTACCCCCGCAGCCGCCTCCTTTCGGGGGTCCTTTGGTCCTCCACAGTGTGTCATCCCGATGTGAGAACGAAGAAGCTATTTGAATGCGAAAAATTGGAACACAATCTACGAAACAATCCGACCGCATCCCGGACCGGACCAGGAGTCGGACGTGCCCACTCAACGCCGACCGACTTCCTAGGTCCTAGAGCCGTTTCGTCACGTCTTTCCCATACCCCGGGACGATGCGATGCGGCCCGAACGTGACCAAGAGCCCAACACCTACGCGTGGCCCCCCTTTTTCACGGCCACAGGCGCCCAAGGATCAAGGAGGGCATGGGGGCTCAAGGCCCCACGGGCCCTCGGGACTATCGCCGTCGGTTTATTTATTAGCGAACGCGCCACCGAATGTCCTTGGGGGGCCCTACTGACTGGTGAGCGTGCGCCGGCATGCTCCCGGGAATGCTGGCCTCGGGAAATGGCTTACGGGGCCTCAGCCTTGAAGATATTTGCGCCCATTAGACCCCGGGCGGCGGAACGGAACCGAGCCGATCCGCCGGAAATGGCTGGTAATACATCGTGCCGGCCGCACGATGCTGCTGCTGCTGCTGCTGCTAATGTGTGCTCATTGTTATTGCCATTACGCACAAATAGTGTGCTAACTTTTCCGGTCCAGAGCGCACCGACGAACAGCGACGCCGGTGAATTCGGATTCGGTGGCAAGGCAAGCATAATTAACGGGAGACCGGCGGTTGTTTCGCGTGGCCCCCGGCCCCGGCCCAGCAGGCCTTTTTGCAGTCGATTTAACCTTTTAGCCGGCGTCGACGACGCTCAATGGCAGAAGTTTCAATGAATTTAATTAAACTGTACAACTCAACTCGACGTGCGATGTCAACGTGCTCGGCACACGAGCGGGGGGAGGACCGGATTGTTGAGTCGCTCCCTTCCGGTGACACCAGAAAGGTGGTTGGAATGATTTGTGGCCAACCCGGACGGAAGGCTCCCGGGGTCCCCGTCCCCAGAGCCGGGCGGTGCCGGTTTCCGTGGGAAGATCTTGTGACAAATGACAATTGATATCGTTTGCGGTCCTGGCCTGGCACAACGGTTTCAAAGGGACGCCGGGACGAGCAGAGATTAGTCGCACCCGACCACGCACACGATTGTTGTACGATATCTGTGCAGCAACATCCTCCGGAAACGGCTACCGATGGCCCCCCAATTTATTAAACTATAGTGTGATTCGTCAGGTGTTTGGATTTTCAGGTACCGATTACTTGACTTTCGAAACGTCAAACTGCAGTCTGGAAACTGTAAACATTTAGTAAAAGCTTGGACATTTACGACAAACATTTAGTAAAAGCTAGCAATGGGACGCTCCACGCTTGCACAAAATTGGGAAATATTAAACTTAAACGTTACTTAAGCTAAAACGTTAAAAACTTAACTAAACTTAAGTTAAAAACGTTAGGGTTAAGCTAATAAGCATAATTTCCGCATGTGGGGGTCGGAAAATCCACACGCTGTCCAAGACAAGCAAATGCACCCACAACGAGTGATTGTTTGGTGCGGATTTTGGTCAAAAATGAAGAAGGAGCCTTAACCGTCAATGACATACGCTACCGAAAACTATTGGCTGATTGGTTCTTCGGCGAAATCCTCCCCATCTTCGGAGTTCAAACACTAGCTGTAATCTTCGCAATCTTCTTAACAAGTTTAATGATAAGCTCTTGTTCATAAAATGTCTACATTCGTCCACCGTGGACCGTGTTTGGTCAACGAAATCCCAGTCACCATCGTTTGACCCACAATCGATGGCGCACCTGTTGATGGTGTTCATTCACAGGTTCTAAACTACCCAGCGGTATCTGGGTCTTCCTCGCTAATGCACCGTACTCTCCCTCGAAACGATAGTAAAGTAGGGTGGTGCAAAGTTGGGACAGTCGCAAGATCCGGGCCCCGTTGGCGGATGTAACGCCTTGCTCAAGGTCAGTGCAGCAAGCTGGAAACTTTTTCCACCAGCCAGAGCACCGCGAATGGCAACAGCTCCCCGGCGGAAGGGGAGCAACAGCGCTTTATTGCCACGGTAAACATCACACCCCGAGTGTCGGTGTGGTGTTTGTACAGCGAATCGGAAGTCGTGCACTGGGCGATAGACGTAGACGCCCGGAGAGTTGCAGACGCGCATCGCAGATGGGCAGAATTTCGGTGCAGTTCCCAAAGCAGCATCGGGCACACGGAACCTTCGGGTGGTTCCAGAGAAGCGCCTCCACAGCCGGTGCCTAAATGCGGGATCAATTTCATGGCGCTACCTTGGATCTTCCGCCACGCTTCGGTTAGATCCTTTTACCGGGAACTCTAAAATTAAAGTCCGCTCAACTCCGTAATTGCTCATTATCGGTAACTGGTTCCAAGAACGCTTTCGAAGGGATTCTTGTGACGCACTTACAAGCTACGAAGTCTGCCCGGGACGGACGGACGAACGGACGGAACGTAATCGGGCGGATAAGATGCAGGTTAATTGGCTCCACTTAGCACCCGGTGACACAGAGGATGGCGCATTCAAGCGCGACCCCGGTTGCAATTAATTGACGCAATCTCGCAACGCAAACAGTAGCTGGGGCTTGCTGTCAGGCTCAACTGCCGGCCAGCTGTTTCGCTCCCAAAGGACACGACCCGCCACCGGCAGGCAAATCACGCGAAACACGGAACGGGCAACTTGTTATCTTGAAGCAAAATTCGCACACATTCGCGTGATAAGATGGGCTATCGGTTGGCTCGGGCCGCGTCGATAACAGTCGTGTCGTAACAACCGACCGTGACTCAATCGATCGAACCGGTGTCGAGCACCACCGAGCACTCTGCTCTGCGGTATAATATCGGTCACCACCCCAAAAACCGACCACCAAATGCAATATCCAACTCCCGGGGTGCATCGCAGCTGCTGGAGGTCCGGAACCGGACCCCGGTATCGATTGGTGGCTGGGCGTGGCTGGACTGGAACACAATCAAATTCAATTACTACCGGCGACGACCGGCAAATGGGGCCGCTAGGCCCCACCAAAATGCGTGCCCCCGATCCACCCATGGCCAGTCCGGCCGGTCATGGATTATTAAAAAGGGCGAGACCTCAATCATCGTCCAGAGAGGTTCCGTCCCAGGAACTATCGGCTCCCTGGGCTGGCTGGAGTGCTGGGTGCACTGGCCAGAACTAGAAAAGAAACGGCAAACAAATGGAACGGAGTGGTCGGCCGTCGGCAGGATGAGGACAATTTTCCCGAGCATTCAATCGAACGAGACACACACACAGAGCCGACTTCTCAGACTTTCATGCCCATTTTGTCGTTTTCCCATCGCCCGCGACCCCCGGAGGTGGATTGGGTTCCCGGGTTCTTTACTATTCCACAATTTAGTGCAACCGTAGGGTCTGGAGCTAGGGTGGCCTCATAAATTATTGCCCATCAGCAGTCCCGACCGTGCTCTTCTTCTTCGGGATGGGCCGTATGCAAATAGGTCCCGGGGCTGCTAACGCTGCGGGTAGTCACCGCCGTTGCTGATCTTTTTGCTTTTACGACCCGAAAGTGCTCAGGTACGGACCGCACCGAGATGATACTTTTGCCGACTTTGCCGAAGTTGATTGCTTTGTTTGCATTGCCGCTGCGCAGGACGCCACAGACAAGACGCAGGTAGAGACTCTCGTCAAGAAGAGACAGCGATTTGAGGGAACCGTAAGGCCGTTACCGTGAAGCTCTCCGTGAAGAGTGCTGTGATCTGTTTCGCACACAGTGCTGTGCGGATTTTTTGTACGGATTGGTCCTGCAGCATGACGTTTGGACACCTTATTTAAAGTTTTCCTTAACGAATTGAATTGAAATCTAGAAACCCGGCAGGTCACGAGTACCAGGCTATGCAGTTTTCCGTTGCTCGGGATGGAGTACGAGGTCTGTTCAAAAATTTTCGTGACACTTGTTTTTCCGCGGGATACATAGATATGTCACTGGCAAGTGGTAAAATGTTCGGCCATTTTGATTAATCACTTAATTTTTGACAGCTGTTTTGCTTGGACAAGGTTCGGCTTATTTTCTTCTCGGCCTCTCAGAACATTTTGAGCCACCGATAAGCGCTGCTTTGGGTCATAATGGCTTCACCATAAGCCACATTCAACATTTAGAATGTGTGCGCGCTTTTAATTCACACGAAAAACGATCACACAAAATTTAATAAAGATTCTTTGCCATCCATTTTTTGAGCGAGACAAAAATCTACGATGAGCCAAAACACGTCCAAACATAATAGGTGTAAAAAATTGACTGATTATTCAAAATGGCCGAACTTTTCACCATAAGTCAATCACAAAAAAATCGAAAACCGGATATACGTAGTTCGCGGAAATTCAAATGTCGCGAAAACTTTTGAACAGACCACGTATCTCCAGCTGATTATCAGCTGAACCGCTGGAAGCGGTCATAAACCATCGCGATAACTTTCCTAGCCGGTCCTAGGAACCCCGCATCTCCTCTCTCTTCCTTCGTCTACCGAGACTTACCTGGCTCGAGACGGGACTGGACGTGGGAACCGTATCCTTCGCATCCTTGCCGCCGACGGCCGTGTTGGTGCCGTACAGTGTCGCCACCTTGCCGTAGGCCGGCGTGAAGGTGTTCGGATGATGGACACCGAACACGAACGGTCCATCAATATCGGCACCGCCGCCGCTCCCTGCCGGAGCAGGCGGTGACTCGGTTCGCCTCGGCGGCGGCGGTGGTGTCTTGTGATGGTGCTGCTGCTGCTGCTGAGCTCCCAGGAACATCCGTTGCGGAGGAGTGGGCGGTGCTGGCGAGGCCGCATCCAGCAGCCGGCGGCGCAGTTGCTGGTGCTGCTGCTGCTGCTGCTGAGGCTTCGCCCCGCCACCGACACCCGCCTTGCCGGCCGCGTTCAGCTGGTTGTGGTGGTAGACCAGCTCGTCGTAGTCATCGTCATCGCTGTTGTTGCTGTTGACGGTGTACTGATTGACCGTCCGCTGGTAGTGCTGAGCCCGCTGGCGCCCATCCAGATCGGAAAATTGGAAGTGGTGCCGCTGGGGGTCACCGTCACCACCCGTCGGAGACGGAGGACTCCCGTACGGGTAGCCTTTGTGCGAGTCGGTTGAGTTCCACGCGTCGTACTGACGGCTGATCAGGTTGAAGTCATTGTAACCGCGGACCGGCACCTTCGGCACGTGGCCCCCGCCACCGCCAGCCGTGCCGTTGCCGTGCTTCTTGGTGCTGACCACCTGCGGCTGGGCCCGACGCTCCAGGAGCGGCCGGGTGGACCGATTGAACGGATGGTCCCGCGTCTGCATGGTCTGCGGATTGCCGCCGATCGTGGGAATTGCGATGCCCAAAATTTCCGTTATCGTCGGTGACATCTAACACACACGCTTACCGACACGGTCACAAAACGGTTGGTCGCGGAAAAGTAAACTTTCATTCGTAAGGATCGAAACGGATCAGATTCGACGGATAGCGGCACCATTCGCTAATGCTTCTTCCGCCGTGTTTTTCACCAAGGGACTTTCTGCTTCCCGTTACACGCAGGCACGCACTCCCGGAGCAGCCGCTTCACTTACACTGAGCTTTCCGGAAGCTTTCCGGTCGGCTGATTTCACGGCGGCGCACTTCCGTTATTCGCCCTGCCAAAGGCTGGCACGGATTTTTGCGGACGAAGCCCGCACAGCGTAGCGTGTTTCCGCTGGCGCTGGTGTCGATTGATCGATTGGCCGGAGTCGCTTGCCGTTAATTTTTTTATTTTTTGCTGCTTCGATTATCTTCCACCACTTGGCGTTGCTGCAATGCACACACACACACTGCCACCGGTCGTTATCTTGCCCCTGGGTAGCCCCTAATCATCCCCACCGGTAAGTTGCGCCTCGCGCTCTTTCTCTCACGCTCACTTTGCCGCCGCGTGGAGGCCTTAAAATAAATACGCGGGATCCGGTCCGCTGTGATGATAGCGACAGGCCGGTGCAAGTGCAGCAGGAACCGCGAACTTTCGTCACTTTCGCGAAGTTTCCCCACCGGGCGAACGGGGACACTTGTCTCTCTGGACGGGGCTGTGGAACCTACAACGGAATGGAACAGAATGAGCTCGGTGAAGGTGTGTGAAGTAAGGCCGACTTAGTGGGTAGTTGGATCCAGAAAATGTAAACACACGGTAGCGGTACAGCTCCGGGAGCTGTCGAAAAACTGCACCCCTACATAGTCGATGCGGCTTTGGCGGCCCTTCCGGTGCGCGGCCACTGATAAAACAGAGGGTGCGAATGCGCTAGATACCGAAAGCTGACGCGCTTATCGGACGAAAGACAGACACCGAAAAAAGGCCCCCCCAACCGACGGACTCTGCGCGCCAATAATGAGGCCCGGTAATGTGTGACCATGCATTTGATGAGCCGACTTCCCGACACCCTTCCCGTTCCCACACTGTTGGCGGGGTTGGAGGCACCCCGAGCGAGCGCAGGGGTGTCTCTCTTCCTAGTTCGCACCCTGCATTCGTTCCCACTGGGCTTCCGGGACCAGAACGGGACCGGTTCACCGATTCTTTCCCATCGCTTGCGAAGGGTTAGCTCGTCACACACCAGAAAGAAGGGGGTATAATTTCTATTGCTTTCCCACCGTGTGCCACACACACACAGCCAGCTGACGCTGGCGACAGTCGGGGTCCGGCATACCGTGAGATAATAATCGAGCGCTGCAGTGGATTGTCGAACTCCTTTTTTCGTAACCGGAACCTTCGGAATCTTTTTAGTGCATTTATTTAAAGGTGGTGCCAATATCTGATCATTCTAACAGCCATCAGTACTCCTACAACCGGTAAAAAGATACTCCTCAAGCGAAAGCGCCTTCGGTGGAGCGAAGGAAAGCATCAAACGGAGAAAATCTGGACCGTCGCGAGTGAGGCCATCTTCCTGTGGCCACACAGGAAAATGGGTTCCCGAAAAAGGGTGTGCGGAACAGGCACGAAAAGTGCTCGGTGGTCAAAGGCAAGTGGCAAGAAGAAGCCGAAGCCGGAGAAAACCGGGTTGCTTCGTCCCGGGTGGCGCGGAGTTTAGAAGGGAGAAACAAAGAAGAGACGCCGCAAGAAGGTAAAAACACGAAACACGCGAAAGAAGGGGAAGAACTAAACCGAAGTGAGCAAAAGATAGAAACAAAAGAATAGCAACGGGAAAAAGTAAAGCTGGAGAAGCGAACCGAAGAGCGAAAGGTAAAGGCGAAGAGAGATATACCCCGGACAGCAGCAAACGCTGAGGCGCAGCAACAGCATCACCAAACAAGATCACACCACACACCACCGTTGCCCCGTCGCACGGTCGAACGGTCCCCGGGATTAAATGGAACACAAACACAGGCGGCGGCAGCCGAAGCTTTCCACCCGGGTGACGGGCGGTCCTCAAAGTTGGCCGCGCGCATACACGCAGCAGCGGCCGCGATTAAACGTGCACACAAAGCACAACGACGACGACGACGACGACGGTGACTGCTGCTGCAACCCGAAACTTACACTACGCGGACGCGGACATCGTTTCGTTGCGCCACCGCGCACCGACCGTTGGACTCTCGGTTGCCGGAATATTTGCCGAGCTTTGCACACAAACCGACCGCCCGAAAACTTGCCTCGAATTATTCGAAATTCCCCACAATACGCTTTGCGTGCGTGGTCACGAAAAAAAAAAAACACAGAACGCGAGGAGCAGAGATCGCGGACACGCGCGAACACACGGTACGCAGACGCAACGGCTTCTTGCGTCGTCGGCGAGTGGCGAGGAGAAACTAAAAACCTGCGCGGCCGCGACCTGTTCGGCGCGATCCGTCTCCATCGCCACATTACGCCACACGCACACAGCGCGCCCGCCCGAGAGAGAGCGAGAGATTCGAGAGGGGCCCATCGAAAACACCTTGATCACGGGCCGGTCATTGGAACTGTGGCCGCGGCCACCGCGGCGGAGTGAGAAGAAAGAGTGCCGAGTGATGCTGTGTGCGTGACTGCGAATAGCCACCCGGCAACTGCGGGAAGGCGAAGGACTGACTCACTACCTGCGCAGCGCATAGGGGTAGCATCAGTTTTGGGCCACCGCAAACACGCTGCGCAAACGCACGCTGGTGTACGTACGCCCGTTTTGCGCATGTGTGCGCCGGGGTGGCTTAGGTGGCCGTTTCAAGGTTTTCCTCGTTGACTAACCCCGCGCAGGTAGCCGCCTGCTGATGGATGCTGTTTTTGGCTAAGCTTTTTCGGTAAACTCTGGTGATATCGTAACAACGCACGTGGACCACGCAGCCTTTGCGGTACGCAACGTGAAGAGTCAGGTGGACGCTACGCTAGAGCATCGTAGAGCATTGTTTGCTCAAGATAAACAAGCCTCTGTTTTGGGGCTTTGGGTAGTCCACATTATTTGGAGCACACCGTTACAGAAAGCAACAACACGTGTCTGGGGTGCAGGCCAAGATGGCCGGATAAGAAGAAGTCCACATCAATGGCTTCCCTGACGACAGCTCATAGGGTTTCGATCTGTTCATCAAACCGATTCCTAGTTGGCAGCCGGAGACCGAAGGTGCTAACTATAGCACCGCTTTCAGCTCAGCCATTTTGAACCAGTAGATCGGTTTAGGCAGTTGTTTGTGGCCACCCTGCGGTTCCTGCTGCGTGTCCAAACTTGTTTACCACAAAACCTTTCAAACGGAAACGTAGTTCGTAGTTCCCCCGGCATTTACCCGCCGAGTGCTAATTAACTGTTCTTAACGCGCGAATGGAAACGGCAACGTTTCGGGTGCGTTTAGTTCTGGACATCGGGCTCACGTTGCGGTCGAAGTCACAAACAACAACAACAGTGTGCTGGATGAAACACAGTGTACAAAAACGTCTACACTAAACTCCACGACTGTAGCGCTGGCGCTGTCAAATCTCGAACAAAGAACCTTCAATCTCCGCCTGGCAAGACCTGAATCGCATAATCAACCATTAATGGCCGCAATTACGGTAGGACCACCACCGCATCCAGGCGCCGAACGGCGTAAAAGCGCCGAAAGCATAACTTTAGGACCCATAGCACTGCTAGGGATCGCTATCTGCAACACGCGGTTCGGCGAGATCGTTGAACTTGCCTCTCATCCTGCGCTATGCTGGGCTCCTGTCAGAACTTCTTGCGGTCCAGAACCATAGCTGGGGCCTACTGGGGCCGCTATGTGAAGCGGAGGCTGGGGCGAACTATTACGTGGCCTCCCGCCCCTCCACCTAATGCTTCGATGGCCCCTGACCTGGTCTGCTCCCGCACAGATCCGAACAGAGCAGAACAGACCGAGCGATAATTGGTGGTGCGCCATGAGATGGACGCGAAAAGAAAGCCGAAGACTCCGCAAGAAAAGGGGACGGAAGATGCGCGAGACGCGTCCAACGAAACGGTGGAGAAACGATGGAGAAGTTTCGAAAATGGACGAAAACTCGGCAATCTGGCCGGCAAGAGGTAGCGATCACTTCGTGGTTTGAGGCGAGGCGCTCGCGGTTCAATTGCTCGCTGACTGCTTTTCGATACCGATGATCGTTCGGTGGGGGAGGGCGGTCTTCACTCTATGTCTGTGGTGCAGACATCGGCAGCGGGAACTGTAGTGTATCGCCCAAAAGATCGCTCGTAAATTCAATTTAAAGTTTGAGCAATGCATTGATCATTTTTCGAGGGCGCGAGCCCAGCTCCGTTTCCATCAAACTGGATGATCCGTGGCCTTGCCGTGGTCTTCTCAAGTTGATCGCCGGCAACGGTATTAGCGGCGTTAGCGGAGAGAACCAACCAGAAACACACACACACACAAACACAAGCAGCATTCGGTCAGCTTTAAGAGGCCATTGCTCAACAGCAAAGTCCGACACGTCGTGGCGTTGCAGAACACGCCGCGCGTTACTTCATCCGCAAGATACGCAGCCCCCGGGAAGAAACCTGCCGGGCCTCGGGACACTGCCGCGGGTTTGCTCGTTGAGAGTTTGGCTGTGTTTTTCTTTTATGATTTACCCGCCGGTTGTTGTATAACGGCATCAACGCCGCGGCCCCGAGTGTTGTTGCGGAACCCTTCCAATTCTTCGATGGGTGTAATTTTCAAACTTTTGCTTCACCACTGTCGGTGGTTTCCTCGGAGTATGTTTAACTTCTCCACGTTATTTCTACACCCCACAGCCACCTCGCGGCAACATTCACCGATCCGATCACGGTGCAGGGTGCACCGACCGGGCCGGATCTCTCTATCTGCGAAGATCGACACGAAGCCGAAGGTTACCAAAGATCAAGCATCAAACATCATCGGCAGCGCCGTGCAGCGTCATGCTGCACACAGGTGAGGAGGCTGATCCGACCGTGGCCGGTGGTAGTTAAGGTTTCGATTGCGAGGCGGGCTTCAGGCAGGATGACCAAATATTTGGACGGCGCACGGCGTTTTTGTTCCCCGCTGCTGGCTGGCGGAGGAGCTTATGGAGCAACTGCAGTGTAACCTTTTGCTGGCCACCATTTACCACACAAACGCTCGCCCATCACACAACCGCGTCTGCGTCTTATTCGGGCATTTCGGAGTCAACGAGCACCTGCGTATAATCGGGTACCCCGCACTCCAAGTACGTAGACGTCAATCTTGTTTCGCATAATTTGTACATCGGCCCCCCGACAGATATCTGGGTCACTGGGTGGTACGTCCGAATCGGTCAACTTAATTCGATGCCTCGTGAAGAGCCCCCGCTTCAAACGCCGCAATGGCAATTGGCGATTCCAAAGCAAGTGCGCCTTGTGGGCGCCTTCCGAACCGAAAGTCTGTGGAACGAAGGACCGCCATCCAAGGTTGCAACAGCAGTTTCTCACGGAGCCCGCGTGCATCCCCGACACCGAACACAATGATCTAAGCAACCATTGGAGAATACCCAGCGGTTCAGGGGATTGAACGTTTCAATAAATCTTGTACCTCTGGCGCACCGTGCGCATCCCCCGAAGACCTCGTTTAGTTAATTTGATGTGCGTTTTTTTCCCCCGTTGGGACTCTCCTCCCTTTGCAGAGTTAGCAGGCGTTTTATGGGCTGCTGCACCCGTTCAAGGCCATCGCGCGGGCTCGGCAGTAAATTTCCCGTTTTTTGCCGTGGTTTGCCAACCCCTTCTTGTTTATAGGCCACTATTCTCGCTGCTGCTAATCCCGACTGTCATAGCACAACTTTCTACCAAATTTATGACGAGAGTCCTGGCCACGCTTTCACATACATATTGCTTCGGTCTTCCGCGAGGTCCCGCGTGCAGTGTAACGGTGCCACCATAACGTCGACTTATAAGTTTCGCTAACCCAAACATAGCACACCGCCGGGCTAAGGCCACGCGCAGCAGAGGCAATGAATGAAGGTCGGGCTCGCCCTCACCGGGATGACCGGACGCAATAAAAGTTCCGAACGGTACCGAACAACAGCAGCACGCGGGAACCAGTCTCCAGAGTCCAGACTCCACGGGCTGGAGCCCGTGGCCCATGTTTTGCGCAGTAACGAACTCAGAATGCAGCTGTGTGCTGGGGGCAGGTTTTATTGCCGTTGCAATCTTGCCCGGTCAGCATCGGTCGCACGGCAGGGTGCACAGCACCAGAAACCAGGCTCCAGCGCTCCTTCGTGCGCCACGTTCGTAATCGGCGCTAATGTCCCGTCGAAGGCGATGGCGCGATAAACGGCGCGAGCAGAGTGCACTGCATCTTGCGTCTTTAGCGTTTGTCACCATTCCCGGCAGTCGACCGGGGACTTAAGCCGAAGTTGTTGTCGTGGAACCGCAGCAAAAAAACAAGTTGGCTGTGTTTCTTTCTCTGTCTCTCTCTCTCTCTCTGTCGACTCAGCCAAACTGAGGTGCTGAGGTCCAACGACAAAACGGCAGGTGTTCGCAACTTGTTGAAAGCCCGAGCATTGCCCAAGAGAGGACCCAACTTAGCTTCCCTAAAAAACGGTGCCGGACCGCGCGTTGTTTTGCTTCATTATCCTTCGCACCGGCAAATTGGTAGAGATCGGCAAGATGCACCACAAGCCGCTGTCCGGCCATCCCAATTTGTGCTTCTCGGTCGCTTTCTTCGTTCGGCATTCTACGTGCGGATCCATTAAGAAGGAGCCTCGTCTTATGATTCGGAAAGGTTGCGCTCACCGTTCCGTCGCCGGTGCCCGGGTATTGAGTGACGAGTTCGAGCCTCGCTCAGCAGGTCCGCATTTTCAAGATTATGTACGGTCGATTTGGCAAATGACAATGGCAGGCAGCATCGGCTGGAGAAAAACAAAGTGCTGCCAATCTTGCAGCTGCTGTTCGAGGCGCACAAGGAACATTCTGTACCGATTGCCCTAAAAACAACACGGACACTTCTCTAGTGTAGGGCCCGGTTAATGGATTGTGATTTCCACAGGCGTACGTGTGTTGTTAGAACCGGAAGAGCCACATTAGCACCGACTTAAAGATTTATTCTCCAGTTGATGAACTGTCAGGATTCGAACTGACGGACCTGGAGATCTACGAACGGCTGCTGAAGCACAGAATTCACCTTTTACAACCAATTATGCTGCTGCTTGTGTTCGTTTCGTTTATTTTTGGATTGGCTGCGTGTCGGTAGTTTTTGCAACGCGCCACATCAGCAAAGCGCATCGAACGGCTTCCAAAGTGTTCCCCAGTGTCGCCATCAAAGTGATTGTATTATCTGGAAAGTGGGGGGAAAAAATGCAGAAATTAAGACATTGCGATTGGTGGAGCGCAGTTTATTTGGTAACTTTTTATGCAGTTGCTACAACTACCCCGGTAACCAGGACCGGGAGTGCGAGACTTTCGTGCGCAGCCGAAACTGGCGCAGGATCTGCGAGGAGGCGAGCCACGAACGAACGATGGACATTCCGGATACCGGCACATAGGGGGTGGACATAGAAAAATGAATGGTTGATAGACGCTTTAGCTACGCACGAACAGATCTGCACGAACGCAGGCCCACACTAGCCAGCGACATTGGCGAAAGGGAAACCAAGGCTTAAGGAAATATACTTGCTGGTGATAGTACCAGTGACGCATTGCAGCTCTTCAGGATACCGCGCAGCAGCGTGACGTCGTCCGGTGTCAGGGCCCAACCGCTCAGCTGCCCGACACTTTGCAGCTCCGGACAGCGGTCCATCAAGATCTGGAAAAACGGGGGCAAAGAGAGCAAAAAGTACGGTGCCAATGGCTGTGGTGCGGTTCCGGTCACCGTTCGAGCCCAACCTACCTCGACGGTGGCCAGGGACAGATACGGAGCGGAAGTAAACCACACGTCCTCCAGCTGGTAGAAGTCGTGCTCAATCACCATCGAGCTGATGTCCTCGTCGCTAAACGTAACGGCATCGACCGCGAGCCGCTTCAAGGACGTCGTCTTGCAGATAAAGGCCCGCAAACTGGGCTTCGTGATGGGGCTGCTCAGGATTTCCAGCCCCTGCAGGCTGGCGAAGCTACGGTCGCCGGTGAACGTCAGCGAGTCCATCATGTAAAAGTCGAGATCGATCAGATTCGGACACGAGCGCACGATCCGATTGACCTCCAGCGGGCCGTAGCCCTTAATGACCGTCAGGTGGTACAGCGAGCTGCCGCTAGGCTCCAGCAGCCCCGTCAGCTCGTAGCAGCTGAACTTGTACAGCTTCAGCCGCTTCAACCGCACCCCTTCCAGCTTCGCCAGTATGCCGACTTCCGGTGAGTCTAGGTAAAGGTCTTCCAGTCGGGGGCACGTAGCCACGATGGCATCCATCGCTTTGGCACTCGTTTCGATGTCGTGCACGTACGCCAGCTTACACCGGAACCCGGCATCCTTCTGCTCGACGATGTGCAGCAAGCTGCGGCCAACGTACGAGTACGACTGCAGGGTGGCCAGGTTCGGGAGGCGCATCAACAGCAGGGCCACGTCCGTGTGGCAAATGTTTTCCTCGCCCAGCGACCCAATGTCCACGTAGGTGAGCAGCTCGTGGCACTCGCCATAGCACAGATACTCGATGCCGATCTCGGTGATGTCCGTTTCGCCGCTGATGTCAAGCTGGCGCAGGCACTTGCTGTAGTCGGCGATGTGCTTCAGCAAGTCGTCGTTCGGGATGTGCGGTATCGTGAGCTTCGTTAGGCGCGGCAACCGCTTCACGATCTCGTACATGTAGCACATACTGTCCTCCTTCACCCAAACGCCCTTCATGTTGAGCTGGCGCAGACCGCGCCCCTGCGCGGCGATCACCTGCAGGATGCGCTCGTAGTACGCGACCGGAAATATCTCGGTCGCCAGACACTGGACGCCCTCGTTCAGCAGCATCTGCAGGCAACAGAAGCGCATCGATGCTTCGAGCGAATCGGAGCTCAGGATCACGCGCAGCAGATCGTCGTAGATGTTGCTGGTCGCCCCCATATTATCCAGGTACGAGTTGATCTCCACCATCAGCAAAGTGTAGTCCGGTGGCACGCCGAACGTGTAGCTTGTCTGCACCATCGTTCCGATCGCTCCGACGATGGTTCCGGCCAGCTCCGCGAGCGTTATTTCGCTCAGCGTACGGACCGGAATCTTTTTGGACATTTTTTTTGACACAACCACCTTGCGAGTACTTTCTAGTCGTACCGGGATTTCGGGATCACATCACCAGCCTCGTGATCGACTATTCTGCGTCGTCTTTCCGCGCGATGGCGCTTCGCTTCGCTTCACGACGGGGGAAGAATTTGGTGAAACCAAAATAAATAACACACCACTAGGCATGCGCGGGTCGGCCTTGAAACGGCACCACTTGTTTGGTGCAAAACGTAAAGCACCTTACTTACATAAGCTACCGTGGTCTTCGCAGCGATCGGCAAGGCACTGTAAACAGCTCACCCACACACACCGGGCAGGAGAGCACTACTTCCGTTCAAAGTTCCGTCCAGTTCGTAAGTTCGGGGAGTCGGAGTGTCCGCGACGAAAGCCAACACAACTTTCGGTCGCACAGCTTCTCTGGTGCAGCCAAATGGCAATGTCTGGCAGCTGGCCCCAAAACCATAGTCGGGCGCTCGCTTGACAGTTGGCGGTGCGTGCGTGAGCCGCTTATTTTTATCTCTTGCGCAGCATTTTGTTTGTACACAAATCGTGGCCGTTCCGTCGAACGCTGCTGGCCGCTGCGCATACCGATGCTCGCGTAGGAGCATGCGTAAGATTGGCGAGACCACCTTCCACCACAACTACCTACGGGTTATTCAGATACTAGGACTGGGCCAAATGATCGATTTTTCGCGACAACAACTAGAGCTGGCTGTTCCTTGACAGCCCGCGCGACCCAAAAAAGGTAAACTAAATTGCCCATCCCTCATGGGCCAGAATGGAGCTATAAAAGATCTGCAAATAATGGAAGAAGTAAAGATGGAAACTGTTGTACTTCTTACTCTAAAGATCGTGGCAAACCTCGTAAGGTATTGCACTTCTGACGTTTGTGTATTGAAGATGAACAACTAATCTTTGAATACGAATTTTCATGAGGGATGCATTATTCAAACCAGGAAAGATTTATCTTAAAAAGATGTAATTTTAGTTAGTTATCTCAACAGTATCGGTCAATTAGTAGAAGTTCTAGGGTGGTTGGCGGATTTTACTTTTTCAGTACGATATTGATGAAATTGTCTGCATATCCTCTCTAAGCGTCCTTCCCATAATGAGAAGTTGTTAAATCACAGGGCCATAAATACACAAAACGTGCTTGTAGTGAGTATTTGAATGCTCGAATTAATCTTGAACTTGAACTAAGAGTTCTAATTTGTTAGTACACTCTACATATTGGGATTGTGAATTAATTCATGCGGTTTTTATTCAATAATTGTGGCCTAACTGTATAACAACAAAACATATGACTGTTTTAATGAAAGTATTGTCCGTCGTTAGCTAGTTCAAGTGACCTCCCATTTTTCAGGTAATTCCCAGATTCCGTGTCGATAGAACTCCTCCTGTGCTGCCAAATCAGTTTATCATGTCTTTTATCCAATTCTGGTCGTTCTGTGACCAAAGCTTTCTTCAAACGCATTAATCGTTGTCGACGGCCTTGTCCATCCATAAGCGTTCAATAAGTGTTGTACTTTCGTCTCCATTTTCAAAACTATATCAGAACGTCAACAGAACATCTTTTTGACGTTACACCATTAGTAGAGTTTCATTATAGCCATTTTCTACTAGAGAACATAGCATCGAACAAAGAGCACGGGGTTAATTTACTATGGCTAAGTTTTGCTGTGCCATCCTTCATTGTTCCATAGAAATCCCCTTGTTGTTAATGAAATTGTATTTTCGCATGTAACTGTTCGCCTAACAGGTGGTAAAGTTCAGGTACAATCACTTCCTTTACTATCTTGGAGCTACACAATCGGTGCTGTGAATTGATTGCTTTCCACCTCAATTACTTCGTTGTACCAGTCCACTAATTAAGTTTCAATTAAAACAACACAATGGCACAATGGGCAAGTGGACCACAACTTTCAGTTTCCAATCATCGGCCGGAGCGTGAGCAACTTTTCGAGCTTCCCGCAACGCAACTCCATAAACAGTTTCTTGGGGTGCCCTCCACCTTTTTTGATCTGTTATTTATGTTCATCTGTGCGCTCGCAAACCGGCCGCGGCTTTTATGCTGGTACATAGCATGCCCATAACCGGTTCGGACAAAGCACTGGTTGCTACCGGTCGGCCGCCGGGCGAAAGCAGCTGACTGAATGGGGTTCTTCGCCGTTAACGACCGGTGAATGGTCGCAAAAAGTTCGACTCAAGTCCTTGCCAATTCCGTACGCCCGGTGACCCCCTTTCCGGTGACTCGCCGTGGAAGGCCCCATCTTCTGGTCGTTAGACGAGCCGGTCTCCGGTTATGGAGACGGGCGCTCGTTGACGGAAGATTCGAAATGGCGATTCCAGGCGCGCGCGTGTGCAGACGCAGATGATCTTTGTGTTCTTCCCGGACCAAATGCCGTAGGTGGATCCCCGACCCGATTAGCGTTCCAAAAGGTGACGCTCTTACGGCGGTGAGTCAAGCGTTGACTTTTCATTGACCATTTCGGTAGAAGAATAACTGGTCTCCGGGTGCCTAAATCGACCACTTCCGGCAATTACCCGCAAACGGAGTGTGTGTGGGAGAACCTAAAAAATTTGCTTACACCGAGTGGTGAAGAACCGGCCGACGAAGTCAACGTGGTCCCTTGACGCGAAATAACGCGATATCTTCAAAGCGGAGTTTATGTCCGCCCCCGGTGGCCATAAATATTTTATCTTTCGCAATCTCAGAACACCGGGCCACTTTCCTGCACGCGACCCAGAAGGGACACATTCCACGAGTTCTTCAACGATCGTACTGAGGGTACTCCCGGTTTACTCTCGCGGCCATCAAAGTGAAAGTCATCCGAGGGGAATCCGGACACAACACCGGGCCGGCCGGGCAAGGTCGGTTGTCGGTCGGTTTCGGTTCCGCTACTTCCCACCCGGCGGCACCCATTAGAGCGGTCCAGGACCTCCCAAAGTCCGGGATCGATTTCGACCGGCGCGGCGTAATAAAACGGAAAGCACACCGAGAGTTTAGAGTCGATGCCATGCCGCGCAGCAATTCGACCCTTGGGGAAAGGATGGGCGGTGGCGGGCTCCGAACACGATACCTTACCGAAGGACACACGGTGACACGGAGACACGGAGCCTACTACGCCTGCCGCCACCTACTTGTGGATGTGGATGTGCGGACCCCGATCGAGTTATCCCAATCACTGGCTGTGTGGCTTCCTGCCTGGTGTGTGTGTATGTGTCCGAAGGGATCCGAGAGCTTTTTTTTTTGGTTGGGTGAAGAGAGGACCACACAAACTACCACCACCCGTTGCGGTGCGGTACCGGCCTGACCGACGTAACCCCAAAAACCGATTCACTGTACCCACCGCAGGATGTTCCGGGCGCCTTCTTGGCTTTTAGTGAAATCGAATCCATCCAGCTTGCTCCAACAAAAACAGGTCCTGTGTGAGTCGCTGTCGGCTGTGCGGGCTGGTGGCACGGGGTGACACCCGGGGCTCGGATTACAACGGTCGTCGTCGTCGTCGCTGTCGTCGTCAGGTTGTCAACGACGGTTATTTACGGCACTTTAACACAATCTAATGCCAGGGAGCGGGCGGGACGGACCGGGCGGAGGGAAAAAATCGAGCCGATCTGGAAAAGCACGTCCCAGTGATGGTCTGGGTGCCGGTGGGGTGTGTGTGTGTGTGTTGGGGTGGCTCCAATCTGGGACCCGCTCAACTTGAGTGCCGTGATTGAGAAATTTGATCGCTTGGCTCGCGGTTCCATTCCCATCAGACCGGTCGGCAACCCAACTTCAATCATCGCGAGGCTCGCGACAGGACGAGACGAGCCGCGTAAGTGTCAAAAAACGCGCCGGACATATTAATTATGACTTCGGATAGTCGGAGACTAACGGACACCGTGAAGCGCCCCCTAGCGGCCACCAGCCACACTGCTGCTGGGTTACCTTTAACCTTAATCTTGAATGTTGTAAAGTGGCTTCTTCTGGTGATTATATCTTCTTGTACACAACACTGCAGGGCGTACTGACACCGCTGGCACTAATTCGGACGCTTAATGCTATGCAAATGTCCCAGAACGGATACACAGCTTTCGAGCACTCGAGTTGAAACAACCGAAACACCCAACAGAATGACAACGAACGCGCCGTAGTCCTCAGCCGAGCGGACTGCAAACATTTTGCTCCGGGTCCTCCACGGGGACTGTGCTTAGGTTTAACGAACGCTCCGCAGATCGCCGGACCGGACAATAATGTGGTTATGATGAATGAAAATTAACTTTTCCACCGGTCGGCGAGATCGCCTATCACGTGTACCGGTGATCCTTCGCACTCATCGCAGCTCATCACCGCCGGAGTCCCCCACCGAAGTGATTGATGTTGAGCCAGCCGCACTGCGACGCGTTCAGCCCCGGCGGGTCCGGCCTGTGGGACGGATGATGCCGGAAAGATAAAGAGCTACCGCTGACAGACGACAGACCAGCGAGCGGTGGTGAAGAAGACGTAACCGGCCGGAACCGGACCCGGAGCACGATTCCGCGTTCCGCGCTGCGTGTTTCGAGCTTCACGGGACGGCAAACGTGTTCCACGAACGGCCAGAGAGATTCCGGCAGAAAAGTTTACCACGCACCCAAGAGCTTTGGAGCGCGTTTGGTCCGCGCGATTTGACCCAACGCAACGCGAGGCCGGTTTGGCCAAGGGTGCCAAGGACCGACCGAAATTCCTCGTGCTCAAGTTTCGGTTTCGCTCCGTCGTTTCGCCCCGAGCTGGATAAACGTTGCGGTCACCGGCGGCGGCGGCGAGACCAAAACCCCCGAAATCTATGCTCCCGGCTTCTCGGCTTGGTCCTCGGTTGTTCTTGGTCCTTGGTTGTTTTTTTTCCGCAACCCATCCTCCCAGCAACTAGTTAATCGTGCCGGGAACCGGGACGTAATATGGTGTATCTGTGGCCCGTTTGGGGATGATATCTTGCAGCACATTTTGTGCTGTGGTCGGCAGCATTGTGGCATTGTGAACACATTCCGTACAATGTTTCGGTGTTTTTTCTCTCTCTTTTTTCGTCTGTTGTGTCTGTATGTGCGGCTCACATGAGAATAGTTTAGCGACGATAGCGACAGGGGGATTATTTGGGGGCGAACTTTAAGACGGCTATCTTTCGGCAGATTCCTTGTGAAGCCCTGTGGTCCGGTGAAGTTTTTGTGCCGCCTAACGGAGCGTCCAAAGCTGCCGGCGAATGCTGCGACAGCGAAGCGAATCGCAAACCCACTTCAAAGCAGTTTGCTGCAACCGCAAGATGGCGGACGGTTTGGTGAAGGATTGTTTTACCCAACCCAGGCAACTCCCGGTCCCGGTTGCCGGTTTCAATTAAATGTTCAGCCATATTTCCGCGTGGATTGGTCCATCGCCGAAGGATCGGCGATTGATCTGACCTCTACGATGTCACGGTTCGTCGCTGAAGGCAGCAGCCTAAGAATGCACTCTGCATCCGGGGCATCTTCACTCTCAGCTGAAGGGATCGAAAGGGGGGTTGTTTTGTTTGCTAAAACCTTCACAATCAACATAAGTGACGGCTCAAACAAAAACCGACCGAAGACGACTACAACATTGTCGCATTCTTCTAACGATGCCCCTTTTGTTCGCCGCTCGCAATTGTTAGTCAATGCAGACGCGCAATCGCAAATATTTTCAATTATGTAAAAGCAGAAAAGAATGTAATACACACACACACAAACACACACAAACACAGAACAGCCTGAAAGGTGAGCCTCGCTCGATTCTGCTGCCCGTACATTGTAATTTCATTTACTATCGCTTGCCAGCAACTTTCAATTTTTGCTTTGTCTTCCGAGCGACTGGCGACCGAAGCTTCGGGGCTTGGGTGGGGGGGGGGGTGGTCCGCTAATGCTTCGGCGCTACCAAAGAAATGGCCTAAGCTATCGTGCGCGCCCATCATCCCCGGGGGCGCCCTGGGCGGCCGCAGCCGTTACCAAAGTTTGGGCTTTCGCAGCATTATCCCCAAAACTGCCGCGGGCCACCCGGCGCAGAGTGGTGCAGGAAAGGTGGAAAATGTCGAAGTCCAGCCCCACCATGCGCGCTCCGAGAACGGACAAACCGGCGCGGCCTGTGTTTAACGGAGGGGGCGGCTGTGCGCAGGCTGCAAGCAGATAATTGCGAGAAGGGTGGTCTGTGGCCGCCGGCCATTTAAAAGGAGCCGAACGAAGCGAAAGAAAATGGCAAACGAAAATACTTTAACTTTGGCCTCGCCGTTCGTTCTTGCGTATGGGTTGCGATGCGGACGATGCCGACAGCACCACTTTCGGAGCGGAGCGGTTGTTGAGCCTTACGGAAATGCGTGCCAGCGAGATGAAGAGGTTGTTTCTGAAGGTTCCAAACACCACATCACAACAATGCTTCTTCTGCTTACAGACTGCGGAACCTGTCGCATCCGATTCAATCCATCCTTCCAACGCCTGAAGTTATGCAATAGAAATGCGCCAATGATACCCTATTACTCTGGCACTATTTTTGCTCGCCGTCAAACCGCCGTAGCGATGGGCTCCTTTGGCCGCGGACGTCAAGAAGAAGTTCTGGCAGTGAGCCACTCCGAATGACCACTTGACAAACTGCCCCGGGGACAGTTTCACATCGATCGATCCCAAACCACCGACCGCCGACCGGCAGCGATCGTCGTGATCGGCATGCCGTGTCATTATCGGGTGCAGCGGAACGGAACGGCTGCCAATGGTTGCCCCGGGAACCGCGAAGTGGAGATGATACTGCTGCCTCGCCCGAACCCGAACGTTGTGCAAAGTAATGGGTGCTCCCCGCTGGCCCCGACAGGAGGCTTTTGAAGACTTCCGTCAGTCCAGTCCCGAGCGATGCTCTTCCGATGCACTCCGCTCAATAATTATCACACATACCAAGCAACCTGGGCACAATGGGCACACAACCCATCGAGGCGGCGTGGTTCTCGGTGTGGCACTTTACCCTTTCGGCGTCAGCACGCCGCGGCCGCGGTAATGGTACACGCATCGAAGATTCCCCCCGGCCCTGGCGGCGGCGGTGGCCACCGCCAAACGAGGCCAGACGTAGGGCGCGCGCGTATATCATCATCCATCGACATCGACTCGCCGGCCGGTCGGCCGGCCCGGTTCTGCGAATGGTACGGGCGCCATTATAACGTTCCGTGAGCAATTACCACCGACAGAACTTTCGAATTTCGAGGCTCACCAGACTGCTCCGCTTCGTCCGAAGTCCGAAGAACTGGGCCAGGCCGCGGAATGCAACACTGGTCAGTGGTACTTCCCGCTTCATCCGGGAAGTAACGTTGAGTAAGACCGCCGAAAACTACGCCGAAATGCTGCAATTCGCTGCCGCCAGGCATCTGGTTCGTTGGTAAACATATTAATTATACTTCATTTATTTACTGGCCTGTGACCGGTTTTTATGGTCCAAACGGTGCTGTGCCATTGTGGCCGGCTTATGATTCGGCGATCGCGATTGTACCGCAGGTGACAGTTTTTGTTGGCTTCTGGTTGACAACGGAAATAATTACGGTCGTCGCTGCTTTCGCACGAGCACGAGTGGCAGCTGCCGGTCTGCTCGAGATGTATTCGTAATTTTAATGGCTCGGAGGTAACTGGGAGCCAGCAGCTTGGACCTGAAGTGTCATAGCAAGTGGCAGTCCTTCCGGGTGATCGCTGCTACATTAAAGCCTGGCCCACTTCGGGCCAGGGAAAAGTTGTATGTCTTCTAACAACAGGTCGGAATTCAAATGTTTTGACAGCTATGTCTGTATATGCTGTGCTCCGCCGTTTCCGGTTCCGCAATACCGTAGACCGAAAGATTCAGAGTAGGTGTCGTAGTGGAACATACGGCCGGCAGCTGAACTGGAAGGTTTTGAGATCAATCAAGGCAAATATTGGACTTTCGGTTCGGGATATTGCACAAAAAATTGGTTCCAGAAGACGTACTGTCCAGAGGATCTGTGTACGAAGAGGCTTTTGTGCTTTCCTTGTATGTAGGCATCCAAACAGGACACTTAAGCAAAACATAGCCGCTAAAACCCGCGCTAGAAAGTTGTACGAGAAGGTTCTGACGAGGTAAAAAGGATGCTTGCTTATGGACGACGAAACATACATGAAAATGGATTTTGGACAGCTTGAATGACTACCGCTGCTAGTTAGACTTGACAATTTATCATAATTACGATACTTGTTAATTAATTTTAACTGTCGGTAAATGTTTGTGCATGTTATTGTTAGAGCTCGAGCTCGAGTTGAAGAACTGATCGTAATTAACGTAGTATTTCAACCCATTATTCGATCGACCTACCCCGACGTGTGATCAACCATTGTGATCAAACGGGCATTCGGCCGAGCTAATGGTATCAATGTGGCCAACATTCAGTCCGTTTGAATGCACTCCGAAGGATTAAATCATCAACTGGAAGCCCACGGAGCAGCACGGTGGGCGTAAAATTGGATCCGGCTGCCTTCGGAAGGGTTTATTACGTGATGACTGGCGCTCGGGCCGCTTTCGCTGATGGCAATCGCTCCCCAGAACGAATTTCGGCCCGACCACCGGGAGGAGGTCGGGAGGCGCAAATAGAATACTGGCCGACCCCATCTTGGCCGCCCTAACCGACCGACCACAAAGCAAGAAGACCCCATGAACCGTCAGAATGGGCCGGGACCCCGGGTAAGCCAGCCCGATCCCCGGCCAGCCCGGGCTTCAGCGTTCGTTCGCCGTAATGACCGGGCAGAATGTGGTCCACCGCAAGGCTCCGGGCCGCCTCGAAGTAATCCAATGCGAGGGGCGCTCGTGAGGTCGACCGGCCGGGCCCCGGCCCCCGAAGCATCTCGGTATCATCATCGGCATGTTACATGGTGAATTAAAAGGTAATTCATCTTAACATCCTGACATGCGGCCACGGCCACATACGAGTGGTCCTGCTGCGTGAGAAACGCTCCCTAGGTGCCTATCCGCACACCCCCACCCCCTTGGGCAGAACCGGTTCCTGGGGCTGCGTTGAAGAACTATTTCTTGGAATTCATTTAAATGGCTTCACCGGCTCCGACGGTGCTTGGGTTACGTTCTCGGCCGCGACCTGCCAAGAGGAGGATGGTCTAGCGAATGAAGAATGCGCCCGACGAGCCACTTCACGCTAATGAATTACACAAAAATTTAATACTTTTTCTCGTTGGCCCCTAGGCCAATCGGCTGGATGAGAGAGGCTGGCGGGCAGCCACTGGGCAGCCACGGGCGGATGTCGAAAAAGCGATTGAAAGCGCCTGAAACGATTTTCGTGTCCTGGCGTGGGCCGGGAATGCGCGAATGGTGCGTACCTAGAACCGCACGATGGACCTCCCGCTGTCCCGTCGGCTCCCCGCTGGAACTGCCCCCGCTGGGGACTGGAGAGTTCCTGACCCCCGCAAATCGTAATCGCCGCGCTGAGGGCTTTTAATCGATGGCCTAATCCTTTGATTGCGTTGACTCGGTCGGGCCCCGGCGTCGGTTGGGTCCGAAGAAAGCCAGCATGCTCCGCCTTTGAAGGCGTAATTTCCATTCTGCCGGGCCGCTTCAAATCCAGCCTTCAGCCGGCGTTCCGTTTGGCGGGCGGACGGAGAAATGATAATCTGTTCGGCCTTCGCTTGTTCCTGGAAATGTTTACAGGTTACCGGAGATCAGACGAAACACCCAGCCCAGCACAGCACGGGGCTTGCGTTCTTCACTCTCGAGAGCGCGTCCTCCATCGGCCGTTCAGTTCTTGGCGTAGAAATTGCAAATATTTCATAACCATAATTGGAAACAACGCAGCGGAGGGCACGACGTTTATTCGTTCTCTCGCGGACCAACACAAGGGCGAGTCATGCTCCGGCATTCCTATGTTGCGCCCGGTGCTCGCTGTTAGTTTTGTGGTTGTTTCTCGCTAAGCGGACATTACTCAGTATAACTTTATTTCGTTTCGGGAAACAAAGCAGAAAGTAAGAGATTCTCATTTCGTTTCGCAATTTGCAACCAAAGTTCCAACAGCAATATCTGGCGGTACGGGATTCAAAGTAGGCGGCTGATAGCAGGGATCTGCACACGTTTGTGGGTCGGACATAGTTTGCTATTTGGTATTTCTGTTGAATTTTTGATGTTTTTACTTGATTTCTGGTGATGATTGGAGTCTTACATAAGGAAGTATCTTCCAGGACTCAATCTTCGTTGGTTATGCTTTAAAAGCCATTTTATGTTCACCTTTTACACCTAATTAATCCATCCTTCAAATGAAAATGAATTCTAATGCAAGTGGCTTTTGTGAATATTGTTTCTTCTGCGTTTTATTGTTTATCCGTTGATCAATTTCCATCCATTTTTCATCTTGATCTCAGTGTTTTCCAAGCGCTCACCGTTTCCGTTCTGTAGTCGTAAATAGGCCGATACTTCACGTGGGTTTAGTTCTAAATTCTTCCTGTAAATAATCAATCTGCGATTCGGTCGATTACGAATTACGAATTTCTTTTTCCTATTGTGCCATAATGTCCCTACACTCTGGTTTCACAAGCAGCAGAGCTTTTGGGACACCGAACGGCAAACGATAACCGCAAAGGATTCGTTGCTTCGCAATGTTGCCGTTCGCTTTGCCGACATTAATCACGAACGAGCGCGTATTAACCAGGGCCAGGTAAAGTTTTACTGTGCCACGCTACCATTTCTTGGCACACCTTATCCCGTCGTCGGCAACACCGGGAGGTCGCACCTAAAGGGCACACCTTTGTGCCAGCCCCAGTTTTCCTGTTCCTTTTCTTGTTCTGTCGCGGCTGTTTCAAGCGAATAATTTTAATACGCACTCGCCAGCCGGGCGGAAAATGTAAATGTCAAAGCCATGGCCAAAGTACGAGCTAAGACCCGGAATGAATAAACTCTCTCCCGTTCGGAACTCCCACCAGCGGTGGGAGTGAGCAAAGTGAGCACACAACAAGGAGGGGGAGAAAATGGAGCCTTCCCAATGCCACGCACAGCGCCGGAGCCGGTTAAAGTTTGATGTGCGATTGGCGGCCCCAAAGTTGCAAAGTGCCTGTCGTCCCGGAACCGGAACACCGACCCACAAGCGTCCCAGTTGCGTGCTCCTTGGAAGAAGCGAAAAAACATCCGATTCCGAGGGACCAAATGGCACCCCCCGAAGGCCGGAGTAAGTTCCGTTCGGGGAGTTTGGCTGGAAATTGAATGCAAATGCGCGCGGTCGGTAGAGATGGCTCCGAGTATTTTCTTTTCACTTGCCGGTTGCTGTCTTCCTCCTTCCCCAAATGCCTTCTCCGTTGTAAGCAGGGTGCGCTAAACAACCGACGCCACGGCTCCATCCGCTGCGGCCTCCGGGAGGGCTCGGGTTGTAGTCCGTAGCCAGCCGCCGCCGCCGGCAGGAGCAATGAGAAAAGTTTTCGACTCAATTTCGAATTCCACTTGCGCACGCCGTCGTGGGCCCCGAAAAATTCGCCGGCCAGGATTCGTGCTAGGACGTGGGGAAAGGATTCCAGCCCGGGGCACCCCGGGCTGGAGGCAGTGATAGCGTTATTGCCGGGGTGCTGATTGGAAAGTAGCTCGGTGTCGCCCGGGGCCGTGTGAAGTCAGTAACTGGAGTCGGTTGCCTTTGTTGCCATTTTTCTTTGGTTTCGTTTTTTTTTCGCCTGTCGGGAAGTGCATTTTCTTTGCAATTGTGTTCCGCCGGCCGTCAATTGTGCTGTCGAAGTCGCGCATTGTGCGATGTGCCTGAGGTCCCCGAGGAACAATCGAGCTGTTTCTTCGAGCTTTACCCCTGAATGACTCACTCGGAAGGTGCATCATTTCGGAACACCGTTTTCGGGTGGGAAAAGAATAATTAAACGATGGAACAGTGTGTAGCTTCTCAAGGTATTACTGCTTGCCACTCGAAGGCCGGCAACCGGCGGTCGTTACCTAATCTCGAAGCGTTCTCACGACATGGCCACACGGCTTTCGTAACGATAGCCCCGCATCCGAAAGGCCAGGCCGAGCATTGCAAATTGAATGACCGGCTGGTCGGTCATCCCTAGGAACTACTAAAACATGCTTTTTTGGGGTCTTTTTTTGTGGTTCTGTCACACAACAAAAAAACGTCTTAATGCAGCAGCGATCTGTCGCGCGCGAAGCAGACGATTTCCACCGGCGAAACCGAAAGCGTGGAAAATCGTGCCCGACACTCGGCCCAATTGTTGTCCGACGGTCCGTGATTAGCTTGCGTATAATTTGGGGTTTCTCCGGACGAAAGTCGACAAAACAGACGCCGGGTCATCGCTTGTTTTTTGCCTTCCCTTTCGCGGCCTTGTTACATTCGTGGTGTTCGGTGTGCGTTCGAAAGATGGCAAGAAAACGAGCCCGTTTCCTCCCGAGCCGCCGGGAAACTCGTGGGAAATTGCGTCGGAAAGCTTTCCACCTTTTTTCCACCCGTTTTCTTTTTACTTTACTGCTGCTGCTGCTGCTGCTTGGCAACGGCTATTTGTCGGTCGGTCGGTTTGTTGGTAAATCTGTGTCGAATGTGGTAAACGTCGGCCAGCACGTCATCCGGGCCGGGAGAGCGAATTTAATGAAAAAGGCATGCCAGCGACAAGAATGTAAGAGTAATGAGACTACTGTATTACCACTACTCGGTTGCAACACCGTTTGAATGGTGGAAAGTGGCGTAGGTACAGTTAGGAACCGTTGAAAAACGTAGCACCTCAGTCGACTTTTTAAAAAGATATTGGACCAAAAATGATCCCTACTCTTTCTTTATGAAAATCTTATTACATTAAGGCTGCTAAGGCTGGGCGTAAGGGATTGGGTTCAGTTTTGAATACTTTTGTTTGATAAACCAACTCATGTTTAATAAATATTACATTAATCTGCCCAGCAACATGATTTCCTAACCCGTGTCTTGTAGTTGCCATGTGGTATATATAGTTGTCTTCCTTCCCAGTGGGCGATCCCAACGGTTGTTAAATTTGATTCCTCATTCGTTAAGGTTTAGATAGCACTTTCTTGGCTAAAATCGTTGGGTTTCACATCGTTTTTGCATAAGCACAAACATACCACATCGATTGTTTCAACTGTTTCAATCAAGTCCGTTAAATGTGGATTTTTCAAACACTTTCATAAGTATCCGCTCCATTCGGGGCGAAAACTATGGTCTAACAGCAGCAGTCTGTCCTCAACAAGCATTAACAGCTTGGTAACGGTGAGAAACTTTCGCTGAATTACTTTTTTCCCCTTTTATGATATCTAATCCAAAGTGTTCCTGAAGTTTTAGAAATCGTGTTTGTTTTTCTTTGAGAAAGTTATTTGTTTCCATCGTCATTTTCCTGCTCTCATTTTTTGCCTCTTTTTTAGATAAATTTTGTTTATTTCGAGTTTGTTTAAAAGAGTTTGGTTTACTTCGAGTTGATAGCTTTAAATTTATTTTGTCGTACGGGAACATCCACTGCCTGACGTAACACTCGGTCTTTCGGGGCTCGGAAAAGGAATGCCACAGCGAATTCGGCGAACCATTAGCCCCACAACAGATGACGGATAATATACATAACGGCATAATGACCATAAAGAAACGCATCAAAATGTGAGTTTCCCTTTCTTTTCTAATCGCTGACCAGACGCTGACTACGCATCAACCGCGAGCCGCGATCCTCGAGCGAATGGCGTCGCAATCTCCATCTAGCGACAAGACATTCGCAGACTGCCCGCCTTGACCTCGCCTCGTGGCGGAAACTTCGCATCGGGACGAGCGTTGGGCGGAGCTGCACGCATTAATTGTCCACACTAATTGGAACAAATCAAGGAACGATCGCTTAATGCAGGGCGGGAGCGAAGAGAAAAATTAAAACCCGCACCAAACCCCGGACGGTTCTGGCTGCGGATGACACTCTTCGGCGATCAGGCGGCGACGCACCAGCAGAACCACATCTCCGCTTCCAAGTGCTACACTTTCGATTGGCTTTCTCTCTCTTCCGGGGGGAGCGAGCGAGAGTTCCAGCATGTTTGATAATTAGCATTAACGCGGGCAGCCGCTGTCAGAGCCGCAGTCTAATTATGTGTCTCGCAAGAGGAGGATCACCCACCAGTGGTTGTCAGCTCGGTCCGCGTCGATCAACGGGAACCGGTCCACTCGTGATTTGCATGCGTGAGAGTGTGTGTGTGCCCTAAGCCAGTGATCGATCACCGTACAAAATGCTGGTAGGAACGGATTATGACGACCGCTGGACTCGTGGGGCGATTCCCACACTTTGCGTGTTTGCGGTTCCTTTTTGCCTTATCGCCTGCTCGATTATGCTGCCAGCCAACGGTGCGCCCGCGGTGCCGGCGAAAGAAATGGTCTGTGTGTGAAGTGACTAACACCGACGGCAATCGGATTCACTCACGGTCCCTTAAATCTTGGTGTTGTAGCTCGATTTTATGCGCCGCTTCGGGTATCTAGAGAAAGGGCCGACGCAAGCCGAAGCCCTGTACAGCGCAGAGGCGATCGTGGACGCCATCCGGCACGTGCAGAAGTTCGGGAACTTGCCCCAAACCGGCGTCCTGGATCGTCGCACTCTACAGGTAAGGGTTCTCAAGGAAGCGCCTTACCTGTGGTCATGGAGCACTAGTGAGCCCAAGCAATATGACTCAGGTAGGCAACTAGTACTCTAGAAATTGAAACGACACCTGCGACACCTCTCGAAGAAAGGTCCTTAGAAGAACGCGTGGAATGATCTCGATCATCCCTCGGAACAGGGGCCACACTGAATCGATTGAGTGATTGTGTAATGTTGGAATCAATAGTGATTGGTGGCTGAAAGTTCCACAGACTGATCCCGCTTCCCTTTCGAATTCGTTGGGCGATCGAAAACCCCGAAAGAAAAGCTTCCCCAAAACCCAACACATCTTCATCCTTTCAGCTAATGTCCGCGCCACGGTGCGGCGTGGTCGACGTGATGCAGCACGATCAATCATTGCGCCATCGGCGATACGTGATCGGTTCGGAGAGCTGGCGGAAGCGGCGCATAACGTACTTGTAAGTGGCCACTTTACCTTCCCCCCAAACGACACACCAGAGGTCGGGTATGTTTTATGTATGTTATGGGCTCCCTTACCTTTCCCCAAGTTCCCTCTCCGACGGTGAGGGAAGAAACGAGCGAAAGTAGACGGGCTCGACCAAACACAGCCCAATCGAACTTCCCCAATTGGACCTCCCCCGTCCTTTTATGGCGCAGCGCTATCGATGGGCAATTTTTTATTCGATCCCGCGCGGGGATTGGCGGCACCTGTCAGACTCCGGGCTTGCCGCTCCGCTCGATGCTGTACGGAACGATCGACGATAATCTATGATCGATCATCGAATAAACGAACCAGTTGACCGGCATTAACCCTTTCGGGACCAGCACGTCGGGTGTCGGTTTGCTTAACTTTTATTAAATTTAAACCCCGTTTAAGCACACGGGTCAAGCGCTCGGCAAAATTAGTAAACCACACCCAGTGCGATCGTAATTGTTTGCGGTCGCACCAAATGGTTCGTTGGGTCCTTCGGTGAAACATAAGGTAAAATTGCGCACTAATTATCAATTGCAGCGACCCTAAACGTCGGCCCGGCGGTGGCCGCCGCCGCATCCGAGGGTTGCGCACGAAAGGCCCCATTTTTTGCTGACGACAACCCAAACAGTCGATGAAAAAAAGTAATCCACGTCTCCACCTTCACGGCGGCCATTAGCTTTCGCTGCGATACCCATTTTCGTTTAATTGGTACGGCCATTCATTATCCAGCCAACGGGTGGGTCAACTTGCCCGTGGCCAGCATTAGCAACCAGAGATAGAAGGAGTGTGTGTCAGAGAGACCGAGAAAGAGAGAGAGAAAAAGAGAGGTAAAAAATACCACCCTGTAAATGGAAAGGAATAAACTTTCACTTTAATTGAAAACGATCATGAGTGCATAGGTGCGTGCGTGCGTGCATTCCGAGGCCTGTGTGCGCGCGTGTGTGTCTCGCTGCGAATGATTCGGGGCGGTCACCGTTCAACCATTCGGACAGGTGCCATTTAGACATTAGCATTTTCATCGATTTCCAGCCTACAACTGGAAAGGAATATTGAATTCCTCGCATTCACGGCGAGCGAGGGTCATTTGATTGGCAATTTGCAATTAACCGGCAATCACGGTTGGGTTGGCCAGAGATCCTCCCAGAACATGTACAACGTTATAACACTGACAAGCTGAACTTGGGCCACCGCTTCCGTAGACCTTCCGTCGGGGAATTCGGGTTTCACGTTGTCTTGCCACTTCTAATTTCGATCCGGAAACGGTTAAAACAGCATAGCGAATTGGTCGAGCAAGGTCGGCGAAGAGTCGGTGGCCAGGTTTATGGCCAAAGCGTTCGGCGAGTGGAGCAAGTACAGCAATCTGCGTTTCGTGCGAGTTTACGACCCATCGGCGGACATCATAGTCGGTTTTGGTAGCGGTCATCATGGCGACAAGTGAGTAGCGTGCTCGATCGTCCTAAAAGGTGTAACCAGAACTAAATCAATCTTGCCCAAAACCAATGCACACCAACAATAGTTACCCGTTCGATGGTCCGGGCAATATACTGGCCCACGCCTTCTATCCGTACGAGATGAACGCTTACGGCGGTGACATCCACTTTGACGAAGACGAGAATTGGAAGGAAAACTCGACGCACCTTAGTGAGGGGGTTGATTTCTACTCGGTGGCCATTCACGAGCTGGGTCATTCGCTGGGTCTTGCGCATTCGCCCGTCTACTCGTCGCTAATGTTCCCGTACTACAAAGGCATCACGCAAGGGACGCTCGACTATGACGACATTCTGGCCATGTACCAACTGTACAGTGAGTGGATTTGCCGTAAGGTTTTGCACCAGGACAGCCTTAATCGGTGAATCTTCGTCTTCGCAGTACAAAACCGACACATAACGGAGGATCCTGACTGGCTGTACACCACGGAAATGACTCCGGAGATCACGGAGGGAATCACTGTAACGCCTGCCCCTCGACTGCCAGATCTGGAGGTCGAGGCCGATGGACACGTCCCATCCAGTAGCACCACCGAGGTGTACAACGTTCCGATCACATACGTCGGGGACTACGAGACGGTTGACGATCACATTATTCGCCATCATTCGCCGCCACCGATTACGCAGGCACCGGAACCCCACCCGATTCCGGACATCTGTAGCGGCAGTTTCGATGCGATCGGTTTGTTGCGTGGAGAAGTGTTTATTTTCAAAGGACCATACCTGTGGCGGCTGACCGAAAAGTATCGCATAAAGGAAGGCTATCCGGTGCAGATTTGGCAAGTGTTCCGTGGTTTCCCCCAAACGGTCACTCACATTGACGCAGTGTACGAGCGCTTGGACGATAATGCGATCGTCCTGTTTTCCGGTCGCTATTACTGGGTGTTCGATGCACTGAACTATCTCCAGCCGGAAGTGCGTCCCATAACGGATTTTGGATTGCCGGAGGATCTCAAACGCCTCGATGCGGCCTTGGTCTGGTGTGCGTGTCTCGTGCCCCGGTCATGGTTTTGCCAACGACCTCTACTACCTCTATTTTGGTGTCTCTTTTTTGCAGCCAAAAATGACAAAACATACTTCTTCGCGGGTGATCAGTTCTGGCGGTACAATGATACGGCCGGCGAGATGGATGAAGGCTACCCGTTGTCGATGGATCGGTGGTTTGGCATTCCGAGCAATATTGACGGCGCGACTGCAGTTGCTAGTGGTGCGTATTGGTGCGCGCGATAGCCGGAAAGGCGGCAGACCGTGGAGGCCTGCTAATAACTATATTTTCTTCCATTGGACGTGTCCTTGGCGCTCGCCCTGTTATCGGTAAATGTGCGGATACGTCCCGTCCCAGGCAAAACTTACTTTTTCAAAGGCAACTTCTATTGGCTGTACAACGATCAACGAGTTCGCCCAGAACGCGGATACCCTCGAAGGACAGGACAGATTTGGCTTGGTTGTAGATAAACATCATGGCTGAATGGGCTGATGAATAAAAAGACAGATTAAATTAATTATTAGTAGCTATTGCATGCATTTGAAAATAGTTCTTAATTTTAACACCAAAGCAAACTGCCAGTATAAATAAGTTTTCAGTTTTCTATCAATTACTTTTAAATATAATCAAATACATAAAATAAAAAGAAAAAGAAAATCAATGCGAAAAAAAATGCTGATTGACGTTGATTATGTTACAGAATTCTTACACTTGGTGAAAATAAAAATATTCCAATACATCTCGAGGTCACTTTTGAGTCAACCTACTTTTCGCATCCACCGAAGTTCCCTTTTTTATTCTCCGTATCGATCAGCTGTTCATGGTGAAGCGTTGCAGCTGTCAGTGAAAAACGCTTCAATCTATTTTCTTTTAATGCATGTTTTGTGCACTATTTTCGTATGTTTAATATCATTGTTATTAAAAGAAAAAAATATTTACCTGCTGTTGCCTCACAGTGGAACATAGGAAACATTCAATGCTATGATTCTTTTAAATTCCCCAAAACGCTAAGGCATTTTTACCAATGTTTACGTTTTTGAAGCGAACGGTCCTTCACTTCCCTATGATCCAAGTCTGCTCCAGAGATGTTTTTACTTCAAATTATCACAAAATACGTTTGTAGCATGAAACAAATTTATTTTCTCGTAGATATTTTGTATTGAGTACTAACGCAGTTAGTTGAACTGCTGTTGGCAGAAGCACAGCCTTGCATTTTTGCTAGAAATATGCGTGGAGAAATGGAGCGCCCATAGTAAACGCTTCCTCAACACAGTGCAGTTTCCGTGGCAACAAACACGTAAGATTCAGTGGCAGTTGTTCCGAGCCGGTACATAGCGATGTTTTGGCATGTTTTTCTGTTAACTTCGGGTATTAAACTATTGTTTATTCCTGCATAGTACGTACAAGTCCTGCACAGTCGATAATCCGATAGTCTTGTTTAATACAATGGTTCCATTTCGTTTGACAGTCGCTCTACTGATTTCGAGGTACACCGTAACTGGCTTGCAATCACACACAGTTTACCGCTTTCCCGGTGGTACTACGAGAAAACCAGCGAATGGACACTGGACTACCCACCACTGTTTGCCTACTTCGAGTGGGCCCTCTCGCAGGTGGCCAAATCGTTCGACCCACGGATGCTGGAAGTGAAGAATCTCAACTATGCCTCCGAACAAACGGTTCTCTTCCAACGGTGCTCCGTGATTGTTGCGGACGTCATTTACGCACTTGGTGCCCGACGTTGCTTGCGGGCACTGGCTGGCGATGATGGGAACCCTTCTCGGTCTCGGCAGCTTATCGGCAGTGCTCTGCTTCTTGCCAACGCTGGCTTGCTCATGGTTGACCACATTCACTTCCAGTACAACGGGTTCCTGTTCGGTGTACTACTATTGAGCATCGGAGCGTTGCTGGAAAGCAAACCGCTACAATCGGCACTACTATTTGCGGTGCTGCTTAACCTGAAGCACATTTTCATCTACATCGCCCCAGTTTTTGCGGTTTATTTGCTTCGATTTTATTGCCTACGCGGCTCAAGTGGCGGACAAGCACTAATGAAATTAATCAAACTCGGCTCCATCACGCTGGCCGTCTGTTTGCTGTCGTTTGGCCCATTCCACAGCCACCTTCCGCAGGTATGTGTAATTTTGTGCCCTTTAATGGTTGTGTCCCGATACTAATTTGTATTTATGGCTCAATACGGTCGTTACGTTCTTCCTGTTTAAGGTGCTGTCGCGGTTGTTCCCCTTCAAGCGTGGCCTCACGCATGCCTACTGGGCACCGAACTTGTGGGCTCTCTACAACGCTGCCGATAAGGTGCTCGCCCTGGCATTGGGCCGCCGAGGGCTGCCCGTTGGAACTAGCAGTGGCTTGGTGCAAACATTTGAACATTCCGTCCTGCCGTCTGTCACGCCGGCGGTAACATTCGTTCTCACTGCCGTCGCCATGCTTCCGGTGACCATCAAACTGTGGTCGGTCGCTGGGAGAGAATCGACGGCGTACCTTGGCCACTGCTTTATCCGGGCCATCGTTTTGTCTGGCTGTACCTCGTTTCTCTTCGGTTGGCACGTCCACGAGAAAGCAATCCTTATGGTGCTCATTCCTTTGACGCTGCTGTCGATCGTCAACGCGAACGACGCACGTTGGACCGTTTTCTTGGGCATCGTGGCTCATTACTCACTGTTTCCGCTTCTCTTTAAACCGGAACTAACGATTGTTAAGATCAGTCTACATGTAGCTTACACCGCGGTCAGTGTAGCGGTTTTGAAACATTTGCATAATGGAAACTTTTTCCGCCTTCCGGAATTTCTCTATCTCGCCGGTTTTCCCATACTCTGTGTGTACGAAAACTTAGTTCACGATGCTATTGGTCTTCGGGAACGGTTACCGTTCGTGCCACTGCTGCTGACAAGTGTTTACTGTGCCGTCGGAGTGTTGTATTTCTGGATTTCCTATCAAATATCATTCTTGACTGCGAAAATTACCGATCCCAGTACGGATAGGAAGAAGAAAAAGTAACAAGGAAGAATTGCGAAACGTTATGATATTTATAAAATGTAAATTATTGTAATAAATGTTGCGTTTTGAAAAAAATATACGAATTTAGCCAGATTTATCTCGATACAAAAATGTGATGATTCTCTTGCCTTTTTCTGACATACTTTTAACATAAACCAGTGCCAGTTCCGTGCGGTTTCTCAATAGCTTCACCCCGACCAAACGCCCAAAAACCTGTTGCTCATGGCGGTTGGGTAGTGCGGTTACCTTTATTTCACAAATATTTCGAACGAAACACTAGAAACTCTACAACCTATGCTGTGTACGATGATCAAGAATACCGAGAAATCCTCCTCGTTCTACCCCTTTCAGGCATGTGTGGGCTTGCTTAGCGTCTGCTGGTCGTGGTCAGTACTTTTGAAGATAGTCCTTTACGAACCGCACCCGGGCGATGGTGCGGCGCATCACCACCAATCATGAAACAACCGCGGTTCCAAATCGGAGCTCATTTTCTGCGCCGATAGTGATTCAGCCGTTTGTTCGATGGACAGTACTCGGCGTACTCTTCCCATGTGCATCCGGTGCGATTGCAGCATTCGGCCGTTATGGAACCACCGGAACGGCGTTTACCCGTGCGTCGAGTACGCAGAAAGGCATGAGCTTCCTCGGGACGGATTGCCCACGGAAAGGCGACGTCGGTTCTGCCAACGATCTCTGGCCCATCCGGACCAAGTAAAGGGTCGCTTCGTTTTTCCTGTTCCATACTGGCGTCTCGATTACCACGCCTCGAAATCCGATAGATATCCTTCTCGCAGGCCCAGTACAGGTGTCTGATCAGTTTCTCGCGGCATCGCGAGTGACTCTCCTGGTGCCAAACCTTTTCCCAGTCGGCACGTGTTCGTTCGCTAAAGGTCACTTCCAGTGCATCGTCCAGACCACTCCCGGAGGCACTGACAATGTCGGCAAACTCCAGCAGAACACACAGTGCCAACGGTAGCCACATCCCGGACCCTTACGTCCCGGGACGGGAACACACACAAACACACAAGGTCTATAGGCACGGGCAGTTTCCGAGCAGAACGATCACTATTGCACCGTTCCGGGTACGACAGTCCCGGCAAACTTCATCCCGCAAAAAAAGGACACTCGGCGTGCTCTGCAGTCTACCGATGAATGAGACCTAGCGTGTTGCAGGTGGACACTATTTATACTGACCAATTGGTCCTGGGGGCCGCAAGCGAGTCACAACCCGAAATCATCGTTTCATGGAATCGAGTGATGACCACAGACACCTCTCCTGTACTCCAACACCCATAAGCCCTGGTGGACTGGTTCTATTGACTAATGTAATGATCGCTCGGGAAGCTGTAGGTGCGCACCAACCTGCTGGCAACCACCGATACGGGGCGAAAGAGCAAACAATCATAACGGCAACACCCACCCGATCCGTTCACAAGGTGGACACGACGGTGTGGAGCCAGGACGATGCGCAACACGCGCGAATAACACCACACATAAATTAGACATTAGAGCTGGAACGGGGACGCAACAAAGCACCCGACAGTGGTCGCCACGAAAGGATGCATTCTTTTCCGCATAAACTCCATGTATACAAACCAACGGTTTTATCTGAACAATTGCTTAAACTTTCAAAACTGAAATAATCGGAACCGTGAACGGAAAAGATAGAAATACAAGTAAACAGTACTGAAGTACTTGTTATAGAACTTACCTCCGTTTCTTTCTTACTAGTTTAACTCTTTGAAATTATGTTTACAGTTGTATATTATTATCACTTAAGTATCTTTCGAAAATAACTTCGATGCTTAGTTGGAAAAATATAGAAAAATGAACAATTTGCGACAAGATAAAAAATGGTGACAAACGAGTAAAATCCTGCGCCGATAGATTGCTACGAGCATCCTAGTCGAGTATCGGAACACTGTGCGAGTTCTGATGATGCGCCAAAGTTGTTACAGCTTGTGCATCTACGGGCCGATATGCCCTACGCGGAGTGACCAAATACATAGCTTCCTGAACCCGGACATCTTCATCTGAAGCAATCGAACGACCAGGGGGGGTCAACCAGAGCAAGGACATTTGATTAAAGCAATCGTTATTGGTGACAGTTTTTGTGTGCCGTTCGATATTCAGCCCCTAAACCGCTTTCTACGGCCGATAATTCGCAAAGTGGGCAATAAGTTGGTTCAGTTCCTGCGCATTCGCCGTACGCCAGCTGATGGTTGACGTCATAATGGTGTTGGCGTGTTGAAGAAAGCCACCCGGCAGCAGAGACTCGTTTCGGGCGATCAACTTCCGTACCAGCGCAATCTGCTCGCGGTTATTGACCTCGGTTACGATGTGGTTGAGTAATCGCTGCAACTCTGCAATCGCCATCGGATCCTGGGCGCCTCCATCGTGGGATGTGGTATTCGACAAAAACTGCAGAACCATTCCGAGGAATCGGGTCGCATCGGTGTTAATCAGTTTTTCGAGCAATTTGTATAGCTCGTCGATGGGCAGAAGCTTGTTTTTCGAAATGCGGTTCAGCACAGTAAGGAACAACGCGTCCCGTGCGTTCCGTTGACACTTGATGCGTGCAAATACCCGCAACTCGACCGATTCGTCCAGTGAGCTAAATTCTAAAACTAGTTCCCGTACCGTCAGCGGGGTGACCCTTACTGGGCAGCCTGTGTCAAAGCCGGGACCGAACTTGCGACGACCGGAGATTGTTGTTCCACCGAGCCTTTTCCACCAATCGTACGCCCGGTCGAGAGCCTCGGAATCGAATACCGTACTCCCGTTTGAGAAGAACTGGAACATTTCACCGGCCAATCCACGGACGATACGATCGAAGCGCACTGAGCGAAGATTGCGCTGCAAGAAGCCAACGTTTTCTTCCGCCATCGCCGTGAGCCATGGCAAAGGATCCCGTACACCGGGCAGCTGTTGAAGCAACCGGATGCACGCGTTGTATTCACCCAAACCAACCTTTGCCAGCACGAACGCATCGTCTATCAGTTTGACCTGTGTGGTCGGAGGAAACGTTCGGACGGAATCCACAATCCTTTGCCAGCCCTTTTCATCGTACTCTACACGGTAGAACCCAACCTGCCGCGGGTTCACAATTAGCACATCGGAACCGGTCATTTCTAGCTTAACAACCATTTCGCGATCGGTTTCACGCATCCAAAACGCCGGACGATACTCGTACCTTCCGCGAGAGCTATTGGTGTAGTAGGTAATGGGAATATGCCACCGAGATATGTGGTCAGGGGTTTCCTCTTGCAGTTGATATCGCTTCTGTCGCAATCGCACATACTGGGCGCTCAATCGCTCCACCGTCACCACCGGGTAGCCAGGTTTATCGGTCCAACTTCGAAACATTTGCTCCACCGATGGCCAGCCTGAGGTCGAGTTTGTAAAGCTGTTATACAAATCCGTCGGCCGCACCACAGCGTTTCGGTGTGTTTCAAGATATCGGCGAACACCGGCCTGGAACGCCGACTCCCCGATCGTGCAGTTGATCATTCGCAAAATGCAACCCGCCTTGCTGTACGTGAGCGTATCGAACAGTTCCTCGATCTGCACCGTGTCCGCGGGAAGAGGTTCCACCGTTAGGGCATGGCTAATGGGTAGAGCATCCGCATGCAAAGCTGGCCTCATGTGGCGCATGGCAAACGTTTCCTCCAGCGGTATCAGTTCCGGGTATTGTGCGTTGCCCAGTACAACCTCGAAGTACGTAGCAAAGCCTTCGCTCAGCCACAGGTACGACCACCAGGCGGGTCCGACCAGATTGCCAAACTGCTGATGCGACGTCTCGTGACCGATCGTCAGTACCGCCTGTATCCGTCGCAGGCGGTGCACCTTCTTGCCGGCCAACACCAGAAATTGCTCGTCGTACGACACTAGGCCCCAGTTTTCCATCGCATTCCCGAACCGTGGGATGGCCGCGTGTTCCAGCTTCGTCAGCCCCATCGGCTGGCCGGTGTAGCGTTCGAGGTGCGTCAGCAGTGAGGATGCCACTTCCAAGCTGAACTGAAGTGCCTTTTTATCCTTCGGCGGCGCCAAAACGCCCACTTGCACCCCCGAGGGACTGGTGGTGTGGATGGCCGCGTAGTTGGTCACCAGGAACGCCACCAGGTAGGTTTGCATCGGTGCGGTGCGCTCGAATTGGACCAGCTTACCTCCGCCCGATAGTGGGCTAACCTTCGCGATTGGTGTGTTGGACGCAACCAGGTGGCTACTGTTGCTGACGATAGTCAGCTGAAAGGTGGCCTTAAGGGCGGGTTCATCGAAGCACGGAAATGCGCGTCGAGCGTAGCAGGGTTGAAAGTGTGTCGCGGCCACCGTCACGGGAACACGCTTCGCTCCGCGATACTCGGTCCGGTAGAAACCCTTCTTCTCACGACCGAGCTGCCCTCTGAACGCTATCGTAAGCAAAACTTCGGCATCCTGTAAGCTGCTCAGTGGCCGATGGCTACGAATGTGCAAAAATTCACTTCCGGCACGATTCGGTTCCAGCTGATGGGGAATCACCTCTCCATCGGTGGTCGTCTGCAGCACGATCTCGTCGATGCTGTTGCCCACACTGTGCAACACCACACGGTCGGTATCACTTACGATCGCAATGCGGATCGACACTTTGCCGCGGTAACTGAAATCTTTCCCACCCAATCCTGAAGCCTCCAGGAAAAGGTCGTAATGGAGAGGTACGGTACTGTTCGGTAGACGATCCCAGCTACCGGCCCACACCGGAACCAGACACAAGCTCAGCACAATCCACCACATAACTAACCGAGAACCACCTCAAACCGCCGGGTCTTAAATGTGGAAACTGCATGCCCAGTCTCAAGCACTCTACAAACTATGTTGAAGTGTCCGATAACTGGACGGATTAAAAACTAAAGCACACATATCGCTGTCTGGCAAAGGCTATGTACGGTGTGAAAAAAAGGCGGTGCGATTTCCAAATTGAATGCCCCATGTGGCACTGGCACTGATTAACACTTTAGTTCGACTGCAGACTGCACTAATCGGGCGCTTATCACTGAGTGGAGAAATCAAAATCGCTCTCGTCGTTTACCGAACTCAACGTCGGCGTATCGGTAGCCGGTTGCGGGTCGTTTGTAGACGACGGGATTGTGTTTTTCGTTTCCACAGAAGGATCCTTCGCCGGGTCACTGACGGCGGTTGTATCCAATGAAGAATGGTCCACGGGTTTGGTTGCCTCGGGTTGATCTCGGCTTGGGTCCTCTACAGCGTCCGGTACTACAGCTGGTGCTTCACCGTCAGCCATTGCTGGAGCGTCCTGTGAGGTTGCTTGGTCTGGTCCATCGGATGGGTAGTACATTTGCTGTTGCTCCCCAGTGTACTGATCCGTTGCCAATTGCTGATGCTCTTCCTGGCCTTCGTACAGTTCCTGTTGCTGCTGCTGTTGTTGGACAGTATTGTCGACGTAGTACTGTTGTTGTTGTTGTTGTTGTTGCGCCTGTTGGTCAGTATTTTCACTATAGTACTGTCCTTCACCATAGTTCTGCTGCTGGTTATAGTATTGCGCGTTTTCATCATACTGATACTGTTGTTGACTGGGATCAAGATAGGTGCTAGACGTGTCGTAAGGATTTGTCTGGTCCGTTCCTTCTTGATATTGATATAGAGATTGATCCGTTGCAGCCCCTTCCACGTACTGGCCCTCTTGATACTGTCCCTCAACCGTTTGATACTGGTAGGCTTCAGTGACCGTTTGCTGGGTCTCGTTTCCGTAGCTAGTAGCGTCATACTGAGGTTCTTGATACATTACGTTTTCATCACGATGGTATCCGTCGGCAGATGATGACACTTGCTCCTGCTGTTCCGTAGTTACGACCTGGTTTTCAGGAGTCGTAATCGATTGAACAACGTTACGATCATGATATGTTACAGTTTGATCCGCACTTCCTGGCTGTGGTAGGATATCATTCGGATCTTCTTCTTGGTCAAGTGTCCCTACACCAGGTTCATAGACAAGGGCAGCAGCTGCTGGCACTTCAGGCTCTCGCGGTTTGGAGGATGCCACGGGAAAAGCTCTGGATTTCATCGCTTGCCGTGCCATACTCCAATGGGCATTTGTAGCCCGAGGCTGTTGAATTGAATGATCCTCAATAGGCGGCATAGCTGACTGTGGCATGAGTTGATTATATTCTTCACCATAGTATTGAGTAGTCAAAGTTTCGTTTTGAGGTGCGTTCGAGCTTTGCTCTTCATAGTGTGGAGTTTCATGTACTAACGGTCCATCAGTGTATCCCTGAGCATCAACATAATCCTGCTGCTGCTGTGTACCTTCTTCCGAAGCTTGCTCAACAACACTAGGTTCAGTTGTATTAATTTCCCCTTCTTCCGAAAGTTTATCATAAATAGGCTGAACTTGAGGCTCACATTGTTTTGTTGAATCTTCTACAATGTTTTCGGCAGACGTTGCTGAAAGTTGGTCATGCGGTTCATTGGCTTCATGGTCCAATTCTTTTGCTGTGCGCGATTTATTGTCTTCTATCAAATCTTGAAGACCTACTGCTTCTGTAACAAAACCAAGCAAATAATATAAAGCCAGTTAAATTTCAAGCCAGGTGGAACATTTAAAGGATTACCTTTACCGGTGTCTTCCATCTGTTGAGAATAGTCCTTATCTGCAACGTCAGCCCAGCTCAGCTCCTCCTTATTTCCAAGTGCCTTGGCGCTGTTTTCGACAATACTAAATTGATCCAATGTTTCGGACAGTCCATCCACCACCGGTGCTCGCTGTTCGTCCTCGCTTACGGTCACGTCCTCCAGGTAGGCTCCTTGGTTCTGCTTGGAGAGTTCCGGCGATGGAGCTACCACGTTTACGCTCGGAATCGGTTCCTTCAATACTTCACTGTCGATGTAGCGAATAAAGTCCTCGTTGGACATCTCGAAACGTTTCGCTTTCGTACCACCGACGGATGGAACCGTTGATATATCGTTCCGCATTGGAGCACTTGTTTCGTGCTTTCTCGTGAAGGAATCATCCGCCGTAGAAGCAAATGAAGGTAGTATTGGCATCGCTTTCTGCTGAGAAGCAAGATAGCTGCTTAGGGCAGTTGGTGGTGGTATCATGTTTAGGCTGGCCGTTTGTTGATGCGTTAGCTCGGAGAGGTAGTGCACGAATTCCGATTTTGGTGCCGGCGGTGGCGCCATGATCATCGCCGGTGCTGCCTGATACCCGGTGTGTTGAGTTGAAGACCAGGTACGCATTAGATACACTTCGTATTGAGTCTGCCGAGAGAAATAGCATTCGATAATGAACCAAAGTCGTTAGAGAAACTGAAGTCCCGTACCTTCAGCATTTTTAGTCGGTCTGTTTTGGCAGCCAGCGACGCCGCCTGTAGATCGATCTTGTTCAGCATCCTCAGGATGCTCTCGTTCCGTTCCGCGCGTTGACGGTCCGCTTCGATCTGCCGTTTATGGCGCTCTTTCATAACGCGGGCCGCAGTTCGCTCGCAATCAGCTCTTTCTCGCATCAGATCGGCAAACCGTCGCTCCAGTTCAGCTCGTTCCCGTTCGCTGGAAAAAGTTCCGCCAAAATCCTTGCCAATCTTCAATCGTTACAAACATCCCTTTGTGAGCTTACCATTTCCGAATGCGATTTTCCATCTCGTCAAATTCGCGCCGGTAGCTGGTCTTTGCTTCTAACATCTCGGACACTAGTCCCGTATCGGGGACGAAAGATGAGGCATACATTGGGGCGGTGCGGGGCTGAACGGCGCTGTTTACCAAGCTCCTCACACGAATGGCTCCAATCAATTCTAAACCATTGAAAGGATCCGAACAGCAGCGGACGCGACGGTCCTTGCGTGTTGTGTCCTGTTTTTCCGTGACCTTTCCTCAACTAAATCAGCCACTGCTTGGAGCAAACTGCACGTGTGGGGAAAAAATGTGACGAAAAAGCGAAACCGAAGAAGAAAATCAATAGTGGCCTGGTAAACAAAGTTATAAACAGGACAAAATCGTTTCGCCGCTTCCAGCACAGCAAGGAACAAAGGATGTATGGCAGGGTGGCGCAACATTAAATGCAAGAATTTATCCTTGAAAAATGATAATTCGAAAGCAGTCCCGAGAGCTACCACAAACGACCGCAACCGTACCTGCTGACGCCGTCTACGCTCGACGTCACGGAGCGACGGTTCCAGAAGTACACCGGGTGGCTAAAGTTATTGTGGGTTCCCCTTGCCAGTCGCACGCTTCGCTGCCGGCGTTTCCGTCGTCGTACGGGTCAGTCACGCAAACCATGACCCTTTTCCGTGTGTCCGCTAGGGGCACGATCTGGCCCTTTATGCGACTGCGACAATGACACACGAGAGGCGGCAAGGGAGTCTATTTTTGGCTAACAACATCTTGTGCTCGACCTATAATGGGTTCCATTTCGGTGATTCCGATCACCCATCATTGATTCCCACCGAATATATCCCCCGTACCGGTTCTGCATTACGCCTTTCTGCACTTTAGTTTTTCCGGGGGCTTTTTCATACATTGAATGCAAAAACATTTATTTTCTACCTTTTCGAACCAAATATGAATTTTTACCAATTTTGAGGATACCAGGGTTATTATTTTGGGCGAGCTAACTACCTTCAATCAAGTAATGAATAAGTCATGGACCCTTAGATGATATTACAGCGATAAACTAACTGATATTGATTCAATATTCCATAAATACATTTTCTTCTCCGTTATAAGATAAATATTGAAACGAAACCACATCCACTCTGAAAAAAAAAAACCTATATTTGGTCGATTTGGTTCCTCTGTACTAAATTCATTTCACTTCATTTACCACACTTATTTATTTACTTACATAATTTTTTTAAATTTTGTTTACCTACCTTTATTGGAATATGAAATTAATCACTGATTACTTTTTTCTTATATTCACGTGTAACACTTTATCAATGTGTTCAGCTGTGATAGTGACAATAGTTGCTGTGGCTTCTAATCATACGCTCCAAGCGCAACAGAACTGGGCCCTCAAAAGGGCAACGTTATTAACTGTTTCACAGCACTCCAATGAATGACCACCCTGCCGTAGTTCGTCGTTAGCATAGGCAGTACGAACCTTCGGCGTATCCTTTGGGTTGGGCCGACTCAACCGGAACATCGCCCAATGCATGTTTGTCTGCCGAACGATCCTTGCACCCGGCCCTACTGCACAGAACCGGTTACTAACGGCAACCACCAAACGAACTGTTTGTTAGATATTGAACAAGTAACCTGCTCGCCGGACGAACATGTCACCATCTGCTGAAGGATATTGGGACCTCTAAACTAGTCGAAGCGGGAATCGAACACCAGAATCGATTTTCACCAATCGTTTCGGATCTATTTATAAAGTACTTTTACCACGGTTACTAACGCACAGAAATATATTGGTGTTCTTTTTTATTTTTTTCCTTAGTATAATGTTCTACCATCCACTGCTCAGATTGCCACACTGAGATACTTTCGAAACATTATTGAGATTGATCGCTATGCTAAAAAATATCGATCCATTTTGAGACACTCGCTACCACACGGGAGTTAACTGTTTTTATTTCGTGCTAAACTTTTATACCCTCTCAAACACTGAATTGATTTTGAATATTTTTTGTTGTCTTTTACATCGCTTAACTTTTGTTTTAGATCTTAGTTTCGTCTGGCCAACTTGCATTACGTCTGCTTCAGTCAGGGTCTTGGGTTGGAGGCATTTTCTATAATAATTTGTTCTAATAGTTTCCTTCACTGCTGCTTGTTTGTTCAGCGATCGATAAAACACCTGCATTTTTTTACAATAGTTCACGTCATCGCATTTCTATTGACCAAATTTCATTTCAATTGGATTTACAATTTTCAAAACATTAAGGTCACATTGAATCGACAAATGGGGACTATAACCGTTTTGTTCTATCACCTCCAACCCGCAGTTCTTAAGCTCCGATGTTCTAGGTCTTGTTGCACCTTTTTGCTTTTGAGTTAATTTCTACTTCTGTTTCCCGTTCAACACCTGTAAAGGTACGCATGTAGGTAGGAATATAGGAACAGAACTCAGAAACACTATCTTTCGTCCTAGCTACAGAGGATAGCTCGGTCCGAGAGGACCGATATTGAATCGGATCGGATGTTGTAGTAATGCTAATGAGACGCTAAAGGGTTGGGTTCCTTATTCATCATCCTTTTTACAAAACAACATTATCACTAGCTTAAAATAATAATGCACACGTCATATATGTTTAATAAAATGGGTATAATGAAAGTGTGACACGGGAAGTGAACAGCTCAACAGCCAAGAAGCACTTCCTTTGCACACATTGCTTTCATCGCGTTTTCAACAAGAAACCTTTAAACGTTTGAAAACAAAAGTTAGCACTATCCAACGTGAAGTGGAAGAAAAAATCACATCTGTTCATGAACATTTTGCTACTCGGAACACACACAATGGTTTGCACGTTGTACTGACGTCTCGTTTGATATGATGCGAGTGATTATGATGATCGATCTGCCAGCAAAGAACGGCCTATGGGAGTTTGGTAATAGTTTAATTTTTGGGAAGGAAGAGAAAGGCATTACACTTCAATTCTCGGGACGTATCATGTCTCGGGCTATCTTTGGAAGTTGGTAGGGAAAGGAGCACAGCAGCGCATAGTACAATTCTCGCCGTGGTGATCCGTTTGATTCGTTCAATACAACACCACACAACGTGCCACACCTCGGTATGGGCCAAGGGAAGGCGGATTGCTTCAACCAATGATTACTTTATCCTGCTGTCGATAAAGTTGGTGAAAATTGCCATCTGTTGAACGTGGTTCGCGTTGTAGCGCCTGCCGAGAAACGCGTTCTGTGGGAAAACTGGATAGTGGATCGGGTTTATTACACCACGTTAGTATCTCGTTCAAATGGCGTTATTGTCACATTTCTTTTTTGTCATATACGCTTTGAGCTAAACTATTTTTATCATACTAGCCAATCTAACAGGTAAGACACCGTGGAATAATGAAAGGCCACTGAAACTGTACACAAAGAAAACAGTATGATGAATTTATACACACACAAAAACCCTCTCAGGCACTCTTTTTATCTTTTCACATGCACCACAACGCGTAAAACTCCATTTAGCAGATCATGAGCTTGCGCGCATTTTCTTTGCTTGCCTTTACGCTTCTTCTTGTGAAAGAAATTAAACAAATCGAAACAGAAAACGTCTTTCGAATTGGTTCTCTAACTACCCAGGGCTTCACTTAAGAACTAAAAACAGTTACTGGCTAGAAATCTAAAAGTCTTTCGCATCACAAATATAACACATTCTCGTCAACACCTGCTTCCTGGCCTGACCTACCCGACCTATGGTTCAACCCGTGCCATGCTTGCCCGTTTCAAAGAGACCCTTCTTGAAGAAGGAATGAAACTCGATGAGCGTTTGCTTGGTCAACCCAGGACGACCCTCGCCCTCGTAGATCGCACAGTGTGGTAGTTTGGCGCACACCACCAACAGTCTCCGGAGGTACGTTTCCAGCTGACGCCGTCTCGCCTTTGCAACCGTTTCCGTGTTGGAGGCAAACAGCTCTCGCCGGGGGAAAGGAATGGTGGCAATCTGTTGACGGTTGGAAATTAAGGTTTCGTTTCAAGGATCTCAGATTGCTGGTTGCCTTACCTTGTCACCGTATTGCTTTTTCATGGTCAGATGCAGTTCGCGAAAACGACTGTATCGCCGCAACAGTGTCCATCGTTCGTCCGGAAGATTGATTTTAACTTCGTACTCGTAATGCGTCTGCTTTCCAGCACCGCGTATAATGTACGTCGGGATGTTGATCAGATGGTCCGAACCTGTAGAAGGGCATCAAGCAACGATCACAAGTTTAATTTCATGCGTTCTCATATCCGTTCACAACAACTTACGATATGTTCCATCCATGGACGGCAGCGAACGCGTGACGCTAGGAGCGTAAATGCTGGTTTGTTCTCTGGACAGCAGGTACCCCGGATAGATGCACGAATTTCCAACCCGGCTGTCGTCGCTATCGGTAAAGCTGCCGGGAATGTCACGCATCGAGTCCAGTTGCTCACCGTCCGATAGGCAGCTCTTCTCCACGTCCTGTATCTTCAACTCGAGCTGCACGATACGCTTCTGTAGATCCTGCAGCTCGCCAATCTTGCCATCGAGCAGCCTCTTTTCGCCATTTGTTTCCAGAATTTTCATAATCTCTGCCTTTTTACTGGCGATGCTTTCGCGCAGGTGGTTCATCTCGCAAAGGATCAGATTGGCCGTTGACGAGGTAATGGAACTGTTGTCGATCGATGAACTGCGTGATCGGTGCCCCTCGTCCTCGTCCACTCCTATGTCTTCATCGTCGTGTTCCTCCTCGTCACGGCTGCGCGTGCTGCCACTCACGCTCATCCGCAGCGGATGTATCCCATGGCGGATGTCGAATATTTCGGTACGCAAGCTACTGCTCTTCCCATTGCTCTTGTTGGATGCCAAAATCTTCAAACGATTCAAACTTTCTGGCGTTTTGGTGTTGTTGTGGTTGTGAGAATTGCCATCATCCTCCGAATCGGTCGATTTACGATGCATTCGTAGCGATTGATTTACCTTTTCCACTCCGTTCTCACGATCGGTGACGATAACGGTGGCTGTCGCAGGGATTTTCTTCCCCTCATACTTGGAGGTCGGGGTCGAGGAAGTGGCAAGCAGTAGACAATGGTCGTCCGATTGGATCAGCAACTTCCCGTGACCATTCTCACCCGCGCCGACCGTCAGCAATGTTGCCCCGCCATCGTTTTGTTTGTTGGTTTCGAAACTTACTCCGCTGTCGCTCATACCGCCACCACCGAGCAACTCATGGCCTCCGTTCGAAGTAGCTTCCTCGTAGTCCCGGTCGGCGATATCCGATTCCGTGCTGCCGTCCTCCGTTGAGCTGGGTGTCGGGATGAGATGATTCAACGAGCCCAGTGCGGGTGTGTTGAGGGCCGATACGAACGAACAGTCCGAGTTGGCCGTATGAAAAGTATCACAGGTTTCTAGCGCACGGTTGGCCGTCGATTCATCTTCCGTTCCCTCTTCGCCAGTGTCACTTCCATTGGTGTGCGTAAGGTTGAGAGTCAATCTGCGAAATGGAAATGAGCGACCGATTAGCGGTATTCAACGATCGCGCCAGAACTGGTGTTTGTCGCTTACGAAAGCTTCTTTTGTTGAATTTGCTCCAGTTCTTGCTGTGTTCGCTGTTGTAGTAAGTCTCGGTTTTGCTGCTCTAGCTCATGAATTTTCACGTCCAACTCTGCGATCTTCTGTGTGCTTTCGGACAACAGATTTTCCTTTTCACTCAACTCATTCTCGTACTTGGTAATTTCATCGCGCTGAAACCGGCCAAATTCAATTAACAGAATTAACTACGAACAAAAGACCAATTGCTGCGAAACTTACGTTACGACGAATAAACTCCCGTATGTACTGCTGCGAGTAGGTGTCCAGCGACCGCGATATCTGAAGCAATATCTCCGAATAGTCTTCCGTTTGTGGCGCATTTCGTATCAGTTCCGTACTTGCCTGCGGAGCAAACAGTATACATCAGAAATTCATTCAACTTGATTTAGTACACAATTGTACTGTGCCAATCGTTCCGTTTTATTAGCAATTAACAACAAGATAACTGAATAAAAGCTAATCAAAACTAACAAAAATGATAACCCGAATAGCACGGTATTGAAATGAATAAAACTAGCGATGCTCTACCTCGTCCAACCGGCCGCAGTCCTGGAGCTCCTGTAGCTCTTTGGCTACATACTCATAGAAGTCTCGCTTCTTCGTGTCGAGCTGCGTCTGAAGGGCCGCCAATTGCCGCACTAAAATGTCTACCTGGCTCAGCGCAATTGTAGCGAAAACAACGTCAAACCATGAACAGAAAAGGGAAATGAAGAGGAAAATAATTAAAAAATTGTTGAACAGAGGAAAATAGATGAAATATAGCTGATAATAGACACAAATAAAATGTATAATAAAAACCAATACGTTTAGCCGCCAATGTAGTGTTAAAGTGAAATGCTACATACTTGCGTCTTCTCATTGCTCGTTTCCCACAGGACCATCTCCCGGCGAGCCATCAGCTCGCTGATGCGACTGTCCAATATTGTCAGTTTGTCCTGTCGTGTTCGCTCCAGCCGCTCCAGCTCCTCGGTGCACAGCTTAATCTTGCTCTTAAACTGTTCGTGCATCCGGTTGCGTTCCACGTTCAGCTGACGCAGGGCATTCTCGATGGTTTGCAGTATCTTTCGGTGCTCATCCTGCAGCTCCACATCATCCCGGCTCGGTGTGTACTGGCGGAATCGCAGGGACGAAACCTGGGGCGAGTTATAAGCAAGGCCAGCAAACACATTGCTCCCGCCACCGGACATTGGCGAACCGTCGTCATCGCTGACGAAGCTAGCGCAAAGGTTTTCCCGCGAAGCGGCTATAAGCGACAGCCGCGAAAGGTCGAGCCGCGAGGAGCGCTGTTGTTGGGAGCTCTCCTGTCGCAGTTTGGCCGCTTCCGCAGGGTTGTTGTAGCGAAACATGTTCGTACGGCCCAACAATAGTATGTCGCCCTGGCTGATCGCGGTCGGAACCTCGATGATGGACGCGTTCAGCAGACAGGTGGCGTTCGGGTTCGGGTAGATCGTGGCCGTTCCACTCGAAAGTACGATTCGACAGTGCTCTGGCGCAATGCCGATACCGTTTAGCATGATGTCCTGCGGGTACGGTGCTTCTTCGGTGCCGATCGACGTTTCGCCGTCCTTCAGACTGTAGAGCGTCACTCCGGTACTGATATCGTCGTGGATACCGATCAGATGAGGCATTTCCGAGTCGAGCACCACGCCGACGCCCGACTTGCGCAACCCGAGCGATTTCTGCTCGCGCAATATCGACTGTGCTTCGCGCCACTTTTCCGTCCACTCCTCGGTCAGCACCTTCTCCTGGGCTTCCTTCTTGTGCAAGTCCTCCAGCACCTTCAGCGATGGTTCCAGTTCGGCCGTGTCGCTCGAGATCATCAGCTTCAGCTTGTAGATTTCGTCGCGCAGTTCACGGATCAGTTTCACGTTCGGATCTTCGTTGATCGTCGGCTTGTTGATGATGTTCTTGGCACGATTCGCGTACCGCAGCGTGCTCAGCGTTTCGCTGTAGTTGACGTCTGCGGGCGAAATGGCCGCAATCATAATCGTTTTGCTGTTACCACCCAGACTGTCCTTCAACAGCCAGGTCAGGATGGAATCACGGTACGGTATGTACAGCACGCGCTTGTTGTTTGTCGGATTTGTCTGCTCCGCGAGCGCCGAAATGACGCTGCCGAGCGTCACCAGCGACTTGTTAATGTGGGCACCTTCTTTGAGCCGCTGGCCCGTAGCACCCGTGGCGTTGGCACGCTCGCTGCCAGCTAGATCGACCAGATGAATTTTGGAAACCGTTTCGCTCGGTAACCCGTTTAGGTAGCGTGCCTGGACGAACGTTATCGTGAAGATCGCGTGGCTCCGGCTGCTGGTGTCGTTCATGTTGGTGCTGGCCGTCGTCCGCTGGATGTTGCCCTGGATCATGCAGTTCTGAATTTCCGCGTAGTCCGACACCGGATGTTGGGACAGATTTTCGACGTACGGCCCAAGTGTTCGGTGTTCGCGCACCCGCAACCCGTGTCCGGCATTGCTCGGTCCGAGCAAATCCTTCACCCGCTCGTTGTAGATCTCTAAGTACGAGCACTGCGTCTTGAAGCCCGTCCCTTCCTCTTGGCCAAGCTTCATGCGCGAAAACAGTGAGCGACATATTCGCGGAATCAAGCCCTGCGCTTCGGCCGTACCCATCATGGTGAACGTTTTGCCACTGCCCGTTTGACCGTACGCAAAGACGCACGCATTGTAGCCCTGGAAGGCACAGTCGACGATCTCCGTGCCAAGATCGTCGAACACGGTCTCCTGGTGCGTAAAGTGGGCATCGTGTTCGTCCACGGACCAGTACGAGTGATCGAACGTGAAGTCATTAAACGGGTCCTGGGCCGCTCTCGTTGCCAGATCCACTCGGACGCCATTGCCTGTGCCATGTTTCGGTTTCAACAGCCGCGTCTTCTTGCCATCCATCTGCACAATGAGCTTTGCGCCAAGTTCATGCTCCCTGCGAACGAAACCAAGAAGTGGACCATTAAATTTTGAAAAGATTTTATGTTGGTCTCAAATTATGCTATACATATGCTACATACATATTTCAATCGGTAACAGATCTCTAATGATCCTATGCGGTAAATTTTTGAATCGTACACAAGTTTAATATCCCCAAAAATCCAAACAAAAACAAATCGGAAATTAACATTTTCCTATCAAAACTAGGTACAAAATTTGAGCGATCACATACAACAATACAGCGAAACATATCGAGGACATCTATATATATAAAAATAGTTGTTTGTCTGTCTGTCTGTACCGCATTTTCTCCAAAACTACTGAACCAATCCGTGTAAAATTTTGCACAGCGTAGTTTTGTGACACCGGATTGTGAATAGGAAAGTTTGACCCTCCCACACCTCCGGGGAGGGGAGGCTCCCATACAAACGTAACGTACCGTAACGTCCCATACGTTACGTCCAAACGTTTCAAACAAATCGAACCAAACTCGGAAGGCGGGAGTTTTGGGGAAGGGGAAATGTTCTGGTGGATGTTTGAAACCAAAGACCCCCTTTGTAAAGAGGGGAGGGGTTTAAAGGGAGAGGGGCATTAACCCATACAAAATCTGGGTTAATATCAGCAAAACTCGGATAATTTTCAAGCAATTTGAGCCAAACTCAGCTGGTGCGAGCTTTGACATGTATCCAACGGGAAGCGAAAAGGGAAACAGATACGTCACCGGGAAACGGAGGAGTAACGGGAGGCGGGAAGGGAAATTGAACGAATACGTCACCGGGAAGCCCGATCGTTTGAAAAGTAGGATTAACGGGAAGCGAAAAGGGAAGCTGATCGGATACGTCACCAAGAAGTCCTCTCCGCCTCCGCCTCCCAATCGCGAAATAAGGAAGAAATGAGGCGCAGCGACGCGCGCCGGGAACTGCTAGTATCAGTATAATTATCATAATTCGTATGAGCTCAGCGGCTTACAATAGTTCAGTTCATAAAACGCTAATGATAAAATCTAATGACCTAATGAACCTCACGCATGGTTGTGAGATAAGCAGTCAAACTACTTCCTGAAACCCCGGGAAAAGTGAAATCACCCGTACCGTGGCTGCAATAAGGTAGGTCAACGGTAACGGAAGCAACTTGCGATCGATTGTTTCCAACCTCATTCGGTGCGGAAAACGATTGGAACTAACACGGGAACGCAAACCCCTATGGGGTAAACATTGCAAAAAGGTTCCTCCTTGGCTTCAATTGAAAAACGAATACACTTTCGCCAAGTGGACGAACCCCCAGCGGCTCGGCTACGGTCAAAGGGCATACTTACCGGTCCGGTCCTACATTTACCGGCCGATGTTGGGCACAGGATCCGACGGCGGCCAAAATCCACACTCCGATCGCAGGATTGCAGACATCGCAGAGATTTAGCAACTATTTATGGCCCCCCTTATTTTGCTTTGTGTTTCGCACATCAATGAGCACCGATTTTCGCCTCCGATGGCCCAGACTTTACACTTTCTTTCAAAATTCACTCACAGCGCCTAATCACAATCATCATTTAGCGGTAACCACACCCGCGGCAACATGGTTCGTTAGCGGGTACGGCGGTATTTGGCGCTTCCTTCCTCCTTCATTACTTTTCATCATTGCTTCCTCCACTTTATCAGACGATCGGCATTCAAAATATGACCGAAAAACGCCCGGCTCGGGATCGGATCGTTCCGCGATGACGCGATGGGCGAGACCGATCAAGCGGTAATCTATCGTCTCGCTGCGGAACCGCGGACGGTTCAAGCGATCACGCGTAATCTATGTCCAATCGGTGCTGGCAGATGAGCGCAACGTTTTCGAAGGGCGGAAAAGCAAAAAAATCTTCCGGCATAATCAGTAAACAGCAAGCGGCGGCACTTCCCGGTGGAAAAAGTTTGGCATGATTTATGTGCCTCGGTAGTGTAGCTGACATATTTGTGCATTATCACAGGCACACCACCAGGAGCAAACCTGGTTAGCAAGAGCGCCCACAATAGGAAGCGTTTGGCTTGAAAGCTTTGGTCTGGGAAATGCTTGGAAACTATCTCTAAATCGTGCCGCGCGCGCATTAAGTTTAATTGTCATTTCGCCGCGCATTACGTCAACTCGACGGCAACGTAAGTCGCGGCGGGGTATTACTCATGGTCCGCAGGTCGATTGCATCACCATGTTTTGCGGTGTTTTGTTTGGGGCTGGGTTGTAGTGGGTCGCTCAATCATCGCTGGCGGTTTCTTTCCTTCGATCTAGCCGCACACAGCCGCGTAGCATAATAATCTGTTTTCGTGGGCTGACCCCTTTGCTAGACACACAAGACCCCACTATGCCTTGGGCCGCCGAAATTGAAATTGCTCTGCTGAGTAATTCCTTTTCGGTTTTCAGCTTTTGCAATTAATTTGGTTATCTTGGAGTATTTTTAAGGAGCTCCGTAGGCTTCTCAAACGTAATTCGTTAGCTTCGTAAACTTTCAAAAACCTTGATAAAATCAATCGCAGCGAAACGCAAGCAATAGTAATATTGCAAAATGGCAAAGTAGAATTGAAAGGGCAAACCAACAAAAAGGTCCGGGAAAGGCAACATACGGACAGCTGACCGACAAACCAAACGGACGGTGACCGATCGGAGGGACATCGAGCATAAGCCACAAGCAACAGGCTAACAGGGCTACAGAAACCGAACACCAATCTGTCATATCGGATGGATAGCTCTCCCACTCTTTGGCGCTTTGCGCGATACCATTCTCCATGTGGCCACCCCGGCCACAAGCCAATAAACTGAGCCCGGTGCGGACGTTCCGATACTGTTGCATTTCCGGATCATGGCAACTTGGGTTGGGTTGAGAAATCAGCGAACCAAACGAAACCGCAAGCTCAAGACTCAAGACCTCGCCCGGACGATGGTGCAACGGCGGCGAAAACACAGCACCGTTGGCGACTCACTTCACTGCCGGTTGCAACGGTTGCACCCGGGGCCTTACTCGCCAGACCGTACCGTCGTGTCCGGCAGAGGTTGAAATAAATATGAACAGTACACGGAACGCTCTTCAAGGGCGGAATGGTGCGGGTTTGCAGTGAAGGTAACTAACTTTAAGTGACCAATATATTTCGTTCACTATGTGTGTATACCTTTCGCATTCAGCTAGTCGAATTGAAATTCATTTTAATGTTGATCAACTGAGGACAACAGACTTTAATATCTTTATGCACAGTTTAGGCTTTCCCAATCATAGATCTTCTTAATGTTGCAGCTTATTGTACTTGGCTTTATTTCTTTCGATATTTTTTTAAATGTCTTATGATCGATATTATTAATTCGCAAGTTTCTCGCTACCTCGCCAACAATCACACCAACAACCATTCAGCGACCATTCGAGAAGCAAGACATTCACTTTCTAAATACCGTTGTTGGGTGGTCATCAGCAATCGGCTGCAAGTATGATATTTTGGTGCTCGTGAAAAGTGAAAATTACGATTCATCAAGTCAATTGCGTCTCCTTAATCCCTCACTAATCTTCTTCTTATGCTTCATTTTCAGTCATACGCCATTCTGCTGCTTCCCGCTGCCAGTGGCAGCGACTGAACAGCGATGGAATGTACTTTACGCAGGATAGTTGAAAATGGAAACCCAAAACACCCACTAATCCATGGGGGCGGGCACCCACCAATGTGGGAGAGCACAGTTTGTTGTGCGTTTTCCATCGCATCCGCTTCGAAAGTGACGGTGAAGTGTTTGCTTCCTCAAGAGTCGCTATCGCCAGAAATGTTCAACACTTGATAGATGGAGCATAGATAAAAGCGAAAGTTTACTTCGACCGGTCGATTTCGGTCACTAAGTATCGATTTGCATAAACACTTAGTCGGTTGAGTGTACGCAAACCACACATTTATCAGAACTTGCCCAATTAAACAGACCATCCCAAAAGTTGTATTCAAAATTTGTATTTCAAACATGGCACATTTCTATTACATACCTATTCTTGTTTACTTCTTAGCTAATATCCGTGATCTGCAATACTTCATTAACGTCGTTCTTTTCCTTACCAAAGGCTGATGCCATGTAGAAACATCGTTTGGGCATAAAATTACTGAACATCTTAAAGTATGCATTAATTTATTCCTCAACTATCCTCACCCAAAGTCGGATCAGAAAATCGAAAGTTCATACAGCGCTGGCCATAACCTTCGTGCCAGCCAGCCAATGGCAACAACGCTTGGCACAGTCAGCTGGCCACCGTGCGTGAAGAACCGTGCAGCTTCTTCGTCCGGTCGATCGAAACACACCTTGGACTCGCCGGGGCCGCCATGCCGCCGATGAAACCGTCATTACCTTGATAACAACGGTCCGTGACCGCGAACTTTGCCAGGCGATGAGCACAGAAAGTGTCCAACACTTGAATCCGGACGTGGAACGGTTGGTTTCACTTCCATCGACGGCGACAAAAGAAACACAACCGGTACAAGAAACTCATCGTACGTGGTTCCCCCGCGACCGTTTTGCACATTACGCGCTGAAGCTAAATTTCGTAAGAAAAAGCGTTTCGTACGGTGGTTCCACAAAACCGGTACTTCCGAGATCGCTGTTCGTTGTTCGAAATCAAATCAACGAGACGTGATTTCCACTGGATTTTCAACAACGACACGAAACGGTACTACACACCAATGGCTGGTAAGATATGAAACGCTTTTGGGGCAGAAGATTAAACCCACAAAAACCGTGGCAAAAAAGGTAGATACTTCCGTTCCGCCAATTGTTACGAATGCAGTTCGACGTTAAAGTCTATATGAGTTATAGCTGCCTTCCAGACTCCAAAAAACCATACGATAATCGTATATTTCTGCATCGCCAATGCACCAACGTCTTCAACTGAAGCAGAACGCGATGCGCCTGGCTAAAATGCACTCGAGTTCGTCTTTTCCTTATCAATACTCTCAAGTCGGCCGTCAGGCTCGGCATGGAAGGACACGTCCTTTGCTGCGGTTTGCGTGCATCATATCAACGCAGATGCAGATGCGCCATTCGCCACGAAACCCAACCCGACGTTTGCGGTTTAATGGAGTAACAAAACATCAAACGGATGCGGGGCTTTGATGTTTCGTTCTGACGTCCACCTGACCGAAAGGATAATGAGGTGAGACACGCCGGTAAAGCCAAAAGCGTGATGAGTGTCACGCGTCAAGTGCAACCCACTGGAGCATAAAATAGAACAGAATTCGTGTTCGTGTCGTGGTTTGCGAACAAATGGAAAAGCGAAAGCAGTTGCAGTACGTTCCCTACAAACAACAATGCCACGGTGATTGACGGAAGATGGGCAAGGAAAATGCATCCCCATTAGAACTAAGCGGCGAAGAAAGAGAAAGACAAAAACGGTAGAGGTCTGAGTTTTCCGAGAGCAATCATGTTGACGCTCAAAAATGGACGATGCTCTGAATAACCTGAAAAGAAATGCAGACACTTCTACATTCCTGTTGTGGTGGCACAAATGCCTCAAATTATAACCCGCTTGAGGTTCTCAACCAAGCGATAATACTCGTGATGCGCGTTGTGTCAATGGCCGGGTGTGACTCATCTCCCGGAACCTTCACTTCCTCTTTCGCTGTTGGTGTGTGTGTGTGTGTATATTAAGACCGATTTGTCGAGCTATTTGTAGAAGCTGCGCGAGAGAAGAACAAATTGACCGCGCCGGTCAGAAGTGGAATCTTCGTCGTTATCAAGCCCTGAAGCGGCCCGTTTTAAGAATGAAATAAGAAAATCGTTTACGACTTTTGGGACGAGGAGGACAGAACAAGTACATGACGCGGTCTTGGAGACATTTCCCTCAGCAGTCAGTATTGACTCATGCAATAGTCTGTGCCCTGAGGCACTACCAGACAGACAAATCAAACTCATAGCATGAATTACGCGTTGCGTAACTGGCCCTATGTACTAGCGGCGTAGACAGGAGTTATTGTTTGCCATGGCCGATGCCAGGAGCATAAGTTCTGTTGTAAAATGAAGGTCAGACTAATTGCATTACGTCGACCGGCTGGCAAAGTTAAGGGATTACCAATTCTCTACACGGTTTATTTTCTTGTAAATGTGCGGAAGCAGCAAACACGAGACAGAGACCACAGCAGCTACAGTCCAGCCGCTGCTTTCAATGCTGTCCTATGCCGGGTTGGACGCCGGTTGAGCCCTTGGGAACGGCGATTAGAAACATGAGCTGAAGATTTTACATGCTGATAACGGTCACGGTCACGATTTCGGTAGAAACAACATATTGATTAGCATTTTGAAGCATTGCAGTAGTAACCAAAGGAAGTTCCACCCACACTCATTTACAATTAGTTCCTAATGTATTAACATTAAATTTCAAACGCACACAAACAGTCAAATCACTTTAAAACGAGCGTTGCCTTGTGATTAGAAACAATTTTCTACGTCACTTTCCAGTGGTGTGTACACACCAATACACCAGTGCCATTGATAACGTACCGAATGCTATCAGTGCCTGATAATGTATGTAAACTCTTCAAGACGTTCTTGGTGTATCGGTTTAAATATAATCCAGACGCAACGACAGCACTTGCGGAAGGTCATGCCGTTCGCGCTCCTGAAATGCAACCCATTTGTTAGTCAAACTTGCAAAGCGTGGGAAAACAAAACGTCGGCTATGTGACGGCTATGTTTCTAATTTATCGCGTTAGAAAAAGGTTAGTTTTTCCCCATTGCGAGACCTATTTTGATAGAAACTTTCCATTGCAGAATTGCGCTAGGAATGCCGCGAATTAAAACGTTATAACCAGGCACATTCGATCGCAGCAAGCACGTGCCGGGTTGATGGTGTTAACGAGAAAGACGAACTGTACGCAAACGAATCATATCCTCAACAGAAACCCCGCCGTTGCCATGGCACTGAGATGATGATGATGATTTTCGTGACCTAGTAGTGGCGGTGCCAGCAACCAACGCTCGATTCGTGCCGTGTACCGCACGAAATGGCTTCTCGTTGAAATGCGACTGTAATTTCCATGGCGTCATTAGACGGGGCCCCCCATAATTGATGGAAAAACTTCCAAACCGCCACCACAGCTTTAAAGAGACCACCACGCGCGTCTCGAGTTTGTTCCGTTGCCTAAGAGGATGTGGAATAATTTACCCATTTCGAAGGATTGCATGAGGCTCGGTCAAGCCATGAAAAATCGGTAGTCCAAAAATGAGGCTACAGTGGCTCAAAGATTGCGACATCGATTTTAAAAACCGACCAGGCGGTTTGTTGTTCGAGAAAAGATGTCCAGGGTTTATTGTAGTTTCTAACGAAATAGTGTTTCAATCGACTTTTTAGACACGTAACCTTCAAGGGCGCATTGTAACGTGCGTATTACCTTGTCATTGTTTATTGTGAACCATCGCTTACCTTTGGTTGAAGGGCCGAACTCGAACTGCAACTTTCAATGACGCCATGGTGGGGTTTTTTGTAGCCTTCGCTTCGTTCAACACGCTAAAATTCCGATCCGGCTTTCTTCCGGTGCATCAGCAACATAGTCTTCCTCGCAATTGCTGTGCGAGGCCCAAAGGAAACCAGAAACAATCTTCTTTTGCAACACTTCAAGTCGCTCTAGCACATTCGAGGCCCGATTTCATGGGTACGATTGTCGACCCGTTCGTGATTTCAAATCTTGTTACAGCAAACCGGCCGCCCGATGGTTGACATCTTTCTGACAGATTCGACCTCTTCTCTCGCGATGATCACATGATTGAAGGGTTTGAGATTTACTTTTCTCTGGGCACAGCAACACAAAGTTTCCCTCATTCGGGATCATTCGCGCTGCGTTACGCGTGAATGGGGAACTTTGATTTTCCACCGAAGGTCACACATTGAACTTCTTGCATTACGGATCACGGACGTGAACACAAACACTTCACTTGTAGGTGCTAGAAGGAAAAGAAAAAGACGACCAAACGAAAATGAGCTCACGCACGTCGTAGTTAACATAACAACAGCAAACACTTGGGAAGCGCAACTAGCTATTGTGTGGTATCAGAGAGCTATCAGCAGCACTACCATTAGCATACATCGTATCACTCAAACAGCGTTAAATGGGTCACAATGATAACACACAAATTAACACTTCTTTTTCATCATTTCGTGGCGCGCTCACGTAACCTGATTCTAACGAGTTACCCTTCTTACCGCTAATAGTGCACACGAACGGACGGCGTCTGGGAGGAACTAGAAATCGTGAAGTAATGCAAAATAGCAGGAAGCAGACGCTGCTGAAGAAGAAAGCGACCGTGTCGTAAAGCCAAGCTCGAGCACCGCATAAATATGCGCTGCTTCCTAGAGTGTAGGCATTCGCTGTGTCCCCGGTACGGCTAGACGTGCAATGGAGGGCAATATTTTTTATTTTTACGAAAACAGGCCGCGAAAAAAAACGTATCCCACTCCACCGCTAAACTATCGCTAAAGCCGAGAAGTTACAGCTGCGAAGCTAAGGAGGCCACGGCAACAGGCACGCGCCCGCCTACTGTAGCACGAGAGCTGCGGTTGTTTTTATTACATTTCGCTCCGTTTTCTTCTTCGCGCGTTAAGTACCACCTCCTCACACAATGCACGGCAAAAAACAAACACTCGCACACCTCAATCCGTAGCGTTTGCTGTCAAAAGTTGTAAACCGAACGGTGAACCGCCGAGCGCGCAGCTGGTGCGGTGTTGCAATTTATTCGAGCCAGCGTGCGTGTAACGAATTCCACTGCCGATGCGCCCAATTACGATTCCCGTTCTCGGTTCGGGAGCATCGGCCAGTTCTCTTGGGCGCTGCTTGCGGATGACATTTACGCTTCTTTTAGGGAGAATTTAGAGCAGCGACATCAACATAGGTCACTGCACAAGACCGCGACCGACCAGCAGATAAACAAACACTCACGCACCATTGCAATGCCGTCGTTAGACGCATTAAAGATTTCGCTACAGGAGTACGCCCCACGATTGCTTGATTGTTGTAACTCTTCAACACTGAAACGATCAAACGCACAATGAAAGCACCCAAGCACAGGGCGATATCGCGTACTTAGGAAAATTACAATACCGCGCGCAGCACAATAAAGGCTAGAACCGAGTGAAAACCTAAACGTCCGCACGGCAGCGTCGCGTTTGTTGTTATAACTTTAGCTGTTGTCCGCCCCCCGAAATGCACCGATGCTTTGTTCCGCTGCGAATCACACTCACACAAAGACAGGGAACGGAACTTGCACAAACCTTCGGCTCTGTTTACTATGATTTTCTTCTGATCGCATAAAATCCTTGACCGATGAATATTTGTTATCCTTGTTTACGTGTGCTTCAGCGATGAGTTGAGCGACCAGAACGAGAGAAAGAAATCCGTAGAAGTACTCAAGGACCAGCACTGAGAGAGAAATTGTAGTAAAGGGTAAACCACTAAAACACCTCGTTCGAAACTGAATTTGCTGAATTCTGAATTCGGAATGCGTTCAGCGTTCATCCGATGACTTACGACGATATGTCAGAAAATATTCATGAAGCAACGATTTGACACACCCTGTACTTTTGACAACCGCCATAAACTTCATTGTCGTACCGATTTTGCTGAGTTTGCTGCTTGGAAGTAAGAACGTCTCTTCGCACAATTATATAATAACAAATTGAACTGATTTAGTTTGTTACACTTATTTGGTCCGCCCTTACAGCCCGCTTGTGAAAAACAACACCTGTGCAAAATGTCGGAACCCGTTGCCCGTCCGATGAAGTTTCCGTACACCTTCTCGGCAAAGATAGCGCAGTTCCCGATCCAGCACTACTTCAAGAACCAATGGATCTGGCGTTACTATTTCATCGCGTTCGGTCTTTCCATTCCCCTGTTCTACAAAATTCATAAGCTCGGTAAACATTTGTTCGCCTTTAGCCGGAACTGAACGGATGATTAACATATCTAATGCTTTACCGAACATTGCAGCCAACTCGCCAGCGAACCAAGCGAAATGGGCCGAATCGAAGAGGAAGGAGCATGAGGAACATCACTAGAGGACACAGCGAGAGGCATGCAAACCAGTTGTGTAGACCGCAAATTTCTTCGATTTGAACGGCCGGCAATGAAAGATCTGCCGATCCTTAGCATGCCTTCAGGATAATGTGTGGCCAATGTTGTGACATGATGAACGGCAAGAGAATTGACAGTTTTGTTGAATTTCTTTCCCATCATGTACGACAACCGAGCTAAGCAACATCCAAGAAGCATTATCGATTGTCGTCTTGAAGGCTAGATGTTCAAATATGTGTAGTGATCAGCTGATAATGTTCAAAAAATTGAAGAAACTGCGATTTATTCCGTAAAAATGTGTGTTAACGATATTGTTCTCCCAATACATTCGAAAGCTTGCTTTGTATCGTTGCTACACTAACAGTGTATTTTTTTTGGTTTTTTACAATTTGTGCTATTTTCTAGTAACACTTTTAATTTCATTTTTTTACAAACTTGACAATTCCTAAAATTTCTTGCATAAAAAACTGAAACTTTTAAACACGAAGTAGCTAGGAGCCCAAGCGACACTAATTATGTACAAGGTTTATCAAGGTTATGTTCATAACATGAACGCGCATAGTGTTGTGGTTGGTTTTGTTTTAACGAAATTCTTTTTGCCAGTATTGCTTGTTTTGGCAATAGAGTCCACCACGATAGGGCGTGCAGATGCCTTCCGCATCGTGTTCTGGTTTGCTGTAAGCGCGATCTTCGACACGATCTCCAAAGGGAACCTTAACTAGGGAGACAGGGAGTCGAACGTTAACCCTGCAAAGCCAAGCATCTGTGCCTTGGCAAAGCGGAATTGGGATCCCCCAATACGTGTATCCCAGATCCTGAACTTTACATGTGTTATGGTTACTACCTACAGATACGATGAGTTTCCTTGTAACAATGTCTTTTTTGCATGGGCATGTTAGGGTAACTCGAGCACGTTTTCTTCGTGTGTCTCATGTTTGAAAAAGTCCGAAATCACATGTTGACGATGGTTGTGCCACAACCAGCCAGCGCCAGCAGCCCAAGAAGGCCATCCTTTAAATTACTAGCATATGTAACAAAATGAAACTGCGGCCAACGGCGATCACAGTGTAGTACTGACCTTAAAAACACTAGCTACTTGGGACGTCCCTAAGTACTTGGGCCCTTTTTCTACAAACTATTGTATGGGGTGCGTCGGGGGCTCAACGGAGGTTCCCCCGTTGATTAAGTATTCAGTAACGCTCATCGTTATCTCGCAGCTAGCCTGGGTTCGACTCCCGAAACCGGCGTGACAGGTGCAGGCCAAGACCGCTCGGCGGTTGTAATTGCCGGACGAGAAGAAAAATCACTTATCACGGCAGAGGTGCCGAAAAACGTTTGTGGTTTTTGGCATAGATAATAACCTAGCGAATCGTCGCGCGTTAAGAGTAACAAGGCAGATACGAAATACGGCTGCCAAAACACTTCAACCGAAACATATCAACAACGAAATCGCGTACTTAAACGGTACTGGAAACTTCCAGAAACCACCACAGTAGGAAGCGCTTCTGACCGGAGTTTCAGGTAAATCATGGCAATGGTTTACCACTTGGCTTATTGGTCCTCAAACAAACTTTTTCGCTTTAAAAAAAACTTCAACCCAGCAAGCGATGAGGATAATAGCACCCATGTGTACATGTTTGTGAAGATTTTTTGGACATTATTTGTTTTCATTCTTTCGCACGATACCAAGGCCACGAATGGTCCAGCATCGTAGGATTCCGCGTGGTAGAGAAACTGTTTTCCTATAACTATCAACCACTAACGATTTGTTGAAAATTCAAATTTTTGTGTTACGCTTAACTGAACCAAAAAATACAGAACAAAGTTTCGTAATCATACAGAAACCCTCACAGTGAGCTTCATAGTTAACCGCTCCCAAAATACGTCTTCGTGTAGTTATGTTCGTTACACCATTCCATTTACATTGTTAGTCAGCTAACCCGTTTCCATGTGCTGTTTGCAATTGGAAGTTTTGAAGCAACGATAACAGGTCTACGTGTAGGTCTGTGCAATTGTGCAACTAAGATGTGAATCAGTGATGATAAAAAGGTAGAAAGGAAGCTCATCGTGATAATGCACAATTTATCCCAAATATGCAACAATCGCCAAGGTAAGAAGATGGGGAGCGGTACCCAAATTCATCATCATGTATCACACATTTTGTCTAGTCATGTTCGTCCCCAAAGTGATGTTACCGGCCAACGCACAGCACATGTGTTGGTGACCCGTTCCCACGATGCCGGCATACAATGTAGTTTGGTATTTGTTGTGGCTCCCTAATGTTGCGTCCCAATATAAAAACCTGCTACGGCCACTTGCGGCCATTCATTCAAACCCTATCGGCCAGAGTTAACTCACGCATTGTTCGCCAGCATGGATTTCTACTACAGCATTATTTCCCCGCCCTGCCAAAGCGTCTTGTTGGTCGCTCGCAAACTGGGAATAACCTTGAATCTGAAGAAAACGAACGTGCACGATCCGGCTGAAAAGGATGCTTTGACGAAGGTAGTGTGAAAGTGTGTTCTATCGTGGTGCGTCGTCGATTTAACATATCCGTTCAATTTCCCGTGCAGCTCAATCCTCAACATACGATCCCGACCCTTGTGGATAATGGACACGTCGTGTGGGAGTCGTACGCGATCGTGCTGTATCTCGTGGAAAAGTACGGCAAGGATGACAAGCTCTACCCGAAAGATCCGAAGGTGCGATCCGTCATCAACCAGCGTCTGTTCTTCGACATTGGTACGCTGTACAAGAACATCATTGCAGTCGTTGGACCTATAATGAGGAAGGAGCAACCCTCCGATGAACTGAAAGAGAAGCTGAAGCAAGCGATCGATCTGATGGAATTGTTTGTATCCAAACGCTCATACGCCGCTGCCGATCACCTCACGGTGGCCGATCTTTGCCTAGTGGGTTCGGTAAACGCACTGAGCTGGATGAAGTTCGATCTGGAAGGGTATCCTGGCATCAAAGCCTGGATGGCCAGAGTGGCAGCCGAAGTTCCACACTATGCCGAGGTCCGGAAGGAGGCTGATGAAGCTACCAAAGAGTATATGGCCACCCGTAAGTGAGTCCTACCGGATAGTGGTAATCATATTATCGTTTTTAAACATCGCTTACAATGCTTAATGAAGAACGGAAGCCCTAGCGAATAGCTGGTGCATGTACGGACGCACGCGTGTAGCCTTGGTCGTTAATAGAGGTCACTATTTTTATTCATCGATCGATAAATGAACGTTCAGAAAATTGTGTCGATATGCGTAAATAAATAATTACTTGTCGTACAGATTGTAACCAAAGATTTGAACTCGTTTTAGTGTATTGATTTATTGAAATCATATTCGGTGCCACGCACTAGGCGTGTGTTCTCCATCAACTTGCCATGACTTATGAATATTTCATGGAGTCAAATATACTTTTGATGACCGAACATTAATAGATATAATTCATGCAAACATAAATCGTGAAAAAACCAAACTGTTTGGTTTTGATGTATTTGTTTCAGAGTAATTGCACGAACGTTTTTTCTTATTGTGCTAAAAAAAATCACGTTTAGTTCTAGAACATCGCGAAACGCTTCCGAAAAGCTGAGATTAGATAAGGGTGTTACAGCAAGACAAATGTATTTCCAAGTGCCCCAGCAAGTGGCGAGCGTCCTCGTGGCCATGCGCTACCAGCTTGCTGTATTTCAAATGGCGTAACAATGATAAGAGGCTCATTATTGATAACGAACCCACAATCAGGGGTGTGTCTGCCATTTTACTTACGTCAAGATACTTTAAAAAATATTTCGGGGATTCGCCGTCCACGATAGATTAGGGTGCGCCAGTATCGTTCTGGACAGTGCGCGCAATGGATCTCTACTACCACATCCGGTCACCGCCGTGTCAATCGGTTGTGTTTCTCGCCAAACACATGGGTCTCGAGTTAAACTACAAAACTATCAACGTGTACGATGCAAACGATTTGGAGACACTTAAGAAGGTTGGGCTTCACATCTTTAGGCCTGCAGCTGGTAACGCATGTGATACTTTGATAACCAAAGCCGATTCGTCTATTAGATTAACCCACAGCACAAAATTCCCTCGTTGGTTGATAATGGGCACTTGGTCTGGGAATCGTATGCGATACTGATCTACTTAGTCGAGAAATACGCCGTGGATGATAGCCTCTATCCACTTGATCCAACCGAGCGTTCGGTGGTCAATCAACGGCTTTTCTTCGACATCGGTACACTCCACGACAGCATGATGTCCTTCCTTTGGTTCTACATCCGAAAACAGCCGGCCACGGACGAAGTTGTGACTAAATTGAAGCGCGCCCTCGACCTACTGAATACGTTTCTACAGGATCATCCGTACGTGGCCGGGCAAAAGCTAACGATCGCCGATTTTCCTTTATTCGTTAGTGTTTCTTCACTGAGTTGGGGTCAGTACGATTTTACTCCCTATCCTAGAATAGAAAGCTGGGCAGCCAAGATGTCGAAGCACATTCCCGAGCTAGAGACGATGCGTAAAAAAGCAGACGAGGGAATTAAAGCGTTGATAGCATCGAGAGCTGGTCAAAGCACAAAACAAAAGGACAGTACTGCTATAAGTACCATAAACTAATACCTATTCCAAATAAGTTTACGCTAGTGAAGTTCAGATACTTGTGGGACTCTGAATAAAAAAATCCAATGTGTGCAGTAGGTATCACTTCCGAAAGAGCATGTTAGCAAAGTTGTTAAAATTTTTCTGCTTTAAAGTGCACTCTAGCGTCCGGATGGCTGGCTCGTGGTCGATGGTTTATGATGACTTGCAGAACGGAAAAAGCGCATTGTAGTGATAAGATAAGCAAAACAAAGTTGCCCAATAGGACATGTACAAAAACAAATCACCCTCGCATCAGCGTGGGGGTTTCGCACCCTCTAAAGACCGATAAGTTTATCCCACAGTGCTCTGACCATTTTATTGAGCTCACGTACGCAACTTCCCGGGGTGACTCGTTAACAATCAAGCACGGGTTGGCTCGAGCGATAACCATTCTGCTAGCTGTGAGGTCTCGTGCCACTGTTTCTTGCGAATAGACCGTTTGATCATTGGCCATTGCTTTGTTCATTAGCTACAGTCAGTGAGCTGCTAGCATCCTGTTGGCTGTTAGTTGTGCTTGGGAGTGGTTTCTGCTTCGTTTGAAGCTCTGTAAAGTGCTGTTGTTGCTGCTGTTCAGCGGCACGCATGGTCCGGAATCGATCCAAAAAGCCCTGCGTCCTTTGGGCGGCCTCTTTCGTTATTTCCGTGTAGCCTACCAGCTCCTGTTTGCACTGTTCGTACCATCGGACCACATTGGGATACATGGTGAGATCGAAGTTAAGCGTGCCGTCCAATGCCGCCACCGTAACGGCTGTGGTAAAATCGGCCACGGTAATGTGCTCCCCAGCCAGCCAGCGACTTTCCTGCAGGAAGCGCTCTAGTACCGCCACCGCGTCCTGTACTTTTTTGAGATCCTCGGCTCTGCCCTCCCCTCCGATCAGTATTGGCTGATAGTAGATGTGAATGCTCTTCAAAAGTGTCCCCATGTCGTAGAATAGGCGCTGATTAACTTTTGCCCGCTGTGCAATATCCTTCGGGTAGAGAGTGTCGTCCTTGCCGTACTTTTCGGCCAGATAAATAACGATCGCACCGGACTCCCAAACTACGATGTCCCCATCGACAAGGGTCGGGATGCAGTGTTGAGGGTTAAGCTGTGATCGGAATGTACAGCGACCGAATGAAAGTGTGTGCTTGGCTGCGGAATCGTTGACTTCATCCATACCTTGACGAATTCTGGTTTATAATGATCACGCTTCAGTATATCCATCTCGATGAGATTCACATCGAGCTTTAACCACTTCGCAAACAACAACACCACTCTACATGGCGGGGCGATGATATTGTAGTACAGATCGAGAGGCATCCTTCAGGGAACTGCTTTCGCTTTCAGGTGCGATACAGCAACAACTGATAAATTAACGACCCGCGGTGGGTCTCGATACGTAACTCGCTGACGCATTGTTTGTTCACCGATGGTTCATCCGTATCTTATCACAATCGCTACCTTATCAACCCCAGCATAGCGCGGCACCAACATTGCTGTATATTGTCATCTGTTGCTGGTGCATAGGAAAAGATTAAACGAGAAATTTTCAACCGTTTGTCAAACGAATACTATCAAGGAAGTTCTGGCAGAACTAAGTCTCCTTGAAGGGCACATTTTTATTTGAAAATTTGTTATTTTTTCTTGTAATTGAAATGCTCGCCGAACTTAACGGCCCCATCGTAGCATATTTCCTGATAACCACTAACGGACTTCTTCACCTGCTCGTACCATCGCTGAATGTGTTGATACTTGCTCAGATCGTGGCCAACCGTGACGTCGATCGTGGTAATACTTGCCAGCACGCACATATCGGCAATGGTGAGATTATCACCGGCCACGAAGCTCGTCTTTTCGAGAAATACCTCGAGGAACTCGAGTGCTTCGTCAAGTTTCGTAACCAGCTCAGGATCTACCTCCTCACCGCGCATTATCGCCGGATAGAAAGCTTGTGAAAACCGCTGGTACAGCGTTCCCATATCGAAGAACAGGCGTTGATTCACCACCGCACGTTTCTTGGCATCTCGCGGATAGTACTTATCATTTTTACCATATTTTTCGCACAAATACGTAACGATCGCACGTGATTCCCACAGGACCACATCGTTGTCCACCAAGGTGGGGATTGTATGTTGCGGATTTAGCTGAAGTAATTGGAATAAACGATTAAAGATAGTAAGTGTTCACAAACCGAGAAACGTACCTTCAAAAACTCGGGCTTCAAATGTTCACCGGCGAAAAGATCCAACTCCTTCAAATTCAACTGAATATTTAGCGCCTTTGCCACCAGCATAACCGACTGGCACGGAGCCGATAGGGCAAGATAATACAGGTCCATTTCGAAGGTTCACAAACTGAGCTCCGCTGCAGCCAAAGAACAACTATGCAATGTTAACGCGATCAAACTAACGGTGGGGCTAACTCCTAAATCGTTATCAGCTCAAGGCAGTATCTGCTGATTGTGCTATGATTCACCCTTTACATTCAATACACGAGAAGTTAAAAATTAAAAATGTAACGAAACTGTAAAAAGCAAGAACGCCACTTCAGTCGTGGATAAAACGGAAATACTTACTCCAAAGGACATTGAATTGCTTACAAAAAGCAAAAACAAACAAATCAGCAACAGTACGAATCGAGCAGTCGGGTGGTGGCTGCTCGAATGAATTGTCACTGTGCCACCCTGTGCGCGAAATGCTTTCAAGAGCAAACGTCAATGAGTCGGTACGCGGATTTGGCGTTGTTTTGTGTTGTGCTGAACCAAACACAGCAATTAAAGTTAAGGGCATCAATTGCAAACCGGAGCAAAGGACGTCCACGATTGATTTTGGGAACAATTTTTACTTGTGTCCAGTGATGGGTGGCTGTCGGTGTTCCTTTCGCGAGTGCGTGAATGCTACCTCCTGCCGGAAAGAGATGCATTTCTTTCGCTATCCCACCAAGGATCCAGAGCGTTTGCGGAAGTGGGTACAAAATGCCAATCGAATAGAGTTTCTAGATCTGCCGAAGGACAAACTGATGAATAAAGTGGTTTGTCAAGAACACTTTGAGACGAGCATGTTCATGAATTTCTTGCGCGAACGGATAACGAAGCTCGCCGTACCACGGTTGATGCCGTTGGACGGCGGAAGGATGCTGAACGTGGAAACGGATGAATTCTTAGACACGGATTCGATGGAAGAGTGGCGTGTGGGGGAAGTGGCAAGATCAGATGCTGCACCGACGTATAGCGCCAAACAGTCCCCAAATTCATCGGTATACCTAGCCGAACAATTGTTTTTACTTTCTGTGTTCAACTAATTTTTGGAATTTCTTTTCCAGCTTAAAGCCGTGAACAGCCTGGAAGATGAATCGTATACACCGACGTTGAAGAAAGTAAAAATTCTCAATTCTCAAGCAGTGATCCTAAACAAAATCAAAAGTGAACTTCCCGCCACCGTATTGCGTATTAAAACCACGAAGAACTGCAAAGTCGCCCCAAGACAAGCGTCGAGTATGAGCGTGGAAAAGGTTTCTGAGATTCCCGATCCCACTGCTACTATCACGATAGAACCCGTTGACAGCTCATCGCAAAACGAAGCTGATATTCTGGTTCACACGATAGAGGACGAAACCGAAGAAAATGAACAAGAGCAGTGCGTGGACCAAAAGCCTGCGTTTCACTTGAATTCCCGCCGAGAAGTGGTCAGTCCGATGGAAGTTCGTGACACCGAAACGACCGGCGTGCCGACAGTGGACCCCAATCTTTCGGAAACTCTTGAACGAAACAATCGTGAGATAGCGGATCTAAAGAAGCTCGTCGAGCAGCTATTGAATCGTCCTACACCGCAACCAAGCATTACTAGCCCTCCTGTTGTACCGGTGCCAACGATGAAAATGGAACAAGGTCCCCAGCTCACCAAGGCGCAGCTGTTTAATGGTATCAAGCGATATCTTAACCCGTCGATGGTAACGCTGCTGCGGATGGAGCTGTTTGCGGGAGCCGCTAATCGTGTGTGGAAAACGGACGAAAAATCGCTGGCAGTCGACCTGCTCAACATTGGTGAGCAAGTTTACGATCACTTCACGGAAGAGTTTCGCTTTCGGTTACCATCGAAGAGCGACGCGCGCGTTTGGAAAGATTCCGGGGAAATTGATGCCGATGATGCTTGTTAGAAGAGGTTTTGCGACATTTAGCAAAACTGCACTGCATCGAGCACACGAACGCGAACTACAAACTATCGATTAATATTGTTCTCTATAGGGGCGTACAGATCTTTACACCGGACTCATTTTTTTGACAATAAACTTTTATTTTACTCTGATTTTGAAACTGCAACCTCTACATGGTCCTCGTTCTTAGTAAGAAACTTGTACTGCACCTCGTGCACGTATTCGGCCCCCGGGTTCAGCACGGACGTTGGGAAGTTGGCGTGATTGATTGCGTCGGGGAAGTTTTGCGTTTCGAAGCAGAATGCACCGTGCTTGAAATACTTCGCTCCCGCTTTACCCCGTATCGGTGGCTCAGCGGCCCCGTCTTTGACGATGGGTTCCAGCGTTGTCAGTTCGTAAAAATTGACCGTGTTCATCGACCGTGGGCGTATCTGCAAGAAGCATCAAACAATGATATCATCACACCGACTCCAAGCGTCCCCGTTTGTTGTAACTCATAGTTTTACATTATTGTTTGGATCCGGCATAGAATTACTGGTGTAGAGCTGAACACCCGGCTGGTCGCTGTACACCTCCATCACTCGTCCACTGTGCGGATGGAGCGCACGGGCCACGAACGTAAGACCCTGTTCGGTGCCCTTCGTAATGCAGAAATTGTCATCGAACCCTCCACTCATCGTTTTCGACATAGCCGGCCCGAGCTCGCGAGGGATGCGCAAATCGTAAGGCGTGCCACCGACGCAGATAAACTTCCCAGTCGGTATCGAATCTTCATCCGTGTCGGTAATCTTATCCGCGTTCACGCTTAAAATGTGGCGATAGATTTCTTCGTGCCCGGTGCTCTGTGTGGAATTTAAATATTAGAAATATGCATCCAATAGTGCGTGTTAGCCTCTTACATGTCCGGCCAGATTGAAGTACGAATGGTTGGTTAGGTTGATGGGCGTCGGTTGGGTAGACACGGCACGAAACTGCGCCACGAGCCGGTTGTCGTCCGTCAGCTCGTACCTTACGCTCACCATGACGGCACCCGGATATCCTTCGTCCCCATCCGGGGAGGTGTGCGTCAGTGTTACCACCGATCCGTCAACATGCGAGTCCCAGTTGTACTTGTCGAACCCAATGGCTCCACCATGCAGCTGGTGGCGGTTTTCAAAATTTTTAGTAACCTCATAAACCTGACCGTTCAGCGTGAAACGGCCACCACCAACGCGGTTCGCAATGCGCCCAATTGTGGCCCCGAAGTAAGGATTATTCGGTGCCAGGTACCCCGGAATGTCGTCGAACCCAAGCACCACATCATCGAACCGGCCATTTCTGTCGGGCACACTAACCGACGTGATAATGGCACCGTACGAGATGACCTGCACTGTAACGCCGGCCTTATTACGCCAGGTGAACCGCTTCACCGTCTCTATGGCACCGGTTTTCGGATGCGCGACCGTGCCAAAGCCATCGACCGTCACTTTCACCGGAGCACTACATTTCGCACTGTCCATCTCATAGCTTTCGATCGTAGAACCACGGTTTTCCGCACCGTCAATCGGCTGGATCGTTACTGAAATAGTCTCCGCCATGTGTCCGAAGTTTTCACGCTGCGACGGGCGTTATCTACCCGATACCGAGATTCTGAATTTTGCACGCGAAACAAAACACTGCTGTATTTACCTTACAGATAAACCAACATCCGCGTTCGAATGATTGACAATTCGCCGCCTGCTGGGGAGGCTTTTATCTCGATTGCTACTTCGACCGACTGTACAACTCGTGCAGATACTAGACGCACACATTCGAAACCTCCTACATAAGACCGGCCGCCGCATTGTGTTCAACCTGTTTCCGCGTAGAGGGCTGCGTGTGGCGCGCGAATGGTGCTCCGCCAGAATATGCTCTTATCAGCAGGTTGTGGTCTAATTGTGAACCAGTGTTTGTGTGCGGTTGATGATACTTAGAGCTGGTGGATGATGGTCCAGGCGTCGTCGAACTAAGGTCAGAGTTCGTCCTGCGGTTCGGTCAAAAGAGGCTGCGCACAATGAACTTAATTGAACTCCACTTCATGTGCGCAAAAATAAATAAAGGAATACCGTTTTTTTGCCGCCTAGAAATGTTGCTCCTTCAGTTTTAACCACCATATTTTATTGAAGACGGTTTCGATTTGCCATCTTAGTTATGATAACTTATAATTGCAATTTAAATTATAATTTTTAAAATAAATAAAAATAAATTTAAAGTTGTCTCAACTCGGTCGGTTGGTCAATTTAAACTGTATAAATATATTGAAGCAAATTGAGAAGTTTCTTCGCGAGCTACTAAAATTTTAATGTTTTTTGGGTTCTCTTTTGAGCTCTCGAAAATCCCAAATAACTGTGTTTGCAAATAACTTACAAAAATTATGAAGTTAATTGCAATAGCATTAAACCCTACGGGCCAGATAGTAGTTCATCGACATCCTTCATATTTTTGGATGCTGCCAATTCCTTATGCGAACTAAATTGAGGTGGAGTGACTCTGCGTGACGAATATCAGCATATGCGGCATCAACAGGTTAATCTTTCGCTTTGTTGGGCCGGGAGACACATGATCACTTAAGACTAATCAAAGCCAAAAATTCAAATGAAAAAACGGATTTTAAACTCAACGTTAACTCAAACTGAACCAAGACAAATTACTATCAATTGTTTTGCTACGCATTGTCCTGCATGCTAATTTGAGTTTAAATCGCGTGGATGGAAGGAAACATGCACCTCTATCGGTGGTAGACTAGCGTGGTCGATCATTTCCCAACCAAATTTTTACTCCATTACTCCGGCAATAAGGCATTTCCGCAGAGAACCACGGGATAAAAGGAGCTCGTAAAAGTCACATGCAAGCTAGAAATGTTTCAAACTCATCACGATCATGTTTGATGCATGATCGCACTAACCAGTTCGAAGCGTAAACATCAACGAACCATCACCACGTGCACCATGCATAAACAATCGGCGAGCATTGTTGAGAAGACGGCCACGACCAAACGTCGACATCCATCCGAGGCGCAACATGAGTCTTGCAAAAGTGCCTTCTCTCCCCTAGTGCCCCAGAGGAATCATTTCTTCTAACGAAACTGTAGCTCTACGAAAATAAATGACCATGACCCATCAATCAAGGAAGCCCACCATCCACAAGGCGACTCCAGCTTGGCGTAAAACTTAAAATTCTCATTCTCAACACTCATTAAAGCACGCACATCCACGTCACCATTTTGGCTGCCATAGAACAACAAAAAACAAGCCAATGCCATGGTCGAAATTAAAATCGACAAAAACTCACCATTAAAATGCGCCACTTAACGATGCGACGGATGGTGTAGTTGCGCAACAATCCTCCACGTACAGCGCCCGTCTGAAAGCGAAATCCATAAACAAATGGAGTAATCGACAAATAAGGTACGATTTTTTTTCTGTTTATTTTTCGGAAGGCTCAAGTGTTATGCAAATTTATGTTCCCCTTCGTTGGAAAGAGACACAAACTAAAACATGAAACGGAACGATCGCGCTGCGTTCCCCAAACTGCAAAAAGGCAAAATGGTCGACAAGCTGGGTTCGATGGGACGAAATTAGTTTCCAATCTATGCCCACAGCCACCAACCACGGTTTGTTGATCCTGGTGGTTAGCGATTAGAAGGACGTTGAAGCGTCGATCGGGCGCGCAACACGTGAGTTTCGATGGGAGGTTGTGCTCGGGAGCGCGATAGTGTCGATAGCGATGTACAGAGCGAACGGAGATTATTCGTTTGCCGCGCGGGCAGCTTATCGGCCTTTGGCCTCCTGTAGTAATCGGTTGCATAAGGGCACTCGAGATGAAAGCGAGATGAACGTAGGTAGTTTCTACGGCTGAAGGCTGGCGCGAAACGCCGGCCATCATGAAATACGATCACCAGGGCGGTCACGGTACAGCCTCACGATTCTTCTTACGGGCTCGCTGTCCCTAGCTAGGCAATTACCGGCTGGCCCAGATGTGATGAGATGCGCACCTCGGTCATCGCGCACACCATCTATTGGCTCGTGATGGTTGTAGAAGAGAAGACGATAGTTCGAGGTGCTGCCTGGCTTAACTCCGGCAGCCGGTTGCACGGTTATTAGCATGAAGGCAAATCAGTCGAGGCCGCCGATCGGTCACGATTGGTCACCCCTCGGGCAGCCTCCCCACGGCGGTCATCTGATTTTCACCGTGCTCCTAGAGCATCTTCTGCAACACGGCTAACCCGTGGATTTGCCAAACCAAAGACTTTAGTGAGAGAAGGAGCGAAACACTGAGTTTTTGTGAGAGAGCCGGCGAGAGAGCATGTGCGCCGCGGGCCACTGGGATTCCCGCGGCTCGCTTTGGAGTCGCGGCCTCTGCCTCTGGAGCGGCCAGTTACGTACTAGCCGGCAAACGCGTTGGTCGGCCGCGAATCGGACGGGTTGTCTCTTGTGTCCCTGGGACGGGAAAGTGGACGCTGGCGCCACAGAGCCTCCCCGGAAGTGGGCCCTCGGTGGTGGCAGGCGACGGAAGGAATAACAATTGAAACCGCCCCGTGACACCGTCGATCGATCGATTGCACTGGCGGGGGATTAAGTCGCTGTCTGTTACGTGATTAAAGTTTTGTTTAAGTGGTGCAGAACGGTGTGCGGCGCACAGGAAGAAGAACCCATTTGCCGGGTGCGGCGTGCTCATAACACACGTGGCCAGTTCCCGGGGTAATCGTTGTTATTGCAGTCTACTTCCGGTACTTCCTTCCGTTCTCGGTCTAACCATACCTCGTAATGGTAATTGCCGCGGGTTTGTAGTGCTCCAACACGAATACTTGTGTCGATCGATCCGCGCGACATTCGATTACGCATTCGTTGGGTTTGCGCCCATTACCCGTCTTATCGGTCCGCGGCGCCGCATATGGTCTCGCGTTGTGCGCGTCAGCGAAGTAAGCCGTTGTGTGCTTGTTGATAAAATAATCAATACGTATGTTTTTTGTGTATTTCTATTAGAACTGAGTAGAGTGATGGTTCTATCTATTCGAGTGTTTACACATTGACCGTGTTAGTGCCAGGCTCTGTGCCGGGGACAAATAATAAATGAGTAATAAGAAGAGAAAGCCCCGTTAGAGAGGCCGCAACGAGCTGTAAAGTGCAAATAATTTCTTGTGCTCTTTTCTTCACCGATCGTACTGTGGCCGGCGCTTTGTTAATTGTGAAAAATCTGCGGCCCGGCGTGGTACCGTTTCGTCTATTCTTTGCCCGCCCGCCGAAGATCTCTAGCGAACCAATAAGACCTCGACGACGACGACGGCAGAGGTCTCGGTGCAAATTAGTCTAAATTGATGTGCCCACAGCAAAACGGGTTCCGATTGGGGCGTCGCTTCACAACTGGAGCACTTACGGGCCGGACCACCGTGTCCAGCGCGAGATAGGATCGCGCGCCTGGCCGCCAGACGCATTCCAGTTCCCCAGCTTGCCGGATAGTCGCCCCCGGGAAAGACGATGCCCACACGCTACCGGCGGTCCCCACGATGAAGGTACCGCGCAAGAAGGCGTTCGGGTTTCTGCTGATCGTCGCGTTCGGTGCCCTGCTGGTGTTGTGGAACAACGTGTACCTGTTGCACCTGCCACCCCCCGGGCGCCGTAAGGTGGTGGGTACGATCGCGGAGATGAATCTCACCGTTAGTCTGGCCCTGGTTTACGAGCGCTGGAACCGGGTGGCGACCGAGGCGGCAACCAACCTTCCGGTGCCCTTCACCCTTCATCACTTCAACGTCACGGCAAGCGATCACATCGGGATCGATCGCACCATTCCCGACACACGCCATCCCAAGTGAGAATCATGCTGGGCTTCGTTTCAACACGATCACTTCGCCGCAGGACAACACACCCGAAATGCAGCTGGCGGGCCAAGAACGAACTGTCGGAACTCCCCAAGACCGTTCGATGATGAAATCGCGGCGCGCCGCCAAAAGAAATAAACTAACAAGAGTTATTTCTGCGCGACTTGCGTTTCGCACTTCGGCGCACTGTTTAGTTGGTAAAAAAACAGTGCCGCCACTTGTTGGCCCAGACGTTTGGCGATGGTTTAGCTGAGTGGGGTACAGGAAACCCTAAAAAAAAAAATCTCCATTTCAGCAGGAACGCTCTATGTGGTGATTTTTCTTCCCCGTGGGTGTTACTGACCCTCCGTCGATCGGGCCGGCCGCTCAGGAAGTTACGAGACTCGGGTACCCGTGAAAACATCTAGTGTTTGCGATTCATCAAAATTGATTGACGATGGATTTAACCCTCCGTGCTTGACCTAGACGAGGAACGGAGCTCGACAACAAGAAATTCGCAAGAAAGCGGATTTCGTGAGTGACCGAACTAAATAGCCAACCATTAACCGCTATTCGGCGCAATTTTAGAATTCAGCTAGCACCACTTGAACTTGAAAAAATGACGGACGGAAATGGCGCCCCGCAGCTGGTTGGTTGAAAATATGAAATTGGCTAAGCGTAATGAAGCGTTCGTTAAAGCGATACGAATGGCACGTTCGTGTCCAATAGTAAACGTTTTGTTCAGATTATACTCTTTCTTGACACCATTTGCGCCAATGAAACGACTTGAATAAATCCGTCGCATCGTAAATACGCTCGTAAATATGTTTTCGAATGGCGCCAGCATTCCGCTACGGTCCTAGCGGAAAAGAAACCATTGAAATGTTCTCGATTCTTGTTGATTCGCGTGATTGAAGTGCAGCACGTTGATCCGGCACTTAAACCATGGTTTTATTGAGCAATTATCGACCAAAACAAATCATTACTCTATGCGAACGTTTGAAGAAACTCAGTTCGATCAAACATGGACAGCCAATAGTGTGAAAACCCGGAGGTGATCTATTTAATTAAAATGTAATTGTCATAAACATAAAGTTGAACTTCCTTTTAGTGGAACGTCTTAAATTACCTGGTGAGCATAGCTTTCGTTGTTGAGATTTGGATAGGCATGTGCCAACTGTGGATGTGGAACATATTTGTCGCAATAAGTAAATGAATATATTCAATTCGGAATATCCTTTCGAACAAACATCAAAGGTGCGCTTCAGTTTGATCATTACTTTAAAATCCTATAATATTTCGTATGCGACCGATTTTCATTGGTTCAAAATCACCATTTGAAAGACACAGAAACTTGTTGTGACAATGGAATGGACATCTTGACCTGAAGTGATAATGATGTAAATATGTATGTAGCCTAGTCCGGTTTCGTGTGGACATGCTAACCAATGCATAAACATAAATCCAGAGTGCGCTGTCCAAAGTCATGGCAGCGATCTGGCGGAAGAATGTGAATCGCTCTAAAATTCAAATGTTTGCTTAAATCGCTTCAAGCACTTTCGTTTTTTGACGCGCCACAGGCGAATTTTCCGATATGCGCGTTAGACTGATGCACGTGCGGTATACATTGAGCATTTAATTTATTGAATCTCAAGGATTGGTGGCTGATTCGTCATGTTTTATTCATACTATGGACTATGAACTAAAATTTAACTAATGTGACTATAATTAAACAAACTGATCGCTGATAGTTATGTTGCCCATAAGAATCTGTTCATAATGAATTAGAAAAACCTGTTCCATGGCCGATTTCAAAGTATCAGCAACCCATTAGTTCAGCAATCAATCGGGTAAAATTATTCGCTCCGTGTGTGTGCATTTGGGTGTCCGGTTGGCCGCGCTTTGAAGACAAACCATAAAACTGTTAATTGCTGTTTTATCTAATGTTTGCACTTTTCACTCGCCCTTTCAGCTGCCAAGAGCGCAGCTACCTCACGACACCTGGCCGCACCACATCTGTGATAATAACGTTCCACAACGAAGCCACTTCAACGCTGCTGCGCACCATCGTGAGCATACTGCGGCGAACACCCCACGATCTGTTACGAGAAATTATCCTCATCGACGATTGCAGTGATAACGGCATGACGGCGTCCACTACCCCAGGAGTCGAAGATGATGACCGCCTTGGCCGCTACGAGCTATTCACCCAAATACCGCTAGTGCGATACTACCGAAATTCCATTCGACAAGGTACGGTCGCTAACTAAAGAAGTTGATGCACATTCTCATGTTTATTCCTTCGTCCTGGCCGTTCCGTTTGTTGCGCAGGTTTAATAAGGTCACGTAACATTGGCGCAACGTATGCGAGCGGAAGTTACCTGCTGTTCCTCGACAGTCACTGCGAGGTGAACCGCGGATGGTTGGAGCCGTTGCACGATCGCTTGGCGATCGATCCGACGGCTCTGCTTAGTCCCGTGATCGACATTATCGATGCACAGACATTCGATTATCGTCCAAACAGTGCACGGTTGCGTGGTGGATTCGACTGGAGTTTGCACTTCCGCTGGCTACCCATCGCCGAGGAGGAACTTGAGCATCGGCGGCACGATGAATCGCAACCGTTCTACAGTCCCGCTATTTCCGGCGGTATCTTCATCGTGGCGAAAAGTCTGTTCGAGCAGCTCGGTGGTTTCGATTCGGGGATGGACGTTTGGGGCGGCGAATCACTGGAAATGTCCCTGAAGGCATGGCTGTGTGGAGCACACATCGAGGTGGTTCCCTGTTCACGCATTGGGCATGTCTTTCGCCGGAAACATCCGTTCAATTTCCCACCGGACGGCAGCCATCTTACGTATCTACGGTACAGAACCGACCATCAATCGGCGAGTTTCGCCAAAGACGCGATTCATTAATTGTTTCTTTTCTTTCGGCATCATTGCAGCAACACGAAGCGTGTGGCACTCGTGTGGATGGATGAATTTAAGAATTTTTTCTACGATGCCCGCCCGGAAGCGATACCGATTGAGGTTGGGTCCATACGGGCGCAACAGGAGCTCCGGCGGAAGTTAAGCTGCCGAAAGTTCAGTTGGTACCTGCAGAACGTGTTCCTCGACCTGAAACTGCCGAACGAAAATAGCGTCGCGTTCGGGCAGCTACGCCATGGCGAACGGTGTCTCGGTGTAATGATGGGGTCAGCAACGAAGACGCACCGAAAACGCTCTAATGGTGGTGCTCCGAAGACACACGGTAACGATGCAACGCTGATGGAATGCACCCATGAGGCCGCGGACAGCGACGGATCGATGCAGTGGGCGTTACACAAAACTACTGGCCAGTTACGCACCGAGATGGGCATCTGCTTAACGGTGCGAAATGGACTGGTGATAACGGAACGGTGCCACAGTGGAGCCACCGTGAACGTGGCCCAACGCTGGCAACGTCAGGGTGGAACGCTCGTGCACCGACAGAGTGGCATGTGCCTGGAAAGCCTGATTAAGGCTGACGTCGGTGCGTCCAAGTGTCGCCGCGGTGCTCCGTCTCAGCTTTGGAGCTTTTCTGTCGAAGTGCAGCAGCTCGTGTAGCGACCAGAAGCCAAAAAATAAACCTAAAACCTTACATGATAAGTTGCTCCACCGGGTGTGGCCCATTTCTTTCTCGTACAATGAAACACAGTTGTGACGTCGTGTTTCACCATTCGCACAGTCCTTTCTTCCCATTACACCGCTTTACATCACAAGAGTATCAACAGAAACTATGCCCCTTTCTTACATAGATTTGGTACTGCTGTGCTTATCCTTCTCGTCACATTTCGTTTCGTCACCGGACAACAAGCGCCACCGGATGCTGAATTTTTACAACCTTATGTTGTACAAGAAACGTATATGACTTTCAAGAAAAGGCTCGTCCATCGGCTGGCAAATGACTGACTGACGGTGATCGGTATCGATCACCGTTAGTCTGTGATCGAACCAGAAAACAACGATCGATCTCATCGGTTCTCTATTTAACATATTTCTTCTTTCGTGCGTTTCCTGATCGCATCGTTTCTAACGCTTCCTTGTAACCTCAACTAAGTTCCTGAATTCTGACTAAAGCACAGTATCCGTACCCGTCTGCGATCGTTAAATAAATATCCTTAATCGTTCGACCTGAACATTCGTCGCTTCCGACCAGTGTGTTTGCACCGATCATCGCCTTACCTTCACCACCAATGCCGTCTAATAATGGTGACCGAGTGTAAAACTAGGTTGGTATTGCAAAGTGAAGGCATCGTTTTATCCACTTCCGTAGCATGTTGTAAAGTGCAGTGATGTTTGAAGTACCCTGGTGCCAGTCGGTGCTTACTACTCAACTAGACGGCATTGGTTTGCGCAGGACAACAACAATAATAAATTATAAACATATATACAGGTAGAAAACAAAATAACATTCGGGATGTGTTTGAGATTCCCAGAAACCTCCGATACTAACGCGTTATCCTAACAGATGCCACGGACCGCTGTAAACACTGAGAACTGTAAGCTTGGTGGAATTAATCGGGAAATATCTTCGTTACGGTATAAAAGTAACTTGCTTACGTATTCCTTTTGACTTAGAGGGCCATGAGCAGATCACCACCTATAGACAAACCTAGAAATGCTTACGAGATTAAATGACCCGAAAACACAACCCCATGTGGGCTAGGCTAGACTAGAACCGCACTGGAGCCTAAATCAGTGTTTTTTTTGTAAAAAAAATCCCATCCAAAGATAACAACATCACTAGAGGACAACCACACACCGAAAACAGCAACCAACGATATCGCGCCCTCGGGCAAGCTGTCAAAGTAAAACACTGAGAATAAAGCAGATTGTTTCGGCGATCTGATGCTTCAGTTGTCTTTCGGAGGCAAACAGACACCCCAACCTAGGACACGACGATCGAAACCACTCGAGAAGAGATTGCAGTTTGACGTAATGTCTTCGGTCCAGGCCACCGATGACACCATGCGGCGGTGTCCCTGGCGACTGGTGCGTGGCAACCGCGCAATGCGCTGTCCATTCAGATCGAACAACCGTATATGGCGGTTGTCGTGCGGAATGGCGATCACACCACTAGCCGAAACGGCAACCCGATTGACGGCCGAATCCGATCGAATGGTAGTCAGCGCCGAGCGCATGTTACGCAGCTCCCATACCTTTACGGAGCGATCATCCGAACCGGACACGAGCTTGTCGTCGCGAGTAAATACTGTTGAAGTTACATTTCTGGAATGAAAGCACAGACGGAAGAGGAGAGTTAAAGGACGGTATGAGATCCATATTACATTATTTAATCTAGTAACCACAATCCTGGTGAATTTGGACTTTTTCATTCAATTTCGTTGCCTAGCGACATAACCAGAACACTTACTCGGTATGGCCTTGGAAAACGGAAACGGCCGGTATTTGATCGCGAAAATCCCATAGCCTGAAGGTTGAGTCTCGCGCCGTCGTAACCACCAGTCGGTGGTTGGTGTGGGCAGAAGCATTCGTCAGCTCGTCATCGTGGCCAGTTAGTGTGTGCAGTGGTTCACGAGTTTCAACGTCCCACAAAATGGCCGTTCGATCCCAGCTGGCAGTGATGATCTGGTCGCTACCGGGCAACCAATCCGCTGCTACCACCACCATCGAATGGCCACCGGGTCCGGAAAACTCACACAGTGGCGTGCGCAGCAGATCCGTCCGTTCTCGCTCTTCGTACGGTTCATCTTCGTCGTCCAATTCTTCTTCGGAGGAGTGTCCCTTGCGTGCCGGAACTTCCCAATTCACTGCCGCCTGCCATATCTGAGCCGTCGTATCGCCGCTCCCGGTTAGCACGATGTCTCGGGTCGGGTGGAACTTAATCGAATTGACGGAGCCACTGTGCCCTTGGTACTGCAATAGACACCGCCCGGAATCGATGCTCCAGATGCACGCACTGTGGTCGGCCGAGGCCGTACCGATAATCGGTTGACCTACTTTGGTGCTCACTTGCCACACACCGTCCTTGTGGCCACAAAACTCACGCACCAGCGAACTAACGACCGACTGTGCCTTGAAACTCGATACGATGCGGCTCGTCTGGGCTCGCAGCTTATGGCCGGCCTTCACTTTACTACCGGCGCTACCGAGCTTCGATTTGAAGCTTTTATTGACGGATCCATCCACCTCGAACGTATCCTGCAATGGCATCCTTTCACCAACCGTGGAGTCACGTGGAGTCAGTCCAGCGACAGCATCCAGCTTTTCACGTACTGAAAAAAGTGATTGAAGCCAAATAAATGAAAGCGAATCGAGTAGGGCACAACATAGAAGGCGACGACTTCGGCTGTACTTACGGTTCACGTTTTCAATGTACATTAGTTCGAATTCTTTTTCGATTTGCGAAAACAGATGATGCAACCGGGCGCGGAACGGAGCCTCGTCGCTGACCACACCCGGGGGCACAATATCCTCCGCCAGGCTGGAAAGCTTCAGCGAACGCTTGGCGTTCATTTGTTTGCCCAGCGCTGACGAACTACCAGCACTGGCGCTGGCTGAGCCAACAACCCCGGTTACTAGTGAACCAGCGCCGGAAGTGTGTCCACCAGCGCTCGTACCGCTGCTACCACTTCCACCACCACTGCCAGCAATTCCGGAGCCAACCGAGGACGGTGTAACTGGCGGTTGCTTTGACGACCCGTCCAGTGGCATTTTGCGGCCGAGCAAATCCAACGCCATCGATTTGAAATCCCTACCGTAAGCTGTCTTAATCCGTTCCCGGGCACCACCGCAGCTGCTGCTCTCCGGGAGCGCCGTTGTTATGCAAGTCGCCTTCAGTGGTGGGGTGTCGCTGCCGCTATGCCTCTCGCTGGACCCGCGTGAGATGGACACCGTGGTTGCTGAAGGTATTCCGACGCAAAATATCACCCCCTGCCAACGATTTTAGCTACAGCAAATCAACCGACGGAAGATTTCGCTATTTCACGACCCGTTCTCCAGACTACGTGCGTATATGATCAAGGATAAGTGGGAGAAACTGAACCGGAATCATTTCTTTCACTGCGGCACGCTAACGACACGATTCTCGGGATTGCTTCTATAACGCGCTGTGAAAGTTGGCTTCCAATCTCAATTTGCAGTGGCAAGTGCATCAAATCCAAGGCAAAACATGCGAATACAAGAATGTCGCAAACTTTTCACTTTTTACTCTCTCCTTCACTGCACCAGTGACAGCTGATGCATCAAGCACCAGCAAAGTGCCTAGCGGTGCTGGCACGTTATGACCAACCCTGCGGTCTGTTTATATGCCATGATGGAACTCTCCAAAATCAGATTTAAATTTGAAATCTGTATTCAAGGGAAACCGACAACCTTCATTCGGGTCAAAATTGCTAAGATAAAAACATGCAAAATTATCAGACTATGATAAGATAATCCAAACGGGTGCATAGTGTGAGAAAAATTGAGAAAAATAATAATTAAATATACGTATCTTTATTTTTTAATATATCCTAGTTTTCACACATAAGTTATTTTGATTCACAGTTATTCCGCGGTTCGTTTAGGGTGCACTATAGTCATAACGAGTTGAATTGGGTTTTCTGCTGTATCGAACTGGGTTGTCTGCTGAAGCTGTATTGGGCGGGATGTTGTACGCGCAACGTTAACCTTTGGTGTACTAGTCCACACACTAGACTTTATATCCCGAAAATCGTCCTGCAACTCCTTCATGAGATATTCGAAGCGTTCCATTCGGTCCATGCACACCTGAAAGGCTCGTCGTTCATCTTGATCTGATACCCGCTCCATGGCTTCGTTTCGGTTCTTCAGCTTCTTAAACTCTGCGAGCAAACGATTGTACTGGTCTCTGGTCACGTAGGGATCCTGATCGTCATTTCGACCGATTGCCGGAGGGACGATCGTCTCCGGAGTTTGACTTTCTTCGACACTGTAACCGTCCATTTCTGGCCGATTTCGTACCGAGCGGTTGTCACTTAAATAAATTTCGGCACAATAGCGGGCTAATCTTTCGATTCGACCGTAAACAATTATCAAACCATTACTTTGGTTATCAGCGACCGATTGCTGCCACACAATAGGTGCAACAGCTCAATGGCGTGTGTTTGGTGCCGAACGTAAATGATACGTGAGACAGAAAATGTTTACGACTGATACTGATACAATCTAATTTTAAACGTTCCCTTCGTGGTGCCATCCAAAACAGCAACTGGTTTCGTGCGGTTTTTAATCTTCCATAAACAGGTGATAATTTGATTACGCCAGTCTATTTGAGCCAATGCCTCATGATCATGATGATCATCGTTAGAGTGTTCGCATCAACATATAAAAGATCCAGCTGGATAAAGAAATAATAGAAAAAAAACAACAGTTTACACACATTATTTCTAGTGACCGAGCACGTTCGGTCCATTTATTTGACACTATTTTACTAGTTCGTTAAATTTGTTAAAGAACTTTTACCGTTAGCGCCAAAAGTAATCGATACGTACATAAAACAAGCCTTAGTATTCTATTATCTTATTTCTTAGTATTGATCAACAATGTTAAAAATACGATTTATATTATCTTTAATGCTGACGATTGCTATTGCTGTTCAGTTGCAGAATGGGATGTAAGTTGATAATGTTATTTCTGTTTACAGCAATGTTGTTGAGGAAAGACAATTTGTTTCGACAGCAGCGCTGAGTTATCTACAGTGAGTTAATGGGCTTTGCTTTGGGTTGTACACAGCTTCATGATATAGTTTTAAGCATGTGGATCTTCTGCCAGCAGAAACATAATCCGTAAAGGCTGAATGGTTCGTTGTGCGACCATTGTTTGTAACGAGACCATGTTGGATTCGCATGATTAGTAGTAGTGTCCTTTGTTTAAGTTAATAAATCATTTGAATATTTTTAACATACGATATGAATAGCTGCGGTACAAATACTACAGCATTATAAATTCCATTACTTAAAGATCGTGGAACGGGATTCCAACGTTGAGTGTATAGTAACATTCTTCATTTCTCTAATGCTACGCTTCTATTGCCATCGGCGGGAGATTGAAAGTTGTCATAAAATAGTACAACATCTGCAAGAAGTGTAACTTTTGGACTTTGATTTAAACTTTCAAAGTACACAACATTGAAACCGGTTTGTTATGCTGGCTGTTGGTAATAAAAATTCGTATCAATATGCTTTGCATCCGTACTACATTTTATCGAAAAAAAACATATTTACCGGCTGCTTAGCAAACTTTAAGTTTGTTTTTTAATTCAATAACCACAAGTTGTTTGCCCTTTAAAAAATTCTTATTCGTTTTTTCTCATCACAAGTAGGAGCATATTTAACAAAGCGACACCAATTCACCTGGTAAGATGCATTTCAGCTTACTTACTGCACATACTTGCACTGATTTGTAATCTAATGATATCGAATTATTTGGATCTTTGAGATGGTTTCTGTTTTTTGTTAATTTAACACTGCAATAGGGACATCCTTGTATCCTTGTACCAAACAGTACAGCACATAGAAGCCCAGAATGGTTCTCACATTAGCACAGTTTTTTTTACATATAAAACAGTTCCATCGAATCTCATTTTTTCGATTAGTCTGTTAGCATGTTCAGCGCTATTAGAAAATATATTCAGTTCTGGTTTAGTGTTCATTAATATTACACATGCATTTCGGCAAATTGTAAGTTATTTTAAATACCGCTATCACTACTTTTCACCATCACCATTACTAATACGGAAGGTTGTTCGAGTAGTGTAAATCTGTGCAAGAATTTTGTATGCTCAGGGAGGACACAACAATGAAAACAATATACTAAGCTTTCTTTCATTTTCAAGCGACACAGATTTAACGTAAGATGGCAGCGTGTCGTTGTGTAAAGTTATTGTTTTTTCTCTTTTTATTGCCTTCCAAAGAAAAAAACTCATTCCTTAGACATACGGTGAAAAATAAATTGGCGTTTCGCTTATATGTAATCTAGGACCCCACACATTTCTTTAAAGCACAGCTGCCTTTTAGGTGACAAACCTCCCCAGCGGCACGGGAGGGACCCCAAAGGAGGTTTTAAGGATCGTGAGAAGGAAGGAAAATGGAAGGATGAAGGACTTGTGGAAGGGAGACACTCAAGACACTGCGAAAAACGGTTCCGTAACCGTTAGTGCCGTTTCCGTTCCCTTTTACTATAGTTTGCTTAGTTTATTGTTTTGTTTCTTTATCGGACAGTTTTGAATCCGCCTCCGAGTAGCTCAAGTACACCAAACTATCACCCAGCACCAGCTCCACCAGTGCACGCCTGGGAATCCGGGCCGCACTTGGGACTCTATCCTCCTACAACTTATAGGCGCTGGCATTAAACAAATGTATACACTCACACAGGTCTATGTTTTGTATGATCTTACTAATTACTAATTCCCTTTTGTATTACTTTAGCTCATTCGCACTAGTACACCCCTCTATCCGTTCCTGATAGTTTTCTTTTCCGTTTGTTTTCTGCCTCCGATTTGCCTTTCGCGTTTTACTCCGCGTCCACATTTTCTTCTTTTCTGTACACTCTGTTTTGTCTTCATGTTTTTTTCTGTTTCATTTTCTTTTATATCAAAATATCATCACTATGTAAACACCGACTAAGCGTTTCTTTTACTCACTTTAAAAAGGACCAGTAGGTAAAAAGAATCGAACAGCTATCTATTATATCCGAAAACATACTGGAACTAAGCGAAACCAGCAGAACAGATGCACCATTGATTTTTGTTTCTAGGTTATTTGTGTGTGTGTGTGTGTTTTTTTTTGTTTACCGGGGGATGGTGCCGAGTGACTAAACCCGGTCACAGTGCGCACCGTCCACCGTCGTGTGGATGGTGCGGGAAGCCGGGAGCACGCAGCTCGCACACAGTTTGCAGCAAAGGAATGGGATGGGTGATCGATGGCGATCGTCCATTGCGTAGCACTCGCCGTCGCCGTTGATGGTGGTGGTGGTGTTGGCCGCAGGATCAGGGGACCTCACATCGGGAGTTTTACAATAAATTAATCTTTAATTATAACAACAGAACGCTTGTTATCCGCTATTATTGAACAGTGCGCGTAGTTGTGGTGGACCGCTGCGTCAGCTCGATTTCGGCCGGCACATCGCCTCGCACGTAGTAGTCCGCCGCCTTATTGCCTGTTCCGTTGCCCACCAGTGTCGTGCCATTGCTGACGGTTCCATTGCCACTGGTGATGCTGCCATTGGTGGTACCGTTGGCTGCGAGATGGCCTCCTCCGTTCTGCTTCTGCAGAAGTAGCTCTGCCGCCCGCTTTCTGGCCGCGTCTCGCTTCAGCTACATGTCGAGAAAGACAGAATGTGTGTTCGTTAGAAAGAGTGAAAAAATATACGTTAGATACTTGAAAACGGGGAAGCGATAAGGATGTGATTCGCGTTGCCCAAAACGGTGCGTCTCACCAAATGTTACCAAACAATTTTTATGACGCCTTTTTCCTTTTGCTAAGGTGTTTGTTTCGACAGTAAAGTAAAGTTAGCACCCTAATGGCGAAATTGCCAAACGCAGTCCGCGCAAAAAAAAGATGCTGCAGCAAACTGTGGCCGGCAGGGAGAGCAACACACCCCGTCAAGAAACGAAATTCGAAGACAGACGTATGAAAACTGGTTTCGCCACACCGCCACTTGGCCAGTGTTTTCTGGCCCAGCCCCATCCAAACGAGCGAATGCATCACATTCGCCAACGGCGGATCTAATTCCCTGTGGGTCGATTGATCCGGCAGGCTTTTTGTTCAGCGCTGTGCTGTCGGTACCGAAAATTCGGCGGTGATGGTGAATTAGTGAAAGTGATTACCGGTGCTGAATATACCGATTATACAACGATTCGGAGCGACAGCGATCCACACATGTGCTGCCCTACTGGTTAGCACCAATGTAATAGTTTGTGAAAAGAGCCTCCGTTCGATCACGACCAAGGCAAACGATCACGATCATCTTGAATTATTCCATAAGCGTTATGTTTGGAAGGTTAATAGGGCTTAGGTTGCTCCTATGTCGATCAGTTCCCCCACTACCCACTCGATGGTCGCACTACGTACCTTCTGGGCTTTGTATGTGCTCTGGTAGAATTCGTTGAATAGGAAGAAGAACATCACAGCGTGCATACCGATCCACCAGACGAAAGCTTTCGGATAGTTGCAATCGATGAACAACAGTTGGAAAGCGTGTACCATGATCAGAACGAATTGAACCTGCAAAAAGGTGGTACGTTAGTAAATTGTCGCCTAGAGCGTAAGTCGTCGCCGGCCACCTCAGCCAACCTACCATCTGAAGGGCGGTAAGGTACTTCTTCCACCACAGGTACTTCTGGAATTGCGGTCCGAGGGCAGTAAACAAGTAGTAAGTATACATAACTATGTGTACGAACGTGTTCAAAAGGCCGAAGAATGTGCTGTGACCACCTGTAGAGGGGGAAAAAAGGAATAAAAACAATAAACAATGGCGAATGCGCATCGGAATGCATCGATTAGAGGCGAAGGTCCCTTCGGGTGATAATATGTCGCCGTGGCCGTCATCATGCGCCCCCCTTCTTACCTGGAGTGAACTTAACACCGAACCACACCGACATTGGCATACATCCGTGGTGAATGACGTGCAATGTAGACACTTGACTACTCTTTTTGCGCAGCACAAAGAAGAACTGTGGAAGAAACAAAATGTCACCCAAGATCAGTAACGCAACGATGGTCCAACCACAACCGGGTCCTGGGGAACCCTCTAAAAGGTACATTGCACTCGACACAGCGGGGCGCCGTGTGAACTCTAACCCCATTTACTTGTCAGCCCCGTTCAAGTGCACCAACGTCAAATTCGAATCGGTCGCCCCGCGATCCTCGATGGTTCTCGGTCCCGTATCGGCTGGTTGGCAGCCTTCGAGCTACCGCTGTGATTTTCTAGAACGCGTGTCACCACTTGTCGTGCACCCCTGCGACACGGGCAACGAGTCGAAGCGACCGAAAAACAACGTAGAAGGGAAACACGTTATGAACGACATTCCATGGCAGACGAGTTCGACGCCGATGTTTCACGGCCACCGCACGGTTCGGTGTCTGTACGGCTACAACATAGCAGAGCGGGCCGTTTAATCGGACTCGGACTCCGTGATTTCGAGTGCATGGCACGCATGACGAGACTCGTTGCTGTTGCAAATGCGTTACTTGGTTCTCGATTAACGCTGATAGCCAAGCTGCATCACCACAACTCGGATCACAACGTCCATTTGTAGATGGAGCACGATCGTCAAGCACGATCAAGAGGCGTTTGTTCAACAAATAAAATGTTTGTTTTCAAGTCCGGAACTTGGACAAACTTTGGACTCAAATCCACTCCCAGACCACCGGGGCCCGAATGACCTTTGCCGGGAAGCATGTTCACGGTCCCAACAGATTCGTCGCACTTGTCGTTAACTTTATCGTTAACGGATCGCATAAAACTCTTGTCGTATGGGTTTTCCTTATTCAACCCCAAATCTTCGCGGCTCTCTAACGGAACAGAGCACCGATTGGCTTTCTGTGCCTACACTATAAAGAGAGCCAAAAAGTGAGGATTCACACAGACTGCACACACACGGATGATCATCGCGTTTCATGAACGACCCGGAGAGCCGGATCTAAATTATTTGCGTTCCGGTGATGATTTCTTGTTCAAACTGGTTCCGTTGGGCGTACGCCGCGCGGGGCCAACGGTCGAGAGACACCACGGCGAGGAGAGAGGTTCGAGAGATGAACTTTCTTTGCATACGATGATTTGGGTCGCAGCTGTTGCCAACCGCACGTCGCGATCGTGATCCTTCTGTTCCAGAGCCCGACCGCCCGGTGACACGCAACGGCGGATACAGGTATTTCCCGTTCCGCTTCCTCGGACTACGCCAGGTGTGCCATTTATCGATTGAGAAAGCAACAAGAACGTGGGCGCTGGTATTGCATCACCATCGGGTTGACCCATCGAGGTAGGATATTTGGGGGCGAAGAGAGAATATTCTGTTTTTACCCTTTAGGCATCCCCGCCGGGTCAGGTGATCATCGCTTGTTGTTTGTTCGCATGAAGCATCGAAACAAATTACGCCTCACGGATGACAAGGCACCGAGAATAGGTTCATTGATCTTGTTCGTTAGAGTCTTCTCAAACTTTGGACTTTGGACCTAGCCTCACATTGGAAGAGCAGCATCATCATCACGCAGCACGCAGGCTTCGGGTAGCTTCCAGAACAGGAAGTGGCGCACGGAGCACAAAAGTTTATTTGAAAGTCAAACACTATCCGCAAATTTGTAGTACGTCAAATAGAACCTGCACTGCACCAACCGGAGGCACCTCTCTTGAGTGTCCCATCCCGCGCTTCGGTACTTCGGTAGGTAGGCTCAAAGCTTTCATCTCGAGTCACGATGATTGTTCAAATCTTCGCCAATCTGTGCGCGCCTCTCTCGAGAGGCCTCGACTGAGGGGGGACTCGACTGTTGGTTTTGCCGGACGGACCTTCGAAGTTTGTTTTTCTACTGGTCAATTAGAAACAACAAATTACTCCAAAAGAGGACTTCCCACTAAACAAGCCAATCATTGTGTCCACCGCCGCGTGTGTCTGTGTGGATTCGATGCGGTGGCACAAGCAAATTAGTAGAAAAAAAGCCAATTTATTGCTTCGGCTTCTCATCATCTCAGGTTCAAGTTTGCAGAGCGTGTGTCCGGACTGAACACTGGGCTCGGGAGCGATTAAAAGAGCGAAGAACATCGACACACTGAAGCAGGAACAGAATGATGCCGATTGTCGTCAATGTTTGAGTTTTTTTTTCGACTGGCGGGTTGGGCTCGTAAACAGGGATTTTAATGTCTTCGTTGGGAGTTTATTATGGCAAACGGAGCCGCAATACGTCTCTTGAGCTTTTAACCGATTCGATTGAGCTGAATACCGTCGAGGTCGAGGTCGGGGAGCTGTGATTCAATTCGTTGGTGCCTGAAATGTAGAGACCAGAGAAACCCATAAAATTGACTTACCGTGTCAAAGAACTCGGTGAACTTAGAGAAGTAATACCACCAGCAGGCATGCACCATCTACGCACGCAAGGTGATCGATTTCCCAGTTGTACGCCAATCCGGTTCCGAAACGGTCGCATAAAGACGGGAGAAAACAGTGGATTAGCGAACGGTCGGGCTTTCGGCGGCACGGACATGCACATACAGAAGGATACACGGGTGCTTCAGGTTAAGAGAGGAGATCGAATTTGGCACCAAACGCGATACATATCGAAACGAAGGCTAACGCAGGGGATGATTTGTGAATGCTTTGGGATGGATACGAATGGGGGAGCCGCTGTGGGAGCTCATGCAAGACTGGAAGACTGGATTCCAGTTGGCTTACGGGTGGTAGCGGATGCCAGAAAAGGTATTAAGAACATGTAGGGGCCGCGGGATCGTGATAGAGGGCGACGAACATGCAGCGAGATGAGTTGTCTACGAAAGGGCTGAATCGAAGTGATGGAGGACACGGATTTGGTTAAAACTAACGAACCTGATCAAGGGGTTTCAATATATAATAATGATGAAATGTGTGATAAAATGTACCATTGTACGTTACGCCTAATAGTTAGTGTGGGGAAAAGGAACTGAAGCGTGTTTTAGTGACACCGTGTTAGTTTACAGTACAAGGTTAGTATACGAGGGGTGCGATAACTGTTTTTCCCCGACAAGCGACCAAGTGCGTGTTATGCGAATCGAATCAACTGGGAGCAGCACGGCCGAGTCTCGGGCGTTGTTGCCGTGTTGCGAAACCTACCCTCAGCGTTTTGGGGTGGTTACTATAGTCGACTGGCTGACATCGGAAGTTATAATGTCCCGTCAGCCAACCCGATACACCAATCTGTAAAATTATAAAAGGGTCCACCGGTTAGTTGGTTCCGTATGCCGGAGTGCTGCCGATGGGCGGCACCGTTTGCACTCTTCTGTGTACGTTCGATGTGTTGTGGATTCGTCTCTTGTGTTCGTGTGTCTTGCACTTTCTGCCCGTGTTGCGGCAAAGCAAAGTGGTTCAGTCTGTCGGTTGCTAATCCTAGCACACTCGTAAATCAGTCAATCAGTTCAGAAGTGTTCGATAGAAGTGTCGTTAATATCCTTCAGATTATTGGCTTAGCTTCGGTGGATGTTGCCTCTTGTTTGAGGGGTTTTTCTCCACCGCCATTCTCCAGCTTAATCTAGGTTCTCGCATCTGCAGACCATAGAATCGCGTTTATAACACACACTCAGCACACACACACACACAACAACAACAAAACGGCACGCGGCACACACCAGGCACTGCACAAGACCATCCCAAAGCTTTCCCAACGCCGGAAATCGTCCTGGAATTCCCTTTCGGAGAAAGCTTCGGAGGTGTCTAAACAAGGCAGAGAGAAGCTTACATTTGACAAAATTAAGAAAACAACCTTCCTCGTTCTAGCCGTTGTCGTCCGTGCTCACATACAAACCTTCGTTGCCACACAGGGCCTAAGGTATTGGCCGCTGGCAATAAACGTTCCTGTTACTTCTTATCGTATAACCCATCTGCCCACTTTCGTCCGCCAAAGGGCTAGCTTTTTGCTAGGATTCACACTTGGCGGCGTGCACTACGATACGTCCGCTGCGCGTCGCGTTGCGTGGATGATCGTCCGGGATAACCCGGGGCGTGAGAGTTCCGTCGGTAAGGAACTTTGTTACGGAGAACGGATTGTGTACAGTGAGTGTATACGGTAGCGGCGGCACCGAGGGCCACGGGTCCACTCGAGTCATACGTTTGAGTGGATGTGCCATCCCGCTACGGATGGCACTACGGTATGGCTTACCCCGTCCACCAGCGGCAGAGCTTTGCATTAGAACTGATGAGCTAGGCTTTCTCCGTTTGTACAACTCGCTTAGAACGCGCGGAACAAGTGTCAAGATGGATGCAATGGGGAAAACACTGAATGTCGAATTTCGGGGTGCAAGAGGGGTGGCGACACGCGAACCGGAGCTTGGAGGGCGAAGGGCACTTGACCGGTTAGAGGTTCTCTACAAGTGACGAAAGGGAGAGTCGATCGACAGAAACCGATGGAGTCAACGTGCCGGAGCGGATTGCTGCGGGATTGCCAGGGTTATCATTTTTTTTTCTTCTTTTCGGACGGGCATTCGGGACAGGAAGGGAAAGCACTTACTCTCATCGCTTGTCCGGTAGTGCCGTGATCCACTGGCTGACAACGGAAACTGTACGAGCCCCACCATCCGCCCATTAAACACTGAACCCGGAACCCGGAGGTTTGGCGCGCGATGAAAGTGGCGCGAAGTCACGGAAGAAAGAACAGAACGAAAAACAAAAAAAACAAAGGTTTGAATTAAAGCAACATGCAGTGGTGCAGGTGGCGGCGGCGTGAGGCCATGAGTGGGATCGCGTCCTTCGCGGGTTCCTTTCACTTTTCGGCCCCTTCCCGGACGCGGAAGAGGGTTCGTTGGCTCCGATCGCCGTTTCTGGATCCGTTTGGCAGCTTCTTGAAGAGGACGTCGGTGGGAGCAAGGTCACAGTAAAGTATATTTAGTAGCAGTGAAAGGACGGGGACGTCCAAAGCCGCGGGTCATTACCCGCTGTGGCGGTCACTTCCTCTCCCGCGCGTCAGGAAATGGTAAGCGTCCGAATTAAGTCTCATTTAGATAGCGGTTTATGACCTCTACAATGCGTTCCTGGCACGGCCTGGCAAGGAAGTGGCCAACATAAGCCGATAAGCAGCGGAAGGAAAATGGCCGCCAACAACGAAGTGTCCTGCGTGGGGCGAAGTAAGGAAGTTCAAGGTGGGCATGTGCACCGCTCCGCATCGGCGGCCCTGTTTCCGGTTTCGGGGCCAATGACACGCATCGCATGAAGTGCAGCGGACGAGGCCGGCCCCGTGCTAACGGAAACGGAAGGCTACGTCGAAAATTGTTCTAGAGCGCTAGAGAGGGTCGTTCGCAAAGCAGAAAGCGAATCGGCCAAACAGCGGAAAGAGGTTCGTTGCTTGTCTTGGGTGTGTGCAGTCTTTCGTTTTTTTTCCCGTGCGTGAGTCTGAATGCTTTTCAGCATTTTTGGGTCCGGTCATAATGCTTCCCATCGGTTCGTTCGTTCGTTCGTTCGTTTTTTTCTTTTTTGTCTTGGAAGGGACGAAGCGTCGGTCCACGGTTAACTGTACCTCATAGAACAGCCAGGCACTGAATACCACTTGAACGAAGTTGTACACTATAAGGGTGTTTTTGAGCTGGAAAGGTTTGCGATTTTCCATGAGCCTTGGGCCGAGGACCTGAAACGTAGAAGAAAAACAAACGGAATCATTATCATTATTATTCACACGCACACACATGTCAGAGCGAGTTCATGGCACTCAGATGCTGGGTCGTTTCAAGAAGCAGTAATATGAGGGCGCTTGCCACGCACTGCCTGATGTTTAGTGAGATCATTATTAACCGATCGTACTCGTGATAGGGCCCGCTTAATCTGCTACGGTTTAGAGTGCCAAGTGTCAAGAGTGCCGCCCCTCAATCCGTACAATCATTAAAACATATTGCACCTGCCCCGCCGCCGCCCGATGCTGGCCCGGATTGGATGCAATTAAATAGTAATTACCAGTGGCAACCGTTAAACCGCGGGTTCTAGCTGCACCCTGTGCCACCCCGCCGCACGGACAATGGTGGTTGTTGCGATCAAGCAACTCGACCGGCCCAAAACATTCCCACCGATCGCCAACGCTGCGATACCACCACCTTGCGCCGCTGCGATAGCACACGATCCACCGTCGGCTGTCACCCTGGCCAAAGAAACGGCAGCCGCACCAGCAGCAGCAGCAGAAAATCCGGTCCGGTTAAGGTCAGGTGGTGTTAGATAATCTAACCTTAACCGAGTTTGTGTTTTACCGTGCTTTCGCCACCGAGTCGAGCCCCGCTGCGGCTGCCGGAGAGGGGGCCCAACCATAACTAAACGGACCGTCGGAGTGCTGTGGTGCCAGCCAGCATACCGTTGGTCGGCCTTTAGCGTTTCACTTTCAAATGCACGGCCGCAAAGCGAGCCGTAGTGTGCTTTTTTGTTTTACGCCTTATCACTCACATATGTGCGCCGGGTGCTGCCAGGCGGCCCCCGAACTGACCGACCCAAGCCCGGGGGGGAGGGCCACCACGGCCGGCAAGTAGGCCGCGGCACGCGTGAAGGTCGAATTTTCATTCGCGCAACGCGGCGCGCGTCTCGCTGGCCATTTCAATGAGTCCGACGGTGAAATTCCACCCCGAAATTGCCGGCTACACTTGACGAATTATGCATTCGTACCCCCGCGCCCCCCGGGTGTTACGCAACCACCGATTGGTACCACATTTTCGGTCGGTCCGAATTTTCTTCGCGGCCCCCCCCGGGGCGAAAGTGAAGACGAGTTCGGAGAAAAATCGACCCCATTACGCGATCGTAACAACCAAACAAAAAAATTCGCTCTCTTCATCAATTGAGCCACAGCTGGCTACCGGGGGTTTCAGCAACTCCCGGCCCCGGCTCGTCGCTGGGTTGGTACATTGCCTCATTACCGGCAGTGCTGCGCTGCCACCGATCGATGGAGGATCGACCACTTTCGACAGACTGCGCGAGAGCCTGTGACCTGCCGCCCATCACAGGCAGGCCACAAATCAGTAGTGGCCTACTCGTCGTCGCTGCCAGCCATCACTGAATGGTGCCGAAGAGCCCATCTCCGATCGGTCGGTCGGTCGGTTTCGTTATTGGGGTGATATTTTTATTTCCATTTTTTCCATGCTGCCGTTATGCGTCTTCGCAGCGATTTTCCATTTCGAAAAGACCACCATTAGCCCCGTGCGTGAGTGAGGCACTGGTTGAGAAACAGACGCGATGCGCCCGAAGATGCAAAGTTGGCGGTCAGCAGCCGCAGCTGCAGGGTTACACAGGGTTTAGAAATGGAAACGATCAACAACAACGGACAAAAAAAACACGAACCGATTCGACACAAACCTGTTATTAGTGCTCCCGGGCAGAGCGAGAGAGGGGTGACCGCCTGGCGGTCGGTTGGGTGGAGATGGTTGTCGGTTGCCTTGAAATTTATCAAATACCATAGAAGAAGAAGGAAAAAAAAACAACTCTATCGACAACCTTACGAACTAAAACAAAAACCGCCGCTCCGTGTGTGGTGACAAAAAAAAATGGAAACGAAATCCAAATCACACACACACCTCGCACGCGTGACACGCAATGTCGCCTTCGCTGGTGTTAAAAAGACCAATAAGAAAAAAACACAAACCCACTCCGGCTGGCCGCCAGCCGTTTGAATGTGGCTCTCAATGTGTGGAAATCGGAAACGCTGGCGAAACGACACAGATTCCGTGGCTCACTAATTAAGAGCCCGCACCCAGAAGGATACCCGGACGGATACGTGGTTGGTGTTCCTGGCAAGGTTGAAGCGGAGAGAGACTCTAGCGTCCCAACTGTTGCAGCGCGACGTACTACTCACTTTGACTAAGTACACGTATCCTAAACATAGCGCTAGCGTGGGGAGCGGTGACGACATCAGGGGCCAATCTTTCGTCCGGCTATCTGTAATGGTATCGGGAGAGAAAGGGGGAAATGTAAATTAATCAACGGGCAAAAACGGGCACAAAACAGAGAATCAGTACTAATTGTTGCGTTATGTTAATACCACAAATCCGATGCTAATTGGACACGGATGAGTAACGGATAATTTAATTGAAGCACTTTGTGCTCTAATATTTTGTCCAATTACCGCCTGGTTTTCACAATAAAATATGAACCAAGTTCTGATGGTCCGCAGCACCTGTACTCAGATCGATTGGTAAACAACGGCGGACACGGAACCGCGATTGTTTTCCATCCTCCAGCCCGGGGGTAGTAATTTATAGCACTTTTGCGTCACCCGTCACTCCGCCATCGACGTCCTTCGCGTGTAGTGTAATTAGGAGCGGAACAAATTGACAGTCAATTATTGTGGACCGTGGACAACACTCTTGACGAGCCACCGGGCCAGCAGCACGCGTGAAGGATGCGTGCGTAATGAGCGGTCTGGCGTGGGAAACGGGCGTAATGATGTTAGGATACTTCGGGTTCGTTCGAGGAGTGGCCAAAGTCCGTACCGGTTGTGGTGCGCGACACACGGCAGAAGCAAGCGGAAACACAGTGACACAGTGTTGTGCTGGCCGAAAAAAGAGAAAATGAGGTGCTAAATGGAAGCATAAACATGGATGATGAATGCGACCGAATGCGCGTTGGTTTCGCCCGGTTCATTATTCAATAGACGTCTCCCGGACGGAACGGAACACCTTCACCAGGTTGATAAGCTGTTGCGTGAAGAGAGCTCTTTGGGCATCATCGGGTTGACACAGCGGGCGGTTTAGTTTCGCAGACGATGCTCGATGCTGTCACCGACTCATGTTTATGTCAGGTCACTGCTGCTACCAATCCAGCTATGCTTTCGTGGGATCCGTATGTCTCACGTATGATCACCAGTTTTTGCGCACAAACACATTGATAAGATTCATTTAATGTTTCTATTAACACTGCGCTGCTACCGCCTTCCAAACCCAACCACACGAGCGCGGTCAGGGCCCGTCAACACGCCTTGGTGGGTATCATTGAGGAAATAAATTCCATCGTCAATCGTGCGTCAATGCGAGATGCTGATCGAGGTAATGGAAGCCGAGTCATTACTTGGCAGCGACGTACCAGCGAGATGTGCATAATCTGAGGCCGCGGAATGCTGGTTCGCGCGGCGATCGACACCATCACCGCCTAGACTGCAATGTCACGCGGTACTTTTCCACTTCACTGCCCCTCCGGTTGGCCTGACGACGCCAATCCGAGACGCGTTGATGCGGTGGAACTTGTTGTTATTCCGCTAAATAGGCGCACGATATTAACAAGGAAAAAAACCGCCACAACCCACTAACAAGCTAGGTCGTGTGATTCACGGTCCGTGCTGACGTCGGCTACCATGCGCCTCCATCGCCCACAGCCAGCCAGCCGCGACTAACCTCGATCGTAGTACATTCAAATTCCGCTCCAAAATGGCGCAAGTGTGTTGTTTGGCCTCGGGGCCATACAACCCCGTTACGGGCTACTCGAACACCTTCCAATTAACCGATGGCACCACGCCCGGGGGTCCGTTATAATCGGTGCTGTTCGGGGTTCCGACTTGACTAGAGGTTACCAAGGTTAATGCACCGCATCGCGGCGACGGTAATCGGTCGGCTACCGATCGGGGTGACCCGATATGGAAAACGGGTTGCACACTGGCCGGGCTCGAAACCGGAAGCTGCTTAGACACGCCGCTGCTCGGGGTGCCGGTTCGTGTGCCGGTTTGTGTTCCGCTTCCACAAGAACACTTCTGCGGCCGGTCGGTGGCACAGGAATTAAAATACGCAACGCATCTGCAATTGCACCGCGTCAATGCATATTCAACCGAACCGGTTCCGTTCCGTCGGGGGCGACACTTTATCGCACCGTTTCGCAGAACGCGCACCGAATGTCGGCGGCGGCGGCATTAATATTCTGAGCCAATCAGCGCGCCCAGTTGCAGTCGCGAAAGTGGAATGACCAGCGGTGACCGTTCCCGAGGCAAAAAAGTAAAAATATTCCACCATCAACAGGTTGACAAAGCTTTCTCGCAATCGGCTGTAAACTGGGGCCTATACCGTGGCTAATCATATTCGTGGTCATTCGTGGTCAAAGGTGCAACTAATCAATGGCGCCCTGATTCTGGTTCTCACTCTTAGCCCTCATATCAATATGGAATGAATATTTCGTCCGCAGGAGGATCTGAAGCGTTCTGCAACCTGCGTTCTGCTGTGGTGTCTGCGCACCTTTAACGTGTCTGTGCTAATTACACTAATAACGTGGCGTGTGGCGAGACCTCATTCTTAAACGAAGAGCATAATCAGTTATGTCGTTCTGGCGGCGGCCGACGCTTACCTCCGAATTTTTCCATGTAGTGATGCATACTGTCAATGTATTTCATAATTAAGGCCATTCTGTGCGGTGGTAGCGGTGTGTGCGGTACGATGTGTCACGATAGACGCGGTTGCGACGCTCGCTGGTGGGTGACCGGCCGCCGGCAGTGGTGTTGCTCGGGTTGCGCAGGGTTGGGGACGGCCGCTTGGCTGTTAAATTGCAAGCTGATGCTGAAACGAAACCGAAAACCAAACATTCATTAAAATTGTGATAATTTGATTATCGAATGTAATCGAAAGCCACTATCCACAAGGGCACTATCGATGACAGGCGATTGGCGAGGATGTGGACACGGAGTCAATTTACCGCACCGCCCGAGAGAGCGTGCCGAGCAACATTGATGCTCATGTCCGACTCGAAAGCGAGCACACAGACACACACCCGGGACGTGTAATTCGATCGAAGCACGGGGCCACACGCGACCAATGACCAACATGAGCGGGCCATCAGGCACGGCACGGACGAGTTCGTCACTGCATCGATTATTAATCGAAAGTCCGCCCTTTTCACACACAGCTCCGCCCGTGTGGCCTCGAACGAGGCACCGAGTCCCTGCGCCACAGGGAACAGGGACGAATGGACGATTTTCACAGTCGCTTCGGTCTCCTGCGTGCGTTTCCATTACTTCCTACATCGAAAGCGTGCTGGGAGCTACGACGACCACAGCCGACCACGGCCAAATGGTCCGTGAAAATGTCAGCAATCATCGCCGCACACCATACCACACCGCACACCCCATTATGGTTCAAATGATCAAAACAGTGCCAATACGGTCGGACGGTCAGATGGTCGCCTCGTTCGCCCCTTACATCGGGAACACTGGGTCGTCCTGTGAGCCGTCCGCCGCTTCTCTATCGATTCCGGGGTGTTCTAGCCCCGAACGCAATACAAACGAGGCACTCGGCGAACCAAAAGGGAAGTGGAAGGCAGTCTGTGGTTCCACCGGGTAAAAAGCTGTTGCTGGCTGGCTGACACACTTTTTACACGCAGCCGCAGGCCTCCCCTCGCTTATCAATTAGGCCACATCGCACCCTCGGAAAACTCGGAATTTCAACATCGCCCGCCGGAAAACGTTCTAGGCTGTGGTGGTGTACCCACCCGGGGGAAGTAACCAATCGAGCGCGCCCCCGTCGTAGTCGGACGGCGCCAGCAAGTCCAGTCCAGAATCTCGGGAGCCGGGCGCCTCTCCCCGGGGCACCCGGGGGGTGTGTATCGTGTTTCACATTATGAGTCGGGCGGGCCCGACGTGCGAAGACACAACTTGAAACACCTCAAAAACACCCATTCTTGGGTTGGGTGTTGTCGTACCCTCAGGCCCCGGGCGGGCTGCCGTTGAAACTCGTTCTGGCACGTGATCTACGATCGGCCACTCGCGTTCCGCTCGTTCGCAATGTTTCGTTGGCCGCCTCCGGCGAAGATCAATCAGCGGGGCTGGCTCTCTTCGACGGCGCTGTACGATCTCGCGGGGTCAGATAAGCGAAAACAGCTGAGTCGAGTCGCTGCCGTCGCCGCTGCAGCCGAGGGCGAACGTATGACATCATCGGCAGAAATCAAGTGCGGCCGCACGTGCACACACTACGGAGCGTTGGGTGCGCCAACACTGGCAGGGTCATCTCCGACGGAATGCTGTAACCGATTGACCTCGGCGGCCTCGGGCGACACTCGGCATACTTCAAATGCTTCAAACACGTTCAACTTGTGTCCGATCGCTTCGCATCTGGCCGGCCCCGGTGCAAAGTGCAGCAATCTGGCCCAAACAGTCTCGACACTGTCACTTGGACTGTGTCCAAGGTTTCGTGAGCGAAATCTTTTTCGTCAACCCCGAAAAAAGCAAACCGTGACGATTCTATATTTATAGTCACACGATTTGCTGCTACGAGCGTACGTTCGTGCGTGCGTGCGTCATCACCATGCCAGGTGACACTCTGAGGGGAGGTCGCTGACATGACAGGGGGCGCCAAGAAACGGTGACGAACATCATCATCACCAGAGGATCGTGACAAACTTTATGCGGAAGACAGTCGGACGGTGTTTCATTGACGACCAACGAGATGACGGCGTGCCAATGGACTCGGCACGAAGAACGCCGAGGTTCATGAATTTGCTGGCCCCGAATGTGCCCTGTTTCGCATGCGAATTGCCTTTGGAAGCTCCGTCCAGGAGCGATGGACGTGCTTCGTGCGCTAAGCACCACATCGGGGAATGGACGCCCAGATTCAGAGAAGTCAAGGTCCGACTCGTGTCCGTTATGTAAAACTGGGGCTGGAGAGATCTCACCCCTAGAGGGACCTTTCGCCAAACCCCGAAACGGACAACGCTACCGGATAATGGATGGATGGTCGAGAGGCAAAGTGCCCGCCCGTGAGGCCCTTTCTAATCATAAGCAACAAGTCCGCTCGACGGGCGCTGCTCTGGTAACACGTGTCTGCCCCTAGATTATCCCGCACCGCTTATCTGCCGCCACTCAGAGTCACACGGCGCCCCCGTAAAATCTGGGGCGTTCATCCCCACGGCCGACAGGTTTATCATATTCGGCACCAAACTTTTCGACCGTACTTTTAGGCGCACCACGGGCCGTATCTGGCAAACATTGCAACACCAAAGCCTTTTATCGTGCCTCCGCCTTCGGTGCAAAGGTAACCGACATACGGAAGCATCATGAACCCCGCAACTGATCAACCGGTGGCCGGGGTTACGCCATGAATCAGCCGAACTGTGGCGAACTGGGAAGCAGAGTCCAGTGATATCGGGGTCCGATATCGGGGTCGGATAACGGCAGCGAAGTGTGTCGAAACCGGCCGAATCCTCCGGGACCCCGGGATGGCTGAATCACACGCCGCCCCGATCGGCCCGCGGTTCTTATCGGTGGTATCTCTAAGCGCGCGCGCGCCGACACACACATTGGCGGCCGTGTCAGTGGGACAGGCCCACCGATCCCGTGGCCTACATCTAGATTCCACCGCGAAGGGGAATCAGGAGCGAGGCGGTCCAACCGGCGTGATAACCAAAAAGCGACCAGTCACCTGGCGGTGACGGTGGGTTACGCGCTTTTAATCTACCCCTCACAAAACCGGGTCCGCGGTAGGGATGGAACCGGAAATCGCAACGTCCCTCCCGGCCAATTATCGTCCCAACGCATGACGGAATCCGAAATCCATCGCGCATTATCGCATGCGGGCCTAAAAAAGAAGAAAAAGGAACCGTAACTGTCCACACTGTGCTGTGTGTCAACCGCGCAGATAAAGCGCCGACACCCACTCGCACCCACTTCTGGCCAGCAACCCCCCGAACCGTTCGATCCGCGCCGGATCGGTATGTGGGGCGCCGTTTCGGGTTTGGCCTTTGGCCACACATTTTTGGATCCCCATTTGGACGTCCATGAGACGGTGCGCCGGGAGGCGATCGGTGCGCGCGCGCGCATGCGGTTGTGTAACCGCCGTGCGGCTGTTAGCACCGGTACGCCCGTCCCCGCTCCCCTCTTCCCGTCCGTCCGTCCGGCGGTTCGCGCACGACGTGTGTGTTCACTCACTAAGTTTCACTTTGATTTGGTTATCGGTTCGGTTTCGGTTTTTTTCTGACAGCTGTCACCCTGTCCGTCGAAAAACGCTCCGATCGCGAGAGCAACATGTGATAATCGAACCGGTGCGAAGGTGCGAATTGGATCAAAGCAGCCCAGACAGCAGCACCACCGGCCTCCTCGTCAGCGAACACGGTTCCGGAACGCACCAAGGACCTCCGTCGGAGGCGAAAATCAACAACAACAACAAGTGACAACAAACAACAAGAGCGGCCCCATTCACAGTTTGTTCGGTTTAATTGAGCCACACACACACACACACGCACGCACAATCAGGCACTTTCGGGCGACTGTGATTCGTGAAGGAACAGTGATTCGTAATCCACACACCGGGGGGATTCGTATCCAGTCACGCGATGCACACACACAGTCACACACGGCGGGGGGAATCTCGAGGGAATGGCATCATACCGCGTGACGCATGATCGATCGCCGGGGCACTCCCGTCAAAAAAGTGCCACACACACACACAACACACACTCCGCTGGGCCGCTCTGTCAGAACGGGAAAAGAACGGGAGCCGCACTCCAACAAACTCACCACGTTCTACGTGATCCTCTGCCGTGGTTCCCAAAGCGAAAGAGAGGGGGGGTTGGGGGGTCACTCCGCTGGGTGGCGCGAGTTTCCGCGTCCGAAACTCTGACAGCGGCGAAGCGTTTGGCGCGCGAACTCGAGAAACCGTGCGCGATGACAATCGACCAACTACTAAAACGCTATTTTCAGGCAAACGGTCCGACCAACCGCCGCGCGCCCCGAGTAAATGTGCGAGAGTGGGGCGCCCGATACACGAGCCCGAGTGCCCCGTCTCGCTCTCGTCCCGCACGAAGCGTGTGTATTTCGGGACACGAGTATTAGGAAACGACTTCGGCGTCGGCGTCGGTGCTAGCGAGCGAAAGAGAGAGAGCGACTGACACACACACGCACACGGAACGGGGATGTCCGTCCGGCCGTAGGTTGATGATGGACCGTGCGGTTTCTGGTGACAGTGCATAACGACGACGACGCACCGCTTCAAAACGCACCTAGAGGGGTTAACCTTTACAGCCGGTGGCCGTCAACCCCGCGCGGTGCGTGCCCGATTAGGTGTCATCGGGCGAACGCAGGACGAAAAAGCATCCGTCGATCGCAAAGCGGGTGATCCGGGACGCGATACTCTGCAGGTGTGACCCGTGGAGCTTTCGAAACACGCTGTCATGCGGGGGGTGGTTCGGCACCGTCTTCTTGGATGGAATTCGATTAACGCTGCAACCGGAGGACTGATTAGCAACCGAAGCTTCGAAACTCTTCCCGGAGATCGCAAGGACATCGGTGTCAGGAGCCAACATCCTGCCTGCGTGGTCCATATCCAGGCTTCTTTTCGATGGGCCAATGGACTACAGGATGGCGGCGTCTTCTGATTATCCCAAAGCTAAACGTTCTTAATGAAATTCCTTATTTTTATTTTGATCGAGATAAGTATGTTTCACGTCACACGTCTAGTCGCCTCAAGCGAGAAAATGTTCAATGACTACTAGTCGAAGGAGCGTCGTTTGCTCGACCGTTCTGCTAGTCTCGAATTCCAGTTCGCGGACTCTTACAAAAAATGTCCGTTACTGGTGAGGTCGCTGTCATCTCATTGATAGGGCATTCTTTCATCTTTCTTGGTCATCGGGAAGGAAAATGGCTTCATTCACGGAGCAACTTATTAGCCCGCCATTGATTGATGCTGTCGAGATAGGCTCGATCTCTCGAGGGGGTTGTGAAGAAGCTCCAACCGCGACCCACCCAAGGCGCACAACAACATTGGGCAACACACGACCGTGCCGATGCCGATGACGACGCCGACATTCCACAACCTTCACCACCGCCGCCGGAGTGACCATTTCAGTGTCGTTTGTATGAAAATTTCACGTCTTCAGCGCTCGAAACCCACCCCGTCTTGAGGTCGATTCGGTTGGCCAGGTCGGGTCGGCTTTTGCTACCGCGTGGGGGGTGGTGGGGTCGTGTCTAGTGTTTTGTTTTATTTTGGGGTGATTGAGCAAGTATCCACCTCCAATCCACAGAGGACTCATCAAACGGAGCGCGCGGTGGTGATCGGTTTACGCCGCGCAGCTAAACTTGACTCCCCGGTGGCCACTGGGCCGCGATAGTGCGGCGCGCTATTGGTTGTCCTACTTCCCTGCCCACCTTCTCCGCGACCGCGAACCGGAGGCGGCCAATCAAATAATACAGCAAACCGGCCGAAGTCGAAGCCGAAAGCCTGCGAGAAAGCCACCACCGGGGGCCGACTACTACTGCTACTACTACTACTACTACTACTGGTAGCGGGTCGCGGGTCGAAATGCGGCAAAACTTAACTTGAATAATAAAATAAAATGACATTACACAACGTGGCGTGGCGGACAGAGCGGCAGCAGCACACTCCAGCTCAAGGTCACGACATGGCGACGACCAAAGCAGGTATGTTGCTGCTGCTGGTGCTGCGGCGGCCGCTACTCGCACCACTGCAGGTCGCGCCCACTTGCGCGGACGAGAGAATTGGGTGATTAATGCTGAACGCACCCAAAGCGCTCCAACGAACCCCACCAAAACACACCAGCTTCGGCCTCGCGGGCCGTTGTCCGTCATATCGCTGGGCGCTGCACCCGATGCCTCTTGGCCGTCCAGAAAGGGTCTCTGCCGCAAAGGGAGCATCAGACACGGGTACTGACTTCCTGACCCAGCACTGAAGGGTGCGCATCCCTGTCAGCTGTTTGCACAGTTGACTGGCCCAACCAGTCCCCAGTGTGGTCTCCTGCGGTACCAAAAACCGATCGCGTAACATAAGTCCCCCTTGTACTGGGAGGCTCCCAGTATTTACCTAGCCTACGGCCGAAGGCTGAGCAGAGAGAGAGGGGACAGCTAAAATCGGTGATACACATTTGGGGCCACATCGACCCCCCCTCGATCGATTGGACCGAGCCTGTCCGAAACCCCCGAAAACCCTGGCCGAACTCTAACTTGTTATGTTGCAGATAGCCGACCCCGCCACCGAAATCTATCGTACGCTTCATCTCTCTCTCTCTCTGCTTGGTACTAAAAATCGAAAGCAACACGACCGGGAAGCACTGACCCAAGTGAAGATAAAAAAAACAGGCACACACATACGAACGCCAGGTCCATCGTTCAACACCCCACCAGACGAGCGAGAGAGAGAGAGAGAGAGAGTGTGGCCACCCCGCGATGGTAACGACGTGGGACGCGCGCGCGAAGAAGTCGCGTACTTTTACTTTCATTAACGCGGTTAGTAGGTCTCGGCGTCGACGGCGCCGTCGCCGTCGCCGACGGTGCTGTCCGAAATCTGATCTTCGAATTTTCGGGTCGCCCCGACGTATGGGGAAAGAAAACTTCGACTACTACGCCATCGTTTCCACAGAAGACGCAGGCCGAGTTACTATACTACCAGAGCAGAGCAGAGCACGAGGCACAACATAAGATGGAGGATGACACGAAAGACGAAACTGGATTACGGAGAGCGCCCCACGAGATGAGGTCCACTTCGGGTCCCATAGTTCGGGAACAAGGTTCACCGCGTGTTTCTTCATACAGTTCGATGTGCCAACGCTACACACTTGATGCCGAGCGCAGGACTAGGCCCAGCCTTCGCCAGATCTAGGCGTGCTAGGTGGTGGTGACCCAATGTGTCGTCGCTTCGCCACCCCTATTGACGGTCTCGACGGTTCAAGGTGTGCCTCCCCAGTCGCGTGCTGCCCCAATACCCATCCTTATCTATCTCCAAACACGCACACAAACACACAGAGGCCCGACGACAATCGGGAATCGATGATTTCCATAGGCAGCCACCAGACGCGGCCAGGAATTGCGTGCCAACTGTTGGCGGCATGAACTGTTTGATATGCGTTACCGGTCTTCGTCACGGCTTTCGTCACACGGTACGGTTCCACCAGGTGGGGGGGGGCCCGGGGAGTAGTGCCCCCTCAGGAGCACTCGCAATTGGTATGCACCATCATCCAGGGGCAGACATTCCTTGGCGCAGCCGCCGCCTCGTAGCACGGGTTTTCAGTGACTACAATCGATCGATCGAAGACAACACAAACTTGCCGCCGTGTCTAGGATTCCATCTCGTCGTCCTGTGGAACGCTGCTTCCGGGACGCTGCTTGGCATCCGATGACACATTCTTCGTGTCTTCACTACGGTGGCTCACATTATTATGATTATTAAAAACCGAACCCTCCGTGGAGTGGGTTTTGCGGATCCGTTCGAGGCATGTAGCCCCGCAAAAACCGGAAAGTCTGCCCACGGCTCCTATTTTTCGCATTCGCAACAAGCCAAATCTTCTCACGCTGAAGGCATCTGAAGTGCCGAAGTCATGCCGAAGTCTTCTTCAATTCCACCGGTTAGGCTCGGCAGATGTCTTCTTGGCAAAGGAACCTCGGCCGGACAAACGAAGCAACCGAGCAACAGAGACAATATTAACCTCTGTTGCTCTCTGTAACGTTGTGTTTCGACGGGCGAGGTTGTTGGCCGGCTGCGTCGAGTGTTGCCGAGTGCTCTATCAAGCTCTAGCAACCCAAAATTTGGGGATTAGGCAGATAAAATTGAGCAGAATAGATAACACAGCCATCGCGCGGAATCCCAGTGGCCAGTCGCGGAACGCGCGGCCCAAAAGAAAACTAGTTTTGCAAACGCGAAACCAGCGGCTCATTATGCTCGACAACATGTCACCGGTTCGTGCGGGGCCCCGCATGCTCTCGGACCCGCCCATCATCCAGTAAATCTGGTTTGCTCCCCGCCCAGCCGTTTTAGTGGCCAGGTCAGCGGGTCTAGGGTCTTTTGGCGAACGAAGTTCCCCGCCCCACAGTTCGAAGCTTCTAATCTTGACCACAACCGAAGCCAGATCGCGAAAGATCGATAAGCGGCGATCGTTGGCGCGAAACGGGCTGCCTCTGCTCGCCGTCTCCGTCACTCCGACACTGGTGGTTCTGTGTTTACATTCCTGCCAAGGTTAGGCGCGTCAAGTTTGCTCGCCAGGCGGGCGCCCCGAATCGCTGCCGGTTATCCAGCCGGAGGGCCAGCCGGACCGAAGTTTATTGCACGCGATCACCCGCGAACAAGGCCCCCCTTCGGTGGACCGGGCCCGCGCCATGGTCACGCGTCCGCCTCGTAGCGCGTCATTCGTCAAGAAGCCACGAATCGTGGCGAAGGTCGAACGGAAGTTGCGAAAATGGCGCCGCGCGACGGATGGAGAAAAAGTAAAGCCAAAGTTATGGAACTAATTGTTTTAGTACCAGCAACCGCGGCCCCGGCCGCGGCAGAGGTCGCAGCTCGTAAGTTGTGTCCGATCCGGCCTCAGAGGAAAACTGGTGCTCCGTGGCTCATTGAACTGGGGCGGCTCGAGGATCGGTCTCGACGCCTGGCTCGGTTGGTATTTAGAGCGGTGCGCTTCTAGCGCGGCACGCCAACCAGGCGGCCGGATGTACGAAAAGTGTTAACAGAACCGCCATTGGAAGCATTGCCGTGACCGACCGACGGAAGACGGTCACGAGTTTCACGATACTATAAATATGGATGCCATGGTCACCGACGCGAACTGGAGCTTACTAATCTGGCCCACCGGGCCAAGATGTAGAGTCCAACACAAAAGCCACCCGTCCATCGCCACGCAAGGTGCTCGACGCGAATAACGGACCCAATCCGGAGTCCAATGCACCGAAAGGCTTAGGTAACGGTACCGGCGGCAAGGAGAAGGTCCTTCGGTACGCACACGGGCGCGCAAGAATCATCCGGCCGCAGGTTCAACTTTCACTTCGTGACGGACCCGCCGCACATAAGTAAGTGTCGGGCCACAGACACCGCGGAAGACCTTGGAGGTCTCGCTGAGGGCGCTGGGCCTACGAGCGCCCGTACTATCACTTCTCTGCCGCAACGGGCTCGTTGCGTCGCGCGATCCGATCTCGGCCTGAGCACACAGTCTCTTTTACGGCGAGCGTCCTGTGGCCGGCCCGGTCACGGTTGGAATCTCGCTTCCATTTCGTGTGGCCTTGAGCGTACACCGAGCGTAGTCCTTTTGTGTTTTTCCGCCCGTGAGTCAGGTGATCGGGCCGAAATTAGTGACGCGCGGAACCTCGCATCGGTCAGCCAGCAGTCGCAGGCATTACGCCACATTACCACAACCGACGGGGATTCGTTGCCCATTTTCCCACGATCGACGGCAGTGCGGATGTCAACACGGAGGCGGCGGCGACGGTGACCCTCTTTTGCTCGGAAGAAAGTAACGGCCTCATAGGAAGCAACTTGGCCGGCTGGCCTCATAGGCCGCCGGCGGAAGTTGCGGAAGCACGCTGCTGTAACGCTGGCTGGCTGCTGGTCACAAATTCGAAAGGGCAAAGGCGCCTGACAGCCACACCGTTATCGATTGGGCCATCGAATGTGCTTTCGACTTTTGACGACCCGACACGGCACTTGCCGCGTTCGTTGCCCAATTACTTAGGTGGACGCGTTGATGTTGCGGCAATAAGCGCCGCGTTCGGTAACTTCCTTGTTGTTTTTTTCGTCTTGACACTGGATTTAAAGCTCAAGATAGCGATTTCCAATGGGTCGCTAAAAGTATTTTGATGTGACGCGACACCATTAGGGGCCGAACCGGGGCCGAGATGTCCTGCCCGGGTCGGGTGTTGCCATTAGGCGATCAAGTCGGACCATGACTGGACAACAACCTGCTGAGCACTGGTACCGGCGCCGGCGGGTTCTGGGCGATGTGATTCTCGGCCACTGACTACAACAAAGAATGTGCGGCGTGCGACTCGGGTTCGAATCGATAAATTGCATTCGGACTGTTGGCTCATGCATCATGCATTAGTGCACAAGCACACGCGCAAGTATCGTCGGGGCCGCTGGGCCACCTTCCTTCGCGTGCTGGGCGATGTGTCAAACGCAAATAAACAAATCACTTCTCACGCGCCTCCCGTGCGGACACTAAGTTGGTCGGCAGGCAGCAACAGTCTGCCACCGGGGGTCTGTCCGGATGTCCGTGAATGAGTGTTTCTTGTTGTTCACGTATTCTAATAAATCATTGTCCGCAACAGCGGCACGTCAGGTGGGCCCTTTTTGGCCATCGTTAGGCCATTAAGTCTGAGTTTTCTGATTAACATTAAATTTTCCCAAATGCCCGTTCTAAAGGGTGTTAGGGGTCAAAATTTGGTCAACTTCAACTTGACGCATTATTTTTCATAGTGCATCAAAAAATCCTGTACACCTCTCATTTTAAAGATGTGTACGTGTAGTATCACACATATTGTTCGATTTTGACATTTGCCCTTCATTTGTGGGAATGGACTCGAAATAAGAGGAGCATTCTCTCAAAGCTTTGCACTTTGCAGAACTACTCGCTTGTCAAGTTGACGAAATTGTAGAATGTGCCCAAATCAACCGTCACCAATATACTAAAAGTGTTCGGAGAACGTTCGACGACAGTCAGAAAGACTGGATCAGGTGGAAGCCGAAACCAGGAGACCATAAAAACGACGAAACGGGTGATCAGTTGTTTCAAGCGGAATCCTCAACTCTCCGTCCGAGATGTCGCAAGTAAACTGGAAGTAACGTCTTCAACCGTAAATCGAGCTATGAAACTGCTTTTCTGGCAATCTACAAGAAAGTAGTGACTTCAAATCTTGACGACAAACAAAACAACAAAACAAACAAACTGTACAGAAGAATGATGGCAGAGATTTGCAAGAATATAAAGCTTGCGATCGGGATCATCAACCAGGAAATTTATGTCCGAGAGTGCCTAAACAAACGTCTTTTGCCTTTGCTAAAAATGTACAAAGGTTCTTTTCTGTTTTGGCTGGATTTAGCATCTTGTAATTATGGGAAAAAGCCATGGAGTGGTATGCCGCAAACAGGGTCCAGGTAGTGCCCAAAGACATGAACCCTCCCAACACGTCAGAGCTCCGCCCAATCGAAAAATATTAGGCCATCATCAGCCGGAACCTCAAGAAGAATCGTAAAACAGTTGTCGTTGAGATGAAATTCAAAGAAAACTGGCGTTCTGCAGCAAAGAAAGCGACCAAGAGAACGGTGCAAGAGTTGATGAAAGGAGTAAAACGAAAGGTCCGGCAATTCGCATTCGCTAAGAAGGACGGTTGAGTGATATTGGTTTCCCTTATTCTGTATAAAATGAGCTTTCAAAAGAAATATTACTTGATTTTTTAATCAAATGTTTGACTGATTTACACATTGTTTGATTTGACCATTTTTCGACAGTAACACCCTTAACAACCACTGCGAGTGCGTTCGGCTGCTTACATCACCGATTCCAACCGATTGCAAACATTAGATGTCGAGCCCCGTTTACCACCGGTAATGCAATCGAACGGGTTAACTACGCACCGGGAACACCGATCGTCCGGATGTGATAAAGACCCGGTGCATCATAATTTTGCAGTGTCCGAGAACGAGAACTTTACCGAGCGTACCCAAGATGTCGGAGGAGGGTGGCTAATCTGAACTGTGCGTGCTACCGTTGCGTAACTCGTGTGGGTCGCAAAAGGTACAACACGCTCGCGCCACGATAAGGTGCATCAGGTGCATGCTAAACAAACCAAAAAAAAAAAACAGGTTTATTGTTATTCCGAGTCCTATTCCCAGGCGCGGTGGGTGCATATGCTTGGCCGGCTCTTAATGACACTCATTGTTGCAAAACTCAAGTCCGGCGCAGCATGCAACTATGATATTGTTGTGCGCGCGTTTCGTTTCCCATAATCGGTCAATGTTAATGGCGGATGAGACGCGAAATGAGATGTAATCTATCTGCGCCTTTTTCTGGAACCTGCTCTTCGAACCGGCTTAGAAGTACTAAAAAGGTTGGTTGGTTCGATCGTTCGAGCGACAGGACCGCGGGTTTGCCAAATCGCCCACATAATAGCCTCTTTGGGTTGGCAGATGGGGTGAACATTCCTTCCCCACCTTAGAGCATCGTGGCCCGCGCTGTCTGCTGTTTGCTGCCGGATGATGTCAGCGGCGAAGAAACGGATCTTCGGTGTTCGCGCGCGAACTATCAATCGCTGACGATAATGGGCGCGGGTTGCCCCGCGGTGGGTGATGCTAATTGTGTTTACAACCGCCGAGCACAACGAGAATCAACAACCTTAGGTGTTTAGGTGTTTACCGAGAAAAAGTGCGCAGAATTGGGAACTTTAGAGACCACCAGCCAACCAGACAACAAATTGCAGTGCGAACGATAGCTGGCATCTGCAGCACTTGAGTCGGTGGCCTCGGGGGGGCCAGAACGGGGTGGTCCAGCGTGCACCCTGTTGCAATGAGCCGCAATGAGCGTCTCTTGTCTGACGACACGAGGTGCCAAATTGAAAATGTCACACCGCGCGACGGCGACGGGACCCAAACGAGCCAGTTCCGTGTAACGAGCAAATGACCGGACCACCGGACCGAGATCTAGCCGCCGTCCGGACGTGCGCATTTCTCGAGTGGAGTGGAGTGGCTAGCTCCGCCGGCGCCGGCCACCCGATCCGGACGTCATGCTTCGAACGAGAATGTTCTCCAACCGTCAGTCGGAGTCGGTGGACATAAAATTGCAATAAATAACAGGTTTTTTGCATAACGACTCGGCAGCGCAGCGCGCGATCGTCTCTCGTGTGTGGCGGCCGCTTCCCCGCCCCATGCGCCGCCCCAACCTTGCCTACCGACAAATGTCACGAAAGCGAAGTAGTGTAGTGTCTTGCCAATCATCGCGCAACGAGGTGACGAGGCGACGTTCTACCGATCCGCATGCCGCGCCATGCGCAGAGGAATTAGATTCCCCGGTCCGGACCGAAAACCCCCGCGCCGCGCACGTTCTACCACCCGTCGCCACGCGGCGCGATAATTACCTTTAATAACCGTTTGCGTTCTCGAACCGTCACCGGGCCACCGCGGGGCAGCAGGGAAACGGACGATACGGTACTTCCCCTCCACAATGGTGTGCGGCCGGAGGCACGGAGATTTTATGCAACGGCTTGGGGGCAGGATTTTCAACATAAAGACGATCCGTCAGACGCGGTATGACGTAAAGCGTTGCCACATACGGCCTAGTACTTGGCAAGCACACACTCTGGAGGTGGTTTGACTATCAGAAAAAAGTTCCCAAACGCTGTTCAGAATCCTACGAATGTTGTCCCGAAAAGGACCCTTCAACTCCAGGTCCACCAGCTCAATCTACAAAAGGAACTTTGTTTAGCGTGTCATTGTTTCTATCTGTCTTCCTGATTTGACGCACTTCCCGAACCAAGACCATTACCCGTTCGTTCCCAGTCGTCCTCCGGCGATTTACTGCGGATTGCCCACCGTGACCTTGTTCTGCTGCTGCTGGTCTGGTCCCGGTCGATTTGGAACGGTCCCCGGCTCGCCGTGCAGTGTGTGTGCGCGCTATTTTTGAACCACCGAACCTTTGGATCCAACGGCACCCTCCCGAGGCGGTACTACCGGACCAGGTAGAGGTACCGACTAGGTCGCGGACCGTGGACCTGGCACATTAAGCAATATATTTAGCACTTACGTGCTCCGTGCTCTTTAGCTGCCGCCTTTAGTAGCCGCCAAATACTATTTTTAATCGCGAAGCCACTAAAACCCGACGACTCCATCGATCGGACTCTCGGGGCCCGAGATGATGATAAATCGGATCGGAAGGCGGCAAGACCACATACCTTTGGGTACCCCGGTGGAAGGTTATCACGATGCTGCTGCGCTGCTCCGGCGCTTGAAACTGACGGCGCTGTGCGGAAGAGAGACAGAGAGAGAGAGAGAGAGAGAGAGAGAGAGAGGGTAAATAAAACATGTTACTAAAAGGCGACAGATTAGAAACTTGATTGACATTGAGAACCGTGTGTCTGAGGGGGGCTGGAAAATGGATGAGGTGTCAGGCCGGGCCATCGAAGGCTACGGGGTGTTGCGTTCGGTCTTCGAGGTCGCCCAGTGTGTGGAAGACTTGGAAGTATTTGGCTCATTTCTTGCCGCGTCGGAATCCACCTTCCATCCATGGGCGACTCTGATGGGTCGTAAATTCGTAAATGAATGCACCTATTGCTTATGCTCTCGAGAGTGAAATCTGAGCCAGCGGACCATTCAGACACTCTGCGGAACAGTTTTCGGAAGTCCGCCATGAGAAGGAACGCATGGCTGTGCAGGGACATGGACACACACACTTTCTACTAACGTCGAAGAACGACCTGAGCGCACCGAACCGTTACCGTCTTGTGGCGTCCCAGAGCACTACGATCGTTGCACAACTTCATCGCCACACTCTGGGGGCCGTCTGGAGGCCACACCGCCTGCAACAGGTTTTTGGCAAACAGAATGGCGGTCCATAAACACATGCCAAATTTTTCCATCGCCTCCAGACCGAACTCAGACGATCATTGCACTCGCAGAATCGCACAGAAAACATGAACCGCCAGCTTATGGTCGAAGGAACCATTTTTGCTGCTACAAATCCGCCTAAGCGTCTGTGTAAACAGTGTCAGGAGTTGCGAGCTACGTCTGGACTTGGGCGTAGAACGAACGTTGTTTGGGTTTACAACGTCCAACGTCTGTCAGTTCATCTGTCTTGAGTGCGACTCTTCAGGCTGGTGATCCTGATCCTGCTCTGTCCATTCTGATATGAAGAATAGGTAAAATAAAATATAACCATCGACGTCACAGTCCATTTGGCCGAGGTCGAGACACATTCCCCCGCATTCTTCATTCACGCTGACCCACACTGGGTGTGCCACAGGAAGCTTCCGTCAGTGAGCTTGCAGCCCACCGGCCTTAGTCAGCAGGTTCAGACCAGTAGTCGTCGTGCAAGCACCCCGGCCGGCCCGCCGTCGCATAGCTCTCCCTCGGAAAAGTGGTGACGCAATGCAAAACAAACGCCAAAAAAGCCGACCCCCGTTAAGCCCGCTGGTCCAGCTGGTTGGCCCGGGGCTGGCTGGCGTTGACGAATTTGTGCTGACATTTACGGACGGGCGTCCCAGCGGCAGGTTCGGCATTCGTGCGAAGAATTGTTGTTGATTGTCGCTGGTCACGGGTGCGCGCTTTGTTTGCGTTGACGTTTGCGTTTGCGCGTTTTCCTGCCTGCCTGCAACCAGCAACCCACAACACCGAGGGTAAATGCCGAGAAAAAAAAACATCAACACAACGGGCCGGGCCGGACCGGCGACCAGTCGGGGAACTCGTCCTGATGTCCTCCTGGTCCCGCTGGTGGGGTAGGCATAAATAGGGAGGCCAACCGCAGCCGCAGGAAGATGGCCGCCCGGCCGCGGACCGGTCATCTAACGACGACTCTGCCGCCACCGCTCCGTTTTGGGGCCACCATTAACCTTCACCTGATTCGAAAGTGAAAACCCCCCCGCGCCCGGGCCCCGTTTTGGGTGTCCCCGCGCCGAGAAGGTGTCAACGAATTCGGTTACGGGCTCGGTTTGCGTGGTCGCGCGTTGGACTTTTGGAATGGTTTTTCGGCGGATCATAACAATCCGGTAAAACCGGGCCCGCAGCGGGCGGGTGGGTGGCGCGCGGGCGGTTCGGGCGCACACATATCGAGGCCAGCGGGGCAACATAAGTAGGGGCCGCCACCACCACGCACGCACACACACGCGCGCGCCGTGCGTGCGTGCTCTATCCCGCGCCGATGATGAAACGTGCTGCGATTGCGTATGCGGCGAGAGGCGGATGCGGGTGCCGCCGGGGTCACTGCTTCCATCCCCTCGCTCTCGCGCGCTCGCTCGCTGATCCTGTCAGCGTGCGGGCGCGCTTCCGGTTGACCGTGAGCCGGTCAGCAACCCTACCCAGAAGTTGACGACCTGCGATCAGCGTTGCCGCTAATATGGCCGACCAGCCGACCGACTTCCTGTTCTCGGAAATAAGGATATTCCGACAAGGCACCTGTGCCTCTCATGTACGGCAAAGGAGTAGGACCTTTGCTGGGTACGGCCATTGCGCAGGTATCGCCGCAGCGCATCGTGCTCAGGAGGTGCGAAAAGAGTGTGGCCGAAAAAAACCTGGGAGGCTCAGGGGTGCGTTCGTTCGGAGATAAAAGAAGCTCCATCTGCCCGCGTCCAGTCCCTTATCTAACAAACAACGAGTAAACAATAGAAATAAACAAAATCCGTACAAATCCGCGCTCCGCGGAGCAGTTTTATTTGTCTTCGGCGTCTTTCGGGGCGGCCCGCGCGGCCTGCCTCGTTTGCATAATAGCCCCGAACCCGCGATGATCACAGTTAGATCATATCGCCCCCTGGTACCGTCGCCGTCCGTCCGTCCGGCGCGATCGATCCCGGATCGGGAGGCCACCACACCACTTAGCAAACGCAGGCACGACGCGGCGCGTGACCAATGTGTGGCCATCGACTTTACTTTATGTCACACGTTTTCCCCGCGTCCCATTTCTCCGCCACAGCAACTCCCACCCAGGCCCGGGGGTTTGGTCGTTTTTTTTCTTCGGTTCCCTTCGATTCCTTTTGCCTTTTGGCATCCCCTATTTTGGGCCGCCCAGTTCAAGTGCCCTCTGGGGTGGTGGTTTGCCTAAGCCAACTTCTCCCGTTTCCAAAATTGTCCACCACACACACACCCCGCTGCTTGTGTAGGTGCGTGCGTGCGTGCGTGACAGTGACACACAATCTCTGGCTCTAGCGCTGGTCGCTTCGCAATGGGCGCCGTTTTCTTGCAAACCAAACACACAGACACACAGGGGCCAGCACCTCAAAAACCTGAACAAATCATTTTCCATTTTGTTGCGGTTGCTTTTTTTTGAAGCTGTTTCGTTTTCGATCGTCTTCGGACAAACTGTGAACTGTGTGGCGGTGGTTACGGTGACGACGACGGCGATGCACCGTGCATCGCGGCGCGTTACGTACGTGCGTGGCCTAAATGGGCCTGGCCTGGCCGGGCGGGGGCCGTTTCGTAGCGCTGGCACAACTGTGTCAAGATTAGGATCAAGGATCCGCACGCATCGGGCCCGAATCGCGCCTTGAGCAAATTGGCCGGCGCTTCGCTGAAGTGGTTTCCAACCGCTTGCGGCACTTGCGGTGGTGGGCTAGAATAGGAGAACTAGGAGGTAGAGCGGGTTTCGGTGGCAACGCGTTTTGCTTCCCAAGGCCCCTTTCCTTGCGACAACTTTCCGGCGACAATGCTGGCTGCTAATCTATCAATTTGTTTAGTTTTACACCAAAAAAAACGGGTAATTACCATTAGGCTCAAACCTGTCTTTTTCTTGTTTGAATTCATTAAGCGACTCGAACCGCCATGCCGACTGGAGCCTTGAGAGCCTTAATGAATTCCATTCAAAACTTTAACTGAGTGAGTAAATACTGTTTTCCTAAAAAAACTAATCAATCCGACCGCCGTGTGGCTCCCGACCCAAACGTGCCCAAAAAAGGGACGCGGAAGTTATCGGCGACAAATTGGAAGTTAATTCTAAGCATATTAATCACGCACAGTGCGCAGCGCGGGTTGTCTTCACATCGGTTCGACGTCCGGTCCGGGCCCCAGGTACGCAGGGTTTCATTAGAACTTGGCTGAGACAAGCGCGTACTGCTGACTGCTGCTGTATGGCTCCCGCGCGCCACTTGTCTTGCAATGTAAAAATGTAATTGTTTTCGATGACGCAGTGAGTAAGAGCGAGAGCAGCCAGCCCACCACGACGGGGAACCCGAAACCGGCGCGCACCAAACCGATTGCGGGGTTGATTGCATTAGAATGCATCTCTCTATCGCCGCCATGTTCATTAGCAGCAGCCCCGTCGCCCCGTGCAGATCATTAGTGGGACCATTAAAAAATCCGACAAATCGTTCCATCTCGACCGGCGCTCGCGCACTGCCAGACGCGGTGCGGTGGCCGTCGTCGTCGTCGACGGTGGCAGTCAATCTCTGAGGCTGATGTGGGTGCTCATTATGTTAAAAGCTTATGTGAACGGTGGCCTGCAATTAGTGGTGGCATAATTGGACATTTAACAACCGAATCATTGCTGGCCCGGGCCAGGCGGTGCCGGCGGTCGGTGCCGAAACCGCCCGACACTGGATGATGGATTGAGACGCCACTCGCCAGAATCGCAGATTGTTGTTGCGGCGGCGGCGGCGGCGGCGGCGTGTTCTCAGCCTCGGCCAATTTTCATATTTTCCGTTGTTTTTTTTTTTCTTCCTTCTCCACGTGGCAAACCGAAGGGCGTAAGGCGCGCTTGATTGTTGACTTTGCCGCGACTCAATTTCGCGACGGCGTTCCGATACCGCGCGGTTTCTACCGAGAAATCAAGGCATAGAAGGGGCGCCATGGACGAATTCTCGGTTCGAATAGCAACCCCATAATGAGAGCCCATTGATGAGCCCACCAGTTGAGGCCGGGCCGCGCCGAATCCCACCTGCCTCAGCTGATGATAAATTATCGATTAATAATTCAGCCAAACGTTTTCTATTCGGGCGGGCACAATCATAAACCGACGGCACGCACTTAATTTATTCTAACCCCTTCCGACTGCGTTCCCGGCGGTCGCGGAGAACTGGTATTTGGAAGCAGCCAATCGTAGCACCCGTCGGTGCCAAACCAGAAACCGACCGAAAGATCCGGCTCCGAAAGCTCTTCGCGAACCGCACACACCACACGCGTGGAACTGGCGTGAAAGTTGCAGTTCCGCCGGTCGAAAAAGGCTCATCATTTTCGCTCTCAAACCGGGCCGAATGTCCCGAACAAGGGGATCTATTCCGTGAAACAGTATCGGCGGTATAGGTGTTAAACGATTGCGTCAACCCCAGCCACCAACATGTCGTCTTTTGTCATTAACTTTCTAACGGTCCTAAAATTTGCATGTTTCTGTTCGCTGGTCAGAATTCATTAATCTGTGTGGCCTGTGACTTTCGAAAAAAGAAAGCAGCGGATCTGCGTCAGAACACGGCCGAGAGGCTGTGGACACATGGTCGCCGAGCCGAGCGAGAGATTCGACACAAGATTCGAACCTCGGTCGATCCAGGACACCTTGATTGGGGTTGGCAAACATTGGACGGATAATTTTTTGGGTGGTTTGGCAGTTACGTAGCGCAGGTACGTAAGGTTGGCCACACACTACAAATGACCGTTGGCACGTGTGTGGAAAGACGCAAGTCTGCGCGATGCTGAGACCACGCCAAAAACCGAAACACTCCACGGCTTTATATATTACTTTTACTCAAGCGCGGCCCCGGTCGTGGCCAGGTCGGCCCCACGAGAGGTTCAGTTGCCGCCCGGCCGCCCTGTGCCGTAGGTGTGTGCGTAACTGGTGTAACGTAAACACAATTGCATAATTACAAGGTCGTCGGACGGAATGCGAAGCGAGTGAGCCCCCGGACTACGCAACCGGTGGACCGGGGAAGATGGGGAGTAAGAGAGTAAGAAGCATGAAAACAGCATCGCGATGATGACAATCGCACGGCGGTGGCCACAGTTCAATGCGGAGGAGCGATTCCGCTAGTCCGGCAGGCCGGCTTCCTTTTGGTTTCCTATTTTTACTTGTCTGTGGACAGACACCGGCTCCGGTTTTGGCCGGGCCCCTTTTTGAGCGTTTCCGTCCACAGCACGGCACGGCACGGCATGGTGTCGCTTTGTTTCCTTCGCTTTTCCACCGCCCCAAACAACCGTTTGTTTTCCCGCCGAAGATCGAAACCGACCGAACCGACGTGATGGTCCAATCGGTTCACGTCCGGTGACGACCGGCCGGTCGTTGGTTCACTCACGATGCACATTCTTTCGCGTGTTTCGGTGTCCTATCGTAAATCACAAGAAAATGATGTTGATGTCGAGAAGCTTCAGTTCAGTTACGAGAACGTTGATCATTCGCAATCGAAACCGTTGCTCCACTGGACGGCGCGGGAAAACAAGTGCAACGTCAGTGGGCGAACGGAGGACATTCACCGGCTTTGGTCGGCTACCGGCTGGTCCGGAGGTCGGCTTGGTAAACAAGCAACGCGACAACGATAACGCCGGTGACCACCACTACCAATACGAAAGCAATCCAGCCACCAATGCCAACTGCATCTTGCATGCTGCACACGGTACGTCCCGAAAGGTCACCGGCGGAAAGCTGGCCCCAAAACCCTGTCAACAGTTGGAGCGGGACTCCCGCACGCGGGATAATTGTTTTTCGGTCGTTTCTGTCAAAAAAGGGGCAGCCAACGAATCTCCGTTGTCATCCGTTGTCTAACGTCCGAGACCCGTGTTGTCTGTTGTGTTTGCTTTGATCAAACAGAAAGCGTTTAATTTACTGTAGCGTCCAACCGATAAAACTGGAGCAAACGCTTCACACTTCACGCTCACTCTCATCTCTCACCTCTCACGCCGGGTGACCTCGCGGGTATCATCTCACGCGCGCGCGCGCTTTTTGGGCCACGGGTCGGCTTACGAGTGATAGGAAGAAGTGCGATAAAAACATCACCAATACACGCACAACTCTCCACCCCGTTCCATTGCAACACCCCCACACAACTGAGTAGAACAGGCGAAAAAAAAATAATAAAACGCCAGAACAGCCGCCCGTGAGATAGAACGGCGCTCAGCGAGCGGCCCCGGAATGCTCTTATGTAATTCGGTTTTCGCGGTCCCATCGCTGCTCCCGTTTCGCGAGGTGAAAGTAACCAAGAAGACGACGGAAAACAGGGAACTTCCGTTCGCGCCCAGGATGCTGCGCGACCTTTTGCGAACGAATCTTCGTCGTCCGCCTTTAACCGAACATAACTTTTGCTAACGGGTTGTACCATTTTTTGTTCTCTCTATCCCGCTCACACGCACTTTCTCTCGCTCTCTTTCTTGTCCCAGTTTCCCACGGGCATTTAAAAATTGATGAAGTTTTGCTCTACGATTCGTTATCTCATTTACGCATAATTAACTTCTCGACCTACTAGACGTTCGCCCCGTCTTACTCTCACTCTGTCGCTCGCTCGCTTCTTTTCTGTCGTTCCTTTTGCCTCGTGTTCGTTGCTAACGACACAACGGGTGTCTAGCACGGCACGCACTTTTGTGGGGGGGCCCCAAGAATTCTTATCGCAGGTTGCATTTTTGCGCGCCTTGCACCTGAACCGGGACAGGTTGAGATGAGAATGAGGTATCCCGCCCCGTGGCCACCCCGCAGGGAATCGACGGGAACTGGTGGCTGGTGAGATGAGCCTTTTTTTTGTTGTTGCTCTATGTTTTAGTTCACTCACTCGACAGGTTGCCTTACTTGTTGCCTCTCTACGATGCTGCTGCTACTGCTGCTACTGTTTTGTGAAGCTGCCTTTCTTTGCGTTCCTGTATCCTGTATTCCACTTGGTGCACTTTACAGTCCGTGTCCCCAAAAAGGATTCGTGGGAACTGAAACAAAACTCCAACACTGGCTGGCACCGATTGTCACAGATTGTCACTAAAAGTCCAGAAACACGCACTCCCCCTCACACACACACACACGCACACGGCACGAGGTGCGCGCGCGAAAGTTAGAACCGTAATCGGTAACACAAATTTGTTCCGGCGATGGGTGTTCTCTCCGTATCCGGAGCGATCTGGAGCGAAACGCGTCTTCAAGACTTCCAGGAACGTGCCAGAGAGCGGTAACGACGGGACTGTGCCCGAACCCGGCGAGATATCCGTTCAAATACGAGCTCACGACACACGGCACGGCACGGCGCACGGAATGGGCACTTCGTCCCGCGGTGTTTATTAAATCTCTGTTTCGCTGGCTCGATGATGATCGGGTGAAGCGAGCGAACTCTCGGATCTGTGTGAAGCTTCCGCCGTCTTTTGTCGGCGGTTTTAGCAAGTTCTCCCACCACCCGGGCCTATGCATGTGTGCGTATGCATATTGGCACAGTTGTGCTCCCGGCCGGACCCGAATTGTGCCAAGCACAAGCAACAGTACGCACTCCGCTGTACGCGAAAAGCAGCGAAAGAGAGAGAGAGAGAGCGCGCGACAGAACCAGGGAGAGTGAACGGAGAAGAGCACAGAAAAACCACGTGCCAGAGACGAGCGGGAGAGCGAGCGAGAGAGCGATTCCGCGAACGATCATATGGACTCGTTAACACGCAAACCCTGCTATTATGAAACTCGAACTCGAAACTCGAGCGTTAGAGTGAATACAGTAAGAGAGAAGGCAGAATACAGCAAGAGAGAAGGCAGAAAGAGAAAGCTATAGCAAAATGAAATCAAATGAACGTTCGAGTGATCTTTTTGTTCGAGTTCGAGTTCGGTAATAGGCGGGACATACGCAACCGCGGATTGCCGGCACTTCACGCACACAATGGGAAGCTGGGGACCAGCTTGCTTCGAGCTGAGGCCCCAACTCGGCTTCGCCAACTTCGATGGTTTTCACTGTTTCTTGTTCCTCTCGTTCTGACTCGGTGCTAAAACGAGGATTTTTCCATCTTGTACCTCTCATCGAGTCAGACGTCCATCGGAAAACATCCGTCTGGAGGCTGTTCTAGTCTTCTGGCAAATTAACTTTAAATTAACTCCTCAGTCTTTGCCGGTAAACGTCATGCGAACAGCTCACACGCACACAGCTTGCATTTTGGTTTTCTCGCTGACGCCTTTTTCGAGCTGTTGCTACTGCCCCTCGGTGGTTCGAGCAGATGAACTACGCACGCACGGCGCGAGTGCCCGTGAGCGGTGCTTCATCGGCTGGCCGAGGTCAATTCATTAGGATAATTACAGGAAGTCGGGCGGTGAACGAAGGACACGTGCGTGCGTTGATTGATCGCAGACGAATGGATCGTAATCGAACGTAGCTTTAAAAAGTTTCGAAAAAATGCGTGCATAATCCGACGGGACAGATATTTAATTATAAAATAATAATTTTAAAATAAAGCTAGTCACAATGTTGCGCAGGACAATTGGTCTAATTATAGCCTGCAAGCAACATGAATTTATGATGTACAGACTTCGAACTTTCAATCACACCGAATAAGGCGAAGTATTCGGTAGTTCCTACTCTACGCAAAAAAGTCTTAGGAAACCGCTTTGTTTCGAATGAAACTTGAGAACCTGCATTCGATCATCAGCACAACAAACCAAAGACGAGCCCACAAACAAACTTAATTCAAGCGACACATTGCTCGTGGTGTTTTTCATCATGGCTTAAAATCGAACTAGAATGAAACCTGTTGCCGAAAAACAAGTCCCGGATTCATTAGACAAAAAACCAACAGTCGCACTAGGTAATCATAAAACGATTTACGATGCTCACAACGCAGGTAACACGTGTGTGTCCAACCGTCACGCAGCATGTCTAGAAACACGAACACAAAACAAAAAATTGAGGATGGCTTCTGGAAGGCGAGAAGATGTAAAACAATGTTGTCGCCGGTGTAGCTACTCGCAGCGCTTCTGATGCTACCGTTTGGTAAATGGAAACATCGGTTTCCCCTTCAATGGCTCGTAAAAAAGACCGCACCGAAAAGGGTACGCGTTCGTCACATTTTATGAACTCTTAACCGCACAGTAATTGCTTCTAAATCTTGCCCAAGTAGAACCTACTTTAAGTTTTACTAGCCATTTTTCGGTAATTAACGCACCGGAGCAAATTGCTCTATTGTTGCTGGTATCACGGTAGAAAAAATGTTGTGTTCCTTAGTTTTAAAATTACACAGCGATTGACAGCCAACAGGTGTTAAGTAAGAAAGATGTTAACATGAAACTAAACTATTATAAATTTTTCATTGTCTTAAAAAAATGTAGCTATTCCGATAGTGATACACTGCTTAATTTTATAAAATTGAGACTTGCAATCACTAACGCGGCGGTACCACCAGAAGCGCATTGAACCAAAATTCGCGTTAATCTAATTGAATGAGTTGCAAAATAACTTCCCGAAAACTTGCTTGC